>NC_052173.1:2287389-2598369 GCF_902713615.1 Scyliorhinus canicula | reverse complement strand
GGGGGGAGATTTGTTAGTGCTCTTTGGGGGGGTTTAAACTAATTCAACAGGGGCATGGGAACCTGGATTGTAGTTTTGGGGTACGGGAGATTGAGAGTATAGAGGTCAGGAGCACAGATTTGACTTCGCAGGAGGGTGCCAGTGTTCAGGTAGGTGGTTTGAAGTGTGTCTACTTCAATGGCAGGAGTATACGAAATAAGGTAGGGGAACTGGCAGCATGGGTTGGTACCTGGGACTTCGATGTTGTGGCCATTTCAGAGACATGGATAGAGCAGGGACAGGAATGGTTGTTGCAGGTTCCGGGGTTTAGGTGTTTTGGTAAGCTCAGAAAAGGGGGCAAAAGAGGGAGAGGTGTGGCACTGCTAGTCAAGGACAGTATTACGGTGACGGAAAGGATGCTAGATGGGGACTCTTCTTCCGAGGTAGTATGGGCTGAGGTTAGAAACAGGAAAGGAGAGGTCACCCTGTTGGGAGTTTCCTATAGGCCACCTAATAGTTCTAGGGATGTAGAGGAAAGGATGGCGAAGATGATTCTGGAAAAGAGCGAAAGTAACAGGGTAGTTGTTATGGGAGACTTTAACTTTCCAAATATTGACTGGAAAAGATATAGTTCGAGTACATTAGATGGGTCGTTCTTTGTACAATGTGTGCAGGAGGGTTTCCTGACACAATATGTTGACAGGCCAACAAGAGGCGAGGCCACATTGGATTTGGTTTTGGGTAATGAACCAGGCCAGGTGTTAGATCTGGAGGTAGGTGAGCACTTTGGAAACAGTGACCACAATTCGGTGACCTTAATGTTAGTGATGGAAAGGGATAAGTATACCCCGCAGGGCAAGAGTTATAGCTGGGGGAAGGGCAATTATGATGCCATTAGACATGACTTAGGATGTGTAGGTTGGAGAAGTAGGCTGCAAGGGTTGGGCACACTGGGTATGTGGAGCTTGTTCAAGGAACAGCTATTGCATGTTCTTGATAAGTACGTACCAGTCAGGCAGGGAGGAAGGGGTCGAGCGAGGGAACCGTGGTTTACCAAAGAAGTGGAATCTCTTGTTAAGAGGAAGAAGGAGGCCTATGTGAAGATGAGGCGTGAAGTTTCCGTTGGGGCGCTTGATAGTTACAAGGAAGCGAGGAAGGATCTAAAGAGAGAGCTAAGACGAGCAAGGAGGGGACATGAGATGTCTTTGGCAGGTAGGATCAAGGAAAACCCAAAAGCTTTCTATATGTATGTCAGGAATAAAAGAATGACTAGGGTAAGAGTAGGGCCAGTCAAGGACAGTGGTGGGAAGTTGTGTGTGGAGGCTGAGGAGATAAGCGAGATACTAAATGAATACTTTTCGTCAGTATTCACTCAGGAAAAAGATAATGTTGTGGAGGAGAATGCTGAGACCCAAGCTATTAGAATAGATGGCATTGAGGTGCGTAGGGAAGAAGTGTTGGCAATTCTGGACAAGGTGAAAATAGATAAGTCCCCGGGGCCTGATGGGATTTATCCTAGGATTCTCTGGGAAGCCAGGGAAGAGATTGCTGAGCCTTTGGCTTTGATTTTTAGGTCATCATTGGCTACAGGAATAGTGCCAGAGGACTGGAGGATAGCAAATGTGGTCCCTTTGTTCAAGAAGGGGAGTAGAGATAACCCCGGTAACTATAGGCCGGTGAGCCTAACGTCTGTGGTGGGTAAAGTCTTGGAGAGGATTATAAGAGATACGATTTATAATCATCTAGATAGGAATAATATGATTAGGGATAGTCAGCATGGTTTTGTGAAGGGTAGGTCATGCCTCACAAACCTTATCGAGTTCTTTGAGAAGGTGACTGAACAGGTAGACGAGGGTAGAGCAGTTGATGTGGTGTATATGGATTTCAGTAAAGCGTTTGATAAGGTTCCCCACGGTCGGCTATTGCAGAAAATACGGAGGCTGGGGATTGAGGGTGATTTAGAGAAGTGGATCAGAAATTGGCTAGTTGAAAGAAGACAGAGAGTGGTAGTTGATGGGAAATGTTCAGAATGGAGTTCAGTTACGAGTGGCGTACCACAAGGATCTGTTCTGGGGCCGTTGCTGTTTGTCATTTTTATAAATGACCTAGAGGAGGGCGCAGAAGGATGGGTGAGTAAATTTGCAGACGACACTAAAGTCGGTGGAGTTGTAGACAGTGCGGAAGGATGTTGCAGGTTACAGAGGGACATAGATAAGCTGCAGCGCTGGGCTGAGAGGTGGCAAATGGAGTTTAATGTGGAGAAGTGTGAGGTGATTCACTTTGGAAAGAATAACAGGAATGCGGAATATTTGGCTAATGGTAAAATTCTTGGTAGTGTGGATGAGCAGAGGGATCTCGGTGTCCATGTACATAGATCCCTGAAAGTTGCCACCCAGGTTGATAGGGTTGTGAAGAAGGCCTATGGTGTGTTGGCCTTTATTGGTAGAGGGATTGAGTTCCGGAGCCATGAGGTCATGTTGCAGTTGTACAAAACTCTAGTACGGCCGCATTTGGAGTATTGCGTACAGTTCTGGTCGCCTCATTATAGGAAGGACGTGGAAGCTTTGGAACGGGTGCAGAGGAGATTTACCAGGATGTTGCCTGGTATGGAGGGAAAATCTTATGAGGAAAGGCTGTTGGACTTGA
Source organism: Scyliorhinus canicula (assembly GCF_902713615.1). Classification (NCBI taxonomy): domain Eukaryota; kingdom Metazoa; phylum Chordata; class Chondrichthyes; order Carcharhiniformes; family Scyliorhinidae; genus Scyliorhinus; species Scyliorhinus canicula. Next base: position 2,595,744 of record NC_052173.1, on the reverse strand, counting down.
GGTTGTTTTCGTTAGAGAGAAGAAGGTTAAGAGGTGACTTAATAGAGGCATACAAAATGATCAGAGGGTTAGATAGGGTGGACAGCGAGAGCCTTCTCCCGCGGATGGAGGTGGCTAGCACGAGGGAACATAGCCTTAAATTGAGGGGTAATAGATATAGGACAGAGGTCAGAGGAAGGTTTATTACGCAAAGAGTGGTGAGGCCGTGGAATGCCCTACCTGCAACAGTAGTGAACTCGCCAACATTGAGGGCATTTAAAAGTTTATTGGATAAGCATATGGATGATAAGGGCATAGTGTTGGTTAGATGGCCTTTAGTTTTTTTCCATGTCGGTGCAACATCGAGGGCCGAAGGGCCTGCACTGCATCGTATCGTTCTATGTTCTATGTTCACAGCTCCAGGGTCCCAGGTTCGATTCCGGCATGGGTCACTGTCTGTGCGGAGTCTGCACGTCCTCCCCGTGTGTGCGTGGGTTTCCTCCGGGTGCTCCGGTTTCCTCCCACAGTCCAAAGATGTGCAGGTTAGGTGGATTGGCCATGATAAATTGCCCGTAGTGTCCTAAATTGCCCTTCGTGTGAGGTGGGGTTACTGGGTTATGGGGATAGGGTGGAGGTGATGACCTTGGGTAGGGTGCTCTTTCCAAGAGCCGGTGCAGACCCGATGGGCCGAATGGCCTCCTTCTGCACTGTAAACTCTATGTAAAACACTGTCTACAGGAATAGTGCCAGAAGACTGGAGAGAGGCGAATGTTGTCCCCTTGTTCAAGAAAGGGAACAGGTATAACCCTGGGAATTATAGGTCGGTTAGTCTCACTTCGGTCATAGGTAAATTATTGGAAAGGGTCCTGAGGGATAGGATTTATAATCATTTGGAAAGATACAGCTTGATCCAGGATAGTCAGCACAGATTTGTGAAGGGTATGTCTTACCTCACAAGTTTGATTGTATTCTTTGAGGAGGTAACTAAGCACATCGATGAACTGCTCTACCTTCATCTATGTACTTAGCTGATGTCGTATACATGGATTTTAGTAAGGCGTTTGATAAGGCTCCCCATGGTCGGCTCATGAAGAAAGTAAGGAGGTGTGGGATAGAGGGAAATTTGGCCAATTGGATAAGTAACTGGCTATCACATAGAAGACAGAGGGTGGTGGTGGATGGAAAATTTTCATCCTGGAGCCCAGTCACCAGCGGTGTACCACAGGGATCAGTGCTGGGTCCTCTGCTATTTGTGATTTTTATCAATGACTTCGAGGAGGGGGCTGAAGGGTGGGTCAGTAAATTTGCTGATGACGCCAAGATTGGTGGAGTAGTGGATGAGGTGGAGGGCTGTTGTAGCTGCAAAGAGACATCGATAGGATGCAGAGCTGGGCCGAAAAATGGCAGATGGAGTTTAACCCCGATAAGTGCGAGGTGATTCATTTTGGTAGGACAAATTTGAATCCAGATTACAGGGTTGACGGCAGGGTTCTGAAGAACGTGGAGGAGCAGAGAGATCTCGGAGTTCATGTCCATAGATCTCTGAAGGTTGCCACCCAAGTGGATAGAGCCGTGAAGAAAGCCTGTAGTGTGTTAGCGTTTATTAACTGGGGATTGAGTTTAAGAGCCGTGAGGTTATGCTGCAACTGTACATGACCCTGGTGAGACCACATTTGGAGTATTGTGTGCAGTCCTGGTCACCTCATTATAGGAAGGATGTGGAAGCATTGGAAAGGGTGCAAAAGGAGATTTACCAGGATGCTGCCTGGATTGGAGGGTAGGTCTTATGAGGAAAGGTTGAGGGAGGTAGGGCTTTTCTCATTGGAGCGAAGGAGGATGAGAGATTACTTAATTGAGGTGTATAAGATGATGAGGGGGATAGAGTGGACGTTCAGAGACTTTTTCCTTGGGTGGATGTAGCTGTTACAAGGGGGCATAACTATAAGGTTCAGGGTGGGAGATATAGGAGGGATGTCCGAGGTAGGTTCTTGACTCAGAGAGTGGTTGGGGCGTGGAATGCACTCCCAGCTATGGCAGTGGAGTCGGACACTTTAGGAACTTTCAAGCGGTTATTGGATAGGCATATGGAGTGCACTAGGATGATTGGGAGTAGGTTGATTTGATCTTAGTTTCAGACTAGTTTGGCACAACATCGTGGGCCAAAGGGTCTGTACTGTGCTGTTCTATGTTCTATGAGAGCCGTACAAAATGAAAAGCCTTCACAGAAGGTGAGGAGTTCAGTCATCCGTTACTGAATTACATTCACATCTGTCGAGGAGTCGTCCACATCCGGAGAGCTGCTGCGGGCTTTGCTGTGAAGGGGGATGGAATGGCAGCAAATGATGAGCAGATGGACACAGTAAAAACTATGGAGGACAATGCAGACTTAGCTGCAGCATTCTCCTTAAATTGCGAGAATAACAACATAAATCTTACATGTAACAAATCAAGACCAACAGGGATCAGAAGTAATCACAACGCTCCCCTATTCACAACTGAAGACAATGGGACAGAAAATGCCTCAAAGTTCAATTCCAAAAAATATATTAAATCCTGAGTTTAATATTACATTCCTCTTCATATTACACAACTTGGCTAGATACATACAGCTAGTGAAACAGGCTGACTTTGCAGACTGTTAGTCTTCGGCTGCCAATTCACCCGGTTGGAGTACTGGAGCAGTTTCGAGTGTCCTCCTTACAGAAACCTCCTTGTGACACCTCCTCCAACTTTCTTGCAACTTTGGGTAGTGTCAGGAATCTTTCAACAATCAGTAGCAAAGTTAGCCAATAATAATTTACCATTTCATTGAACACTTGTTGAATTAAACAAAAAGGTTCATCGTTACTCTGCCCCAATCACAATCCTCTGACCTGTGCTGGAGTGGGTGGGGGTGAGAATGTCAGCTAAGGGCAGATCCAGTTCGGGTGTGATGGCCCTTACAGTTTAACAGGCTGCTAAAACACTGTCCAGACATGAAGCAAGTCCACCTGGAGAAGTACTGGAAGACCATGGTAAATATAGAATCTCCAGAAGGGGAGAACCTCAGAGGGGGAAATTGGAGGGACAAGGGCGAAATCAATGCTGATCCATAGCTGGATGGATACATGACGGCCTCATAATTCCGTGGGTTGCGATCCTGACACTACAAAGAGATAGTGCTCACCCTGTCAGAGAGTACAGCTTCACTGGGCTTTTGCATGCAACAGGACGACACAAGCACCAGTTTAAGTACATCTTCCTGCCCCTAGCTTGCCCTGTCTATTGCCTCCATAGTCCCCAATTAAAAGGGACAGATCTTTAATATCACTTCAAATAAATCTCACTTCAAGGCCCCAGGCAAAATCCTTGGCCTGGATCCTCACCAGTGTGGAGACTGACAACATGCCACCTGTTCTGGACCAGTAACATCCTGCAAACAGCAATGAGCTCAATCTAATTTTAAGTGGGGCTGGTTGGAGGAGGAATATTGACCAAGAAACTGGAAGAAATACGTTACTTTTTAAAATCTTTTCCATCCCTGAGAGGGCAGACAAGGCCTTGGTTTCAGCTGAAAGTTGGCGCCTCTAACAAAGCAGTACTCCCTTAGTATTGCACTGGGAGTATCAAGTTAGATTATGGGTTCAAGGCTAAAATGTGTGTTCTACACAAGTGTTTTTCAAACTTTTTTTTCCGGGGACCCATTTTTGCCAACCTGCGCGACCCACGCCGGCCGACCTTCGCGACCCACGCCGGCCGACCTGCGCGACCCACGCCGGCTGACCTGCGCGACCCACGCCGGCCGACCTGCGCGACCCACGCCGGCCGACCTGCGCGACCCACGCCGGCCGACCTGCGCGACCCACGCCGGGCGACCTTCGCGACCCACGCCGGCCGACCTCGGCAACCCATGCCGACCGACCTGCGCGACCCACGCCGGCCGACCTTCGCGACCCACGCCGGCCGACCTCGGCAACCCATGCCGACCGACCTGCGCGACCCACGCTGGCCGACCTTCGCGACCCACGCCGGCCGACCTCGGCAACCCATGCAGACCGACCTGCGCGACCCACGCTGGCCGACCTTCGCGACCCACGCCGGCCGACCTTCGCGACCCACGCCGGCCGACCTGCGCGACCCACGCTGGCCGACCTGCGCGACCCACCATTTTCTCTTCCCTTGTTTGCTGCTGACAAAAATGGAGGAAATGGTTTTGGGTCCCTTTGGCCCTCGTACACGCTCCTCCAATGGAACCTGTTGGATGAAGGTGAAGCCTTCCGGTGTCGGAAAGTATGGAGTCTCCATCTGTCCAAAGTTCTGAAGTTGTTTCCTGTAAAATTTTATCAAATAAACCCCCTCCGAAATTGTAAAAAAAAAAATGAATAAAATAAATGAAAAAAATAAATGAATAAAACCCCCCCAAACTTGTAAAAAAAGAGAGGCTGTGACCGTATAATAAAAATGCAGCCACACTGCGCATGCGCATATTTTGCACCGATATATTGGGCCCGATGATCTCGCACGCATGCGCAGTGCTGCCACATTTTTTTTTAACATGTTCGTGGCCATTTTGACGGCCGCTTGCAGCCGGCGTTATTAACAGCCGGCTGTTGCGCGCGGACTTGTGCGATCGGGAGCGCCGCAACAGACAGCTCCGCAACCCACCCACGGGTGGCGCCTCCGATTTTGACAATGCCTGTTTGACACATTACGCTTAGGAAATACATCCAAGGAAGCTCTGAGATTCCTTAACATATATTTCTCACTGAGGTTTGTACACAAATTCCCTGATGCTCGGGGGAAGGGCTTCCCTGTGCGACCTATCCCATTCACCAGTAAAGAGATGACAGAATGGGCCCTAAGACGGAATAATACAGGGCATGGTGAAGATACACAGGATGTGTTAGATTGGAGATCAGCTGGATATATGGATACATTGAGGGATGATGATGGTGGCCCAGGTTTAATGTAACACGCCAGCCGCCCGGATTGATCCTTCCCATGCTATTTGGGATAGGTAGTTCCTTTTGTGCATCATGTTCAGCAATTGCAGGACCATCCCCATCACAGGACCACACAAAGTATTATGACACGAGTAGAAATGCTGGGAATAATGATACCACCATTAGGAATAGCCACAAATGCGTACGAACTATGAGACATCCTTGAGCAGGTAGCTAATGACGCTGCAGAAGTTGTTAACCAGATAGAAACTGAGATGACTGCTATACGAGCGGTTGCTCTGCAGAATAGAATGGGCGTGATTCTCCGCTCCCCATGCGGCCTGGGAGAATCGCAGGAGGGCCCCCTGACATTTTTTACGTCCCCCCGCGATTCTCCCCCCCCCCCCCCCGGCTCGGAAAAATTGCCGCTCGCCGTTTTTCACGGCGAACGGCAATTCTCCGAGCCCAATGGGCCGAGCGGCCGGCCCTTCACGCCCGTTTCACGACGGCGGCAAACACACTGGGTCACTGCATTCGTGAAACGGGCGGCAGATGCCCGTTTGGGGCATCTAGGGGCATGATTGGGATGGGAGCACCAGGACTGTGCTCGGGAGGGGACAGGCCCGTGATCAGTGCCAACCGATCGTCAGGCCAGCGTCCAAAATGGACGCACTCTTTCCCCTCCGTCGCCCGGCAAGATCAAGCCGCCACGTCTTGCCGGGCGGCTGAGGAGAAAGACGGCCACCGCGCATGCGCGGGCTCGTGCCATCTGCACGATGAAGTCATTCGTGCATGCGCGGGTTGGAACCGGCAACCCGCGCATGCGCGGATGACTTCACATTCTCGGCGTGACGAGGTCGCTGCCGAGAAAGACGGAGGCCCCGCTCCTAGCCCCCCGGGTGGGGGTGAATTAGGTGCGGGGGGCGGGCTCCGAGGCCGTCGTGAACCTCGGCTGATTTCACGACGGCCTTCACGAATTCGGCCCCCTGCGGAGAATTCCGCCCAATGGCTCTTGACTTCTTGTTAGCTGAAAAGGGAGGCACTTGTGGCCTGATTGGAAGGGACTGCTGCACATACATCCCTGATAACTCAGAGAAAATTGATAATCTGGTGGATCACATTCGTAGGGAGGAAACAAGGTTACATGAGGATGGGACTTTGGCTTTGGGTGGTTGGGATCATTAGGACAGAGGATTGTGATTTGGATTGTAATCACTTTGTAATCCTGATTATCGTATGGTTACTGTTTAAATGTTGCTCAGGATATTGTAAAGTCATGGGAGGGGGTATGTCAACGTTGCTTCCTTGGTCCCAGCATCTTAACAATCAAGAGCCTACCATACATCCATTCCTTACATTATAACCCACCCTTTGCTGCAGAAGACATGGTAATGGACCAATGGTGAACAAGGAGGGAATTGTAGAAGGGGCTTTGGTGTGCGGATTAATTGCCTGCTTAAGGGTATTCCTCTTAACTAGCTGCTTCACTATATTTCATGAGAATAGGCACTTGGCAAAGCATGAAGGATACTTAGCCTTATTTCAGCTAAGAGGTCTGTATGCCATAATCAGAAGGTCATACAATGGAAACAATGTACATCTGGACATTGTTTTACTGACAACATGATCTTTTATTGCTTAGGAAAGGGACAGCTTGTTTCTCAAGATTTGTTTTTTAAAATAAATTTAGAGTACCCAATTATTATTTTTTTTTCCCCAATTAAGGGGCAATTTAGCACATCTTTGGGTTGTGGGGGTGAAACCCACACAGACATGGGGAGAATGTGCAATATCCACACGGACAGTAGCCCGTCCCAAGGTTTGTTATTAAAACATGGCTCCGGCTGCTGTTTTGGTCTTCTCTCTCTAATCTAAAGCCGTGTTTTGTCCCAGATACTGTTTACTACATGTTCTAAATATGTGCTTTTACCTCTGTACGGGTGGGCATTTTGGAATGAGTTGAGTCTATCCAGCCCTCCATGAATTCAAGTTCGATTAAAAGACCTTTGGCGAAAACCCAAAGTGCTGACTTATAATTTCCTCGATAGATAGGTGCTCTATAAAATTCTTTCTTCTTTCTGAGGAAATTTGAACAATTGGCTCTGTAACCCAGCAAGAATCAGCACCTTCAGAGGTAAAATGTGAAGAAAAGTAGAGGCGTGGATATTATTCTTTAAATTAAACGAAAAATAAGACTGACATGTTACATTATCTAAAATCTAGGATTTTTATTGCGCCCTTTATACAGGCCGGCAGCATTCACCTTGTAAGAATAATAATTGTGCCTTAAACAATGAGTGCAAATGGAAAATCATACAGAATGAGCTACATCACCAATAGAGTTACAATCAAACAGCATTAATAACAAAATGAAAAAGCACCCAAATTTAAATGACTATATAGGGTCAAGCCCCCACATAATTCAATTCAGGATTATGATTTCATAATATGTACAGAAGATTACAAAAACTGTAATACTTACTATCATGCAATTAGAAGTCAATCAAGGAGTTACCTCCATGGAGTCTGTAGAGGGCAGGATTCCATAATAATAATAATAATGGCTTATTGTCACAAGTAGGCTTCAATGAAGTTACTGTGAAAAGCCACTAGTTGTCACATTCCGGCGCCTGTTCGGGGAGGTCGGTACAGGAATTGAACCCGCGCTGCTGGTGTGGTTCTGCATTACAAGCCAGCTGTTTAGCCCACTATGTTAAACCAGCCAAATTGAAGCATGCCAACTCCTTAAAGCTAATGTAACAGTGCAAATACAAACAGGCCATTTGCTTTTACACCACTCAGAATTTATGTAGATAGGTATCGGCTGTAACAACCGAGAGAGAAGAGGGGAGAGGGAATGTTCTCTGTGGAGGGCAGCAGCTAAAATGTGACGGTGGATGTATATTCTGGATTGGATTACCCTTGGAGAACAGTGAAGATATACAGAAGCTTTCCTCAAGATTCAATGGGTGGGCAGAGTCCATGATAGGGTAGAATGTACAGGGATTGCAGGATCAATGAGTCATTTATGTATTTCATAATCTGTGCTTCATTATGTTCTTGGTTTATGTGAAAATTACATTAACCAAATAAATTCTTTACTTTACAGAATCACAATGGTTACAAACCAGAAGGTGGTGACTTGGTGCATTGTCTCTGCTCTGGCTCTCCAAAGGAGCAATTGACTGAGTACCAAACTCCCTAGCCATCTCCACGTGGCGCTGCACATTCTTCCTTTTCAGGTAATAATCCAGTTCCCTCTGAATTTTCAATTGGACCCGTCTCCATCACACTCTTCGGCAGATAGATCCAAAACACTCACAACGTGAAAACGTTTCTCCTCCGTCTCCAATTACCTGAAATCTGTGCCCCTCTTTCGTGATCCTTCCACCAATGGGAACAGCTTTACCCTATCTATTATCTCCAGACCCGTCATGATTTTTAATACCTCGATCAAACCTCTCGATCAAACCTCTCTTCCTTATCTTCTCCAAGGAGGACTCTCAACTTCTCCAATCTATATGGAACTGAAGTTCCTCAGCTCTGGAACCTTTTTTGTGATTATTTTCTGCAATGTCTCTAAAGCCTTCACATCTTTCCTAAAGTGGGGCACCTGGAACTTGTCTCAATACCTCAGTTGAGGCTGAACCAGTGTTCTACACAGGTTTAACATTCTTGCATTTGTACTCAGCCCCGATTAATAAAAGCATACAGCATCCTTGGATTATTAGCCGCTCTCTCAATATGTCCTATCACCTTCAATAATTTATACATATATACATACACACACAGGTCCCTCTGCTTTAGAATTGTCCCCTTTATCTTATGTTGTCTCCAAGTTCTTCCTACCAAAATGAATCACTTCACATGTCTCTTCATTAAACTTCATCTGCCACTTATCTGCCCAGTCCACCAACCAGATTGTGTCCTTTTAAAGTTCTACACGATCCACCTCACTGCTCATAATGCACACAAGGATTGTATCATCTGCAAATTTTGAAATTGTGCCCTTACCCCACGGTCTAGGTCATGAATATATATCAGTTGTGTTAATATTTTGGGGGATAGAACATAGAACACAGAACAGTACAGCACAGAACAGGCCCTTCGGCCCTCGATGTTGTGCCGAGCCATGATCACCCTACTCAAACCCACGTATCCACCCTATACCCGTAACCCAACAGCTCCCCCCCCTTAACCTTACTATTAGGACACTACGGGCAATTTAGCATGGCCAATCCACCTAACCCGCACATCTTTGGACTGTGGGAGGAAACCGGAGCACCCGGAGGAAACCCACGCACACACGGGGAGGACGTGCAGACTCCGCACGGACAGTGACCCAGCCGGGAATCGAATCTGGGACCCTGGAGCTGTGAAGCATTTATGCTAACCACCATGCTACCGTGCTGCCCATTGTTATTCTGCAAATAATTGATAATTGTTATTCTGCAAAGATGGCTGTGTATCTGTGAGTAAATTAATGAATTAAGCTGGGCAAAGGCTACGAGGGACGGTTTGATTTTATCTCTATGGATATTTCTGGTAGAGCCACCATTTGTTACCTGTCCCTAATTGTCCTCAAACTCAGTAGCTTGCCATTTCAGAGGGCAGTTAAGAGAAATTGCTGTGGGTCTAGAGCCACACGTGAGCCAGACCAGGTAAGGACGGCAGATTTCCTTCCCTAAAGGACGTTAGTGAACCAGATGGGTTTTTGCAACAATCAATGACAGTTTCATGGTTAACATCACGGAGACTAGCTTTCAATCCCAGCTGCCTTGGTGGGATTTGAACCTCTATCCCCAGATCATTAATGTGAGTTAGTGTTCTGAGAGAGGGTCATGCCCGGGCAGTTGCCAGTTCGGGGCCTGTCTCCAGGATTTCCTTTGACAATGTGTCAAAGAATATGGCAGGAAAAGCCAACAGTGCAGCCGGCGAGCTACACACCACTTCTCCCGCTTGACTTAACACATTGCCAAAAAGAGAGAAAATTCTAACCAGCGGAATCATAGATGAAAGGGAAAAAGGATATTTAGGGAGAGATGTTGAGTTGATGAGGTGTTGGTTGTATGAGGAAGATCGCCAGGAAACGGCTGGGCTGGGAGAAGATGAAGTCCGAATCAGCTGTCCAGTCAAGCCAGAAAATTCTTGGGCTACAAAAAGCAGGCTTATTCTGAAGTCTTTTGGATTTCCACAGCAGAGTGGAAGTGAGTTCAGAGGTCATGCAGTAGGTCCTCATCAAAGCTACAGCAGTTTGCCGTGGGTATTGATTTTTATAGTTAAACATCTATTTAAAAAAAATTTATTTAGAGTACTCAAATTATTTTTTCCAATTAAGGGGCAATTTAGCATGGCCAATCCACCTATCCAGCACATCTTTGGGTTGTGGGGGTGAAACCCACGCAGACACGGGGAGAATGTGCAAACTCCACACGGACAGTGACCCAGAGCCGGGATCGAACCTGGGACCTCAGCGCCGTGAGAATGGAGAATGCCTGGGAATGGAGATGTCCTCGCATCTCTCCATGTACTTCAGCAGCTTGCACCTCAATCTCCTATTGGCCCTCTGGGCTCAGGAGCCCATCCACCCTCCTAAATTGGACAGGGTTCCCAGAGGCTGTATTGGCCGGTTCCATTGAAATCTCCCTCTGGTCCTGCCACTGATATTTGTGGGTTTTCTACCTACATTTCCTCCCGATGGTAGGACCGAGACCCGAAAATAAAAGTCCTACCCAATTTCCTTTTTTGTTTTGTTTTTTTTGTTTAAAATTTAGAGTACCCAATTATCTTTTCCAATTAAGAGGCAATTTAGCGTGGCCAATCCACCTACCCTGCAGATCTTTGGGTTGTGGGGGTGAAACCCACGCAGACACGGGGAGAATGTGCAAACTCCACACGGACAGTGACCCAGGGTCGGGATTCGAACCTGGGACCTCGGTGCCGTGAGGCAGCAATGCTAACCACTGTGCCACCGTGCTGCCCACTAGTTAAACATCTATAAGGAGTGTTGCCTGGAAGGTGATTATTTAGGGGTCTGGCCAGGGAGTCATTTTGGGGCAAGGTTTTGCACAATTAATTTTAACCATGTAAGTGTAATCTTGTGTGCTTAAACTTTTTCTTCTGGTTAATAAACCTTTTAAATTCTTAAAAATCCCAGGAGTATTACTGGACTTTTTGCTTCCAGAATACGAATACAAACAATAAGTATGTCCCGAAAGCTAAGCCCCCCTCTGGGATTTGCTTTGCACAACAATTAACATCTGCTGCTGTCATAACAATCAGGAAGAGCAAGAGTCTTAACACCGACCCGAGAAACTTCACTACAAACCTTGCTCCAGTCTGAAAAACACCCGTTAACCCCTACTCTCAATGTTCCGGCAACCAGCCAATTTCATAGCCATGTCGCTACTCTCCCATTTATTCCACGAGTTATAACTTTGCTCACAAGTCTAGTAGGTCACTTTTATCACTTAGAGATGAAGTTAATAATTTGCAATGGTGAAACAATCCTTGCAGCCTGTTCCAAAATGGCACTTGAAAATATCTATATTGCAATACAGATTCTAACATTAAAGTTGAATAACACTGCAAAACAAACATACATCACAAAGTAAACCGTACCATAAGTCTGCTGAAAGCTCCATTTAGTGTAATGATTTTAAGTGACTCCCATACCTCTTAAAATAGCTTTTATTAAAAAAAAACATTGGGCTCGATTCTCCGGTCCCCACACACCCTGTCCTGTATTCTCTGAGCGAGACTGTCAATTTACTACCAATTATCAAATTTGTAGATTAACTTTTTAATCTGTTTCATTGCAAGCATACAATATTCATTAAATATTTAATTAGAAAATAAAGCTTCTCTGTGCCAGAGTGTGGTTGTGAATAGATGGGTGATTATTTAAGGCCTTGAATGGTCTTGATAATTTGAATTAAGTATTACATTTTCACTTTGTTCTGTTATTTACACAAATTGATTTAATTCTTTTGCAGAAACACTTTTGAGTCATCAGCAGGCTGTCATGAAGGTTTGACAGATGCTGCAGAACAGGAACAGCACATCAGCTTCTCTTGGCTAGTCTCACAGCAAGGAAACGACAGCATCGTCTCAGTACATTGTCAATTCTCAATCTTACAACCTGGTTTACTTTATTCTGGGTTAAATGCACCCAATATTGTTAATCCGATTCATGAAAATATTGGCCGTAAGAAGATTTGACTGAACTATGTTTTCAATACTAGCAAGGTTTATGTTCAATTTCATTTCAATTTTAAATGCACAAGGTCCTCAAACATGCAACTGCTTTTCTTCGGCCACAGATCTGAACAAAGTGTCTGCCCCCCACTCAACGTCTCTAAACAGTAATGCTGTTGAAAATGAGATGGTGGCCTGAACTTTTATGTAGCATCAGACACCACCAATCATAGGTAGACCATTCCCTTACAGTTGGTGAAATTGGATTTAACAGCGATTTTTGCAGTTTGTACAGCAAAACGCATAATTGAGTGAATAGAAATCTTTTCTTCTTTGCGTAGGTGAAGGAGAGACAGCCTGAGTGAGACACATCCAGAGTAGGAATTGGAACTTAGTAATTTGGGCAGTGTGGTACTTCAGCGCGGAGTGGGAGGAGGTGCTTTTTGCCAACTGTTTTCTCTTTCTTATGGCCTGTAACTGTTAATCTGCAACGCGAAAGCTCGTGTTTGAAACAAACCTGTTGGACTTTAACCTGGTGTTGTAAGACTTCTTACTGTGTTAATCTGCAGGGAGAGAACCAGAGAGCATCCTGGGAAGGTAAGTGATTTTTATTACCTTTTCAAATTATGTGTTGGGGGGGGGGGGGGGAACTGAAGTGACATCACAGTAAAGCTGTGACCTGATTGGCTGGTTGAGAATCTGTTAAATTTGGGAAAAAAAATGGCAAAACAAATCTAATTGATTAACTAGATAGTGGAGTAACTAAACATGAGGGCAGAGATCGGTATTTAGCATTTAATTTTACAGTAAAAATCATCTAGCGTCAGGGCCATATAGTTAATTATAACTCAATCTAACAATAACTCAAGTGTTTATTTTAAATTAATTAATTAGTGCTTAAATGTCACTCAGCGGAGTGCAGTGCTCCAACTGTGAGATGTGGCAGATCTGTGATGCTTCCAGCGTTCCGGTCGACTACATCTGCAGCAAGTGTAACCAATGGCAGCTCCTCACAGACCTCGTGGTTCGGTTGGAGCAGCAGTTGGATGCACTTAGGAGCATGCAGGTGGCGGAAAGCGTCATAGATAGCAGTTATAGAATGTGGTCACACCCAAGGTGCAGGCAGAGAAATGGCTGACCACCAGAAGGGGCAGGCAGTCAGTGCAGGAACCCCCTGTGGTTGTCCCCCTCTCGAACAGGTATACCCCTTTGGATACTGTCGGGGGGGGATAGCGTATCGGGGGAAAACAGCAGCAGCCAGAGCAGTGGCACCACGGCTGGCTCTGATGTTCAGCAGGGAGGGTCAAAGCGCAGAAGAGCAATAATCATAGGGGACTGTATAGTCAGGGGCACAGAGCGAAAGAGACTCCAGGATGGTATGTTGCCTCCCTGGTGCCAGGGTCCAGGATGTCTCCGAACGGGTAGCGGGCATCCTGAAGGGGGAGGGCAAACAGGCAGAGGATGTGATACATATTGGTACTAATGGCATAGGTAGGAAGGGGGATGAGGTCCTGCGGCAGAAAGCTAAAAGACAGGACCTCTAGGGTTGTAATCTCGGGATTACTCCCTTTGCCACATGCCAGTGAGGCTAGAAATAGGAAGATAGAGCAGCTAAACATGTGGCTAAACAGCTGGTGAAGGAGGGAGGGTTTCCATTATCTGGACCACTGGGAGCTCTTCCGAGGCAGGTGTGACCTGTATAAGAACGGGCTGCATCTAAACTGGAGCGGCATAAATATCCTGGCCGCGAGGTTTGCTAGTGTCACACGGGAGGGTTTAAACTAGTATGGCAGGGGGGTGGGTACTGGAGCAATAGGTCAGAAAGTGAAAGCATTGAGGGAGAACTAGGGAATAGGGCCAGTATGGCTCTGAGGAAGAGCAGACAGGGAGATGTTGCTGAACACAGCGGGTCTGGTGGCCCGAAGTGCATATGTTTTAATGCAAGAAGTATTACGGATAAGGCAGATGAACTTAGAGCTTGGATTAGTACTTGGAACTATGATGTTGTTGCCATTACAGAGACCTGTTTGAGGGAAGGACAGGATTGGCAGCTAAACGTTCCAGGATTTAGATGTTTCAGGCGGGATAGAGGGGGATGTAAAAGAGGTGGCAGAGTTGCGCTACTAGTTAGGGAGAGTATCACAGCTGTACTTCTTAAGGGCAGCACGGTAGCATTGTGGATAGCACAATTGCTTCACAGCTCCAGGGTCCCAAGTTCGATTTCGACTTGGGTCACTGTCTGTGTGGAGTCTGCACATCCTCCCTGTGACTGCGTGGGTTTCCTCCGGGTGCTCCGGTTTCCTCCCACAGTCCAAAGATGTGCAGGTTGGGTGGATTGGCCATGAAAAATTGTCCAAAATTCTATGATTAACCTAGGACAAAAGTTTGGCGCAACATCGTGGACCGAAGGGCCTGTTCTGTGCTGTATTTCTCTATCTATCTCTACTGCGGGAGGACACCTCAGAGGGTACTGAGGCTATATGGGTAGAGATCAGGAATAAGAAGGGTGCAGTCACAATGTTGGGGGTTTACAACTGGCCTCCCAACAGCCAGCGGGAGATAGAGGAGCAGATAGGTAGAAATATTTTGGAAAGGAGTAAAAGCAACAGGGTTGTTGCGATGGGAGACTTCAATTTAAATATAGAACAGTACAGGCCCTTCAGCACACGATGTTGTGCCGACCATTTATCCTAATCTAAGATCAACCTGACTCCACCACCTCTGCTGGCAGTGCATTCCACACACCCACCACTCTCTGTGTAAAGAACCGACCTCTGACATCTCCCCTCTACCTTCCTCCAATCACCTTAAAATTATGTCCCCCTCGTGACAGTCATTTCCGCCCTGGGGAAAAGTCTCTGGCTATCCACTCTATCCATGCCTCTCATCACCTTGTACACCTCTATCAAGTCACCTCTCTGCCTTCTTCGCTCCAGTGAGAAAAGCTCTGGCTCCCTCAACCTTTCTTCATAAGACATGCCCTCCAGTCCAGGCAGCATCCTGATAAATCTCCTCTGCACCCTCTCCAAAGCATCCACATCCTTCCTATAATGAGGCGACCAGAACTGGACACAATATTCCAAGTGTGGTCTAACCAGGATTTTATAAAGCTGCAGCAAAACCTTGTGGCTCTTAAACTCAATCCCCCTGTTAATGAAAGCCAACACACTATACGCCTTCTGAACAACCCTATCAACCTGGGTGGCAACTTTGAGGGATTTATGTACGTGGACCCCAAGATCCCTCTGTTCCTCCACACTTCCAAGAATCCTGCCTTTAACCCTGTATTCAGCATTCCAATTCAACCTTCCAAAATGAATCACTTCACATTGATCAAGGTTGAACTCCATCTGCCACTTCTCAGCCCAGCTCTGCATCCTGTCAATGTCCGGTTGTAGCCTGCAACAACCCTCAACACTATCTACAACTCCCCCAACCTACGTGTCATTGGCAAACTTACTAACCCACCCTTCCACTTCCTCATCCAAGTCATTTATAAAAACCACAAAGAGCAGAGGTCCCAGAACAGATCCCTGCAGGACACCACTGGTCACCGACCTCCAGGCGGAATACTTTCCATCCGCTACCACTCGCTGTCTTCTTTCGGCCAGCCAATTCTGTATCCAGACAGCCAAATTTCCCTGTATCCTATGCCCCCTAATTTTCTGAATGAGCCTACCATGGGTAACCTTATCAAATGCCTTACTGAAATTTATATGCACCATATCCACTGCCCGACCTTCATCAATGTGTCTCGCCACATCCTCAAAGAATTCAATGAGGCTTGTGAGGCATGACCTGCCCCTCACAAAGCCAGGCTGACTATCTTTAAACAAACTGTTTTTCTAAATAATCATAAATCCTATCTCTCAGAATCCGTTCCAATATTTTGCTCACCACAGACGTAAGACTGATGGGTCTGTAATTCCCAGGGATTTTCCCTATTCCCTTTCTTGAACAGGGGAACAACATTCGCCTCCCTCCATTCATCCAGTACTACTCCAGTGGAGAGTGAGGACGCAAAGATCATCACCAATGGCGCAGCAATCTCCTCCCTCGCTTCCCGTAGTAACCTTGGGTATATCCCGTCAGGCCCAGGGGACTTATCTATCCTGATGCTTTTCAAAATTTCCAGGACATCCTCCTTCTTAATATCAACCTGTTCGAGTCTATTAACCTGGTTCACACTGTTCTCATGGGCAACAAGGCCCCTCTCTCCAGTGAATACTGAAGCAAAGTATTCATTTAGGGCCTCCCCCATCTCTTCAGACTCCAGGCACAACTTCCCTCCACTATCCCTGATCGGCCCCACTCTCACTCTGATCACCTCTTATTTCTCACATAAGTGTAGAACGCCTTGGGGTTTTCCCTAATCCTTCCCGCCAGGGCTTTTTGATGACCCTTCTAGCTCTCCTCAGTCCATTTTTGAGTTCCTTCCTGGCTACCTTGTAACCCTCTAGAGCCGAGTCAGATCCTTGCTTCCTCAACCTTACGTAAGCTTCCTTCTTCCTCTTGACTAGAAACTCCACTTCTCTTGTCATCCAAGGCTCCTTAACCCTACCATTCCTTCCTCGTCTCAGTGGGACAAAACTATTCAGCACTCGCAGCAAGTGCTCCTTAAACAATCCCCACATTACTGTTGTGCATTTCCCCAAGAACAATTGTTCCCAATTTATGCTCCTCAGCTCCTGTCTAACAGCAGCATAATTTCCCCTCCCCCAATGAAATACCTTCCCATACTGGCTGTTCCTCTCCCTCTCCATGACTATGGTAAAGGTCAAGGAGTTGTGGTCACTGTCACCGAAATGCTTTCCCACCGAGATATCTGACACCTGGCCTGGTTCGTTGCCGAGCACCAAGTCCAATATGGCCACCCCCCCTAGTCGGCCGATCTACATATTGAGTCAGGAATCCTTCCTGTACACACCTGACAAAATCTGCTCCATCCAAACCATTTGCAGTAAGGAGGTTCCAGTCAATATTAGGGAAGTTGAAGTCACCCATGACAACAACTCTGTTACTTCTGCACTTTTCCAAGATCTGCCGCCCAATCTGTTCCTCTATCTCTCTGCTGCTATTTGGGGGGGTCTATAGAAAACTCCCAATAAAGTGACTGCTCCTTTCTTGTTTCTGACTCCCACCCATACTGACCCAGTAGACAAACCCTCCTCAACTACCTCCTTTTCTGCAGCTGTGATGTACTCCCGAATTCACAGTGCCACCCCCCCCCCCCCCCCCCTCCTCTTTTACCTCCCTCCCTATTCTTCTTAAAACATCTAAACCCCGGAACATCTAACAACCATTCCTGCCCCTGTGAAATCCATGTCTCTGTAATGGCCACAACATCGTAGTTCCAAGTACTGATCCATGCTCTAAATTCATCCCCCTTATTCCTGACACTCCTTGCATTGAAACAGACACACTTTAACCCATTCCACTGAGTGCAACTTTGGCCAATAACCTGTCTATCCTTCCTCACAGACTTGCTGCATACTATTGCTGCCTGTTCAACAGCTACCATATCCTCTGATCCACAGCTCTGGTTCCCATCCCCCTGCCAAACTAGTTTAAACCCTCCCGAAGAGCTCCAGCAAACTTCCCACCCAGGATATTGGTTCCCCTCCAGTTTAGGTACAATCCGTCCTTCATGTACAGGTCCCACCTTCCCCAGAAGATATCCCAATGATCCACATATCTGAGGCCTTCCCACCTGCACCAGTCCCGTAGCCACCGGTGCACTCATCTGGTATTGGGGAATGAGCCCGGCCAGGTGGTAGAAGTTTCAGGAGGGGAGCATTTCAGGAACAGTGACCACAATTCATTAAGTTTTAAAGTGCTGGTGGACAAGGATAAGAGTGGTCCTAGGGTGAATGTGCTCAATTGGGGGAAGGCTAATTATAACAATATTAGGCAGGAACTGAAGAACCTAGATTGGGGGCGGATGTTTGAGGGTAAATCAACATCTGACATGTGGGAGGCTTTTAAATGTCAGTTTCAGCTGCACTCACTCTCTGTTCCTTGCCTCACTTGCACGTGACACTGGTAGCAATCCTGAGATCACTACTCTGCTTGTCCTGCTCTTTAGCTTCCAACCTAACTCCCTAAAATCACTTTTTAGATCCTCATCCGTTTTCTTAGCTATGTCGTTGGTATCAATATGCACCACGACTTCTGGCTGCTCACCCTCCCCCTTAAGAATCCTGTAGACTATTTCCGAGACATCCCTGGCCCTGGCACCCGGGAGGTAACATACCTTCCGGGAGTCTCGCTCGTGACCACAGAATCTCCTATCTATTCCCCTAACCATTGAGTCTCCTATCACTATTGCTTTTCTATTCTCCCCCCTTCCCTTCTGAGCCCCAGAGCCAGATTCAGTGCCAGAGACCTGGCCGCTAGGGCCTTCCCCCGGTAGGTCATCCCCCCCAACAGCATCCAAAACGGTATACTTGTTTTGAAGGGGAACGGCCACGAGGGATCCCTGCACTGTCTGCCTGTTAGTTTTCTTTCCCCTGACTGTAACCCAGCTACTCTTGTCCAGTACCTTGGGTGTGGCTACCTCCCTGTAACTCTTCTCGATAACCCCCTCAGCCTCCTGGATGATCCGAAGTTCATCCAGCTCCAGCTCCCTAACACGGTCTCTGAGGAGCTGGAGCTGGGTGCACTTCCCGCAGGTATAGTCAGCAGGGACACCAGTGGTATCCCTCACCACCCACATCCTACAGGAGGAGCATGCAACTGCCCTAGCCTTCATCCCCTCTTACCTTATAGAATATAGCTGCCCTGTAGACCAACTGGACCTCCGCACTCCGACTCTGCTCCCAGTCAGCTGTACTCTCTGTAAACCCCTGGCTCCCTTCACGCTCTGAGGAAATGAAATGAAAGGAGCACCTTACTCCCTCCTCACCTAACTCCCTCAGTCACCAAACTCTCACTATAGCACTCAAATGCACCCAAATTCAGCACTCAGTGCAAACAAACCTCCCCAATATTAACTGGGACTCACTTAGTGCTAGGGGCTTGGACGGGGCAGAGTTTGTAAGCAGTTTGCACATCAGTATGCTTTAATATTTTATCATTTAAATAATAATCCCGTTTGCTGTTATTCCTACCAAAATGGATAACCTCACATTTGTCGACATTGTAGGGGGAGCATTTCGGGAACAGTGACCACAATTCAGTAAGTTTTAAAGAGCTGGTGGACAAGGATAAGAGTGGTCCTAGGCTGAATGTGCTAACATCACTGCTGTACTATGGGAGGACACCTCAGAGGGCAGTGAGGCTATATGGGTAGAGATCAGGAATAGGAAGGGTGCAGTCACAATGTTGGGGGTTTACTACAGGCCTCCCAACAGCCAGCGGGAGATAGGGGAGCAGACAGGTAGACAGATTTTGGAAAGGAGTAAAAGCAACAGGGTTGTTGTGATGGGAGACTTCAACTTCCCCAATATTGACTGGGACTCACTTAGTGCTAGGGGCTTAGACGGGGACGAGTTTGTAAGGAGCATCCAGGAGGGCTTCTTAAAACAATATGTAGACAATCCAACTAGGGAAGGGGCTGTACTAGACCTGGTATTGGGGAATGAGCCCGGCCAGGTGGTACAAGTTTCAGTAGGGGAGCATTTCGGGAACAGTGACCACAATTCATTAAGTTTTAAAGTGCTGGTGGACAAGGATAAGAGTGGCCCTAGGGTGAATGTGCTAAATTGGGGGAAGGCTAATTATAGCAATATTAGGCGGGAACTGAATAACCTAGATTGGGGCGGATGTTTGAGGGTAAATCAACATCTGACATGTGGGAGACTTTCAAATGTCTGGACTGGCATGTTCCTGTGAGGAAGAAGGATAAATACGGCAAATTTCGGGAACCTTGGATAACGAGAGATATTGTAGGCCTCGTCAAAAAGATAAAAGGAGGCATTTGTCAGGGCTAGAAGGTTGGGAACAGACGAAGCCTGTGTGGAATATGAGGAAAGTAGGAAGGAACTTAAACAAGGAGTCAGGAAGGCTAGAAGGGGTCACGAAAAGTCATTGGCAAATCGGGTTAAGGAAAATCCCAAGGCTTTTTACGCGTACATAAAAAGCAAGAGGGTAGCCAGGGAAAGGGTTGGCCCACTGAAGGACAGGCGAGGGAATCAATGTGTGGAGCCAGAGGAAATGGGCACGGTACTAAATGAATACTTTGCATCAGTATTCACCAAAGAGAAGGAATTGGTGGATGTTGAGTCTAGAGAAGGGTAGGTAGGCCTGGGTCACATTTTTTTTTTTTAAATTTAGAGTACCCAATTCATTTTTTTTCTAATTAAGGGGCAATTTTAGCGTGTTCAATCCGCCTACCTTGCACATCTTTGGGTTGTGGGGGTGAAACCCACGCAAACACGGGGAGAATGTGCAAACTCCACACAGACAGTGACCCAGAGCCGGGATTGAACCTGGGACCTTGGCGCCGTGAGGCAACAGGGCTAACCCACTACGCCACCGTGCTGCCCTAGCCTGGGTCACATTGAGATCCAAACAGACGAGGTGGTGGGTGTCTTGAAAAATATTAAGGTAGATAAGTCCCCAGGGCCTGATGGGATCTACCCCAGAATACTGAAGGAGGCTAGAGAGGAAATTGCTGAGGCCTTGACAGAAATCTTTGGATCCTCACTGTCTTCAGGTGATGTCCCAGAGGACTGGAGAATAGCCACTGTTGTTCCTTTTGTTTAAGAAGGGTGGCAAGGATAATCCAGGGAACTACTGGCTGGTGAGCCTTACGTCAGTGGTAGGGAAATTACTGGAGAGAATTCTTCGAGACAGGATCTACTCCCATTTGGAAGCAAATGGACGTATTAGCGAGAGGCAGCATGGTTTTGTGAAGGGAAGGTCGTGTCTCACAAACTTGATAGAGTTTTTCGAAGAGGTCACAAAGATGATTGCTGCAGGTAGGGCAGTGGATGTTGTCTATATGGACTTCAGTAAGGCCTTTGACAAGGTGCCTCATGGCAGACTGGTACAAAAGGTGAAGTCACACGGGATCAGGGGTGAGCTGGCAAGGTGGATACAGAACTGGCTAGGTCATAGAAGGCAGAGAGTAGCAATGGAAGGGTGCTTTTCTAATTGGAGGGCTGTGACTAGTGGTGTTCCGCAGGGATCAGTGCTGGGACCTTTGCTGTTCGTAGTATATATAAATGATTTGGAGGAAAATGTAACTTGTCTGATTAGCAAGTTTGCAGACGACACAGAAGTTGGTGGAATTGCGGATAGCGATGAGGACTGTCAGAGGATACAGCAGGATTTAGATTGTTTGGAGACTTGGGCGGAGAGATGGCAGATGGAGTTTAATCCGGACAAATGTGAGGTAATTCATTTTGGAAGGTCTAATGCAGGTAGGGAATATACAGGGAATGGTAGAACCCTCGAGTATTGAAAGTCAGAGAAATCTAGGTGTACAGGTCACTGAAAGGGGCAACACAGGTGGAGAAGGTAGTCAAGAAGGCATACGGCATGCTTGCCTTCATTGGCCGGGGCATTGAGTATAAGAATTGGCAAGTCATGTTGCAGCTGTATAGAACCTTAGTTAGGCCACACTTGGAGTATAATGTTCAATTCTGGTCGGCACACTGGGTGCAGAAGAGATTTACCAGGATGTTGCCTGGTATGGAGGGCATTAACTATGAGGAGAGGTTGAATAAACTCGGTTTGTTCTCACTGGAACGACGGAGGTTGAGGGGCTGATAGAGGTCTACAAAATAATGAGGGGCATAGACAAAGTGGATAGTCAGAGGCTTATTCCCAGGGTAGAGGGGTCAAATCCTAGGGGGCATAGGTTTAAGGGGCGGGATTCTCCTGGAAATCGGCGGAGCAGGTAGAAATGGCGCAGTAGAGTAGCGGGAACTACTCCGGCGTCGGGCCGCCCCAAAGGTGCGGAGGATCTAGGCCGGCGGCGGAGTGGTTTGCGCCCCGCCGGCCGGCGTGGAAGGCCTTTGGCACCATGCCAGCCGGTGGGCCCCACTCGCGGGCCAGGCCACTGTGGGGGCACCCCCCGGGGCCAGATCGCCCCCATGCCCCCCCACCCCGCCTGGGCCGCCAGGTTCCGCCGGTAAGGGACCTACTCCAATCTACGCCGGCAGGACCTGCATAGAACGGGCGGGACTTCTGCCCATTGCGGGCTGGAGAATCGCTGGGGGGGGGGGGTGGCCGCTGCGAGCAGCCGCTGATTGGCGCGGTGCAATTCCCGTCCCCGCCAAATCTCCGTGCCGGAGAATCCGGCATGATTCATGCTGCCTCCCGGCGATTCTCCGACCCGGCAGTAGGTCACAGAATACCGCCCTAGGTGTGAGGGGCAAGGTTTAGAGTAGATGTACGAGGCACGTTTTTTTTACACAGAGGGTAGTGGGTGCCTGGAACTCGCTGCCGGAGGAGGTGGTGGAAGCAGGGACGATAGTGACATTTAAGGGGCATCTTGACAAATACATGAATAGGATGGGAATAGAGGGATACGGACCCAGGAAGTGTAGAAGATTTTAGTTTCGACGGGCAGCATGGTCGGCACAGGCTTGGAGGGCCGAAGGGCCTGTTCCTGTGCTGTACTTTTCTTTGTTTTCTCCTTTGTCTTTGTTTTAGTTCAAAGCTCAACAACTGACACAATTGAGCTATTTTTCATGCATAACTTGGCATTTGAGACTGCTCTTTCCTAAACACCGAGACATTTCAAAACTCGGTCGAATTCACGAGAGACATATCCACTGTGTTCATGTTCAGCAGTGCATTGAGCTCCACCTCGGAGGGTACAGGAATGCTTTCCACACTAAGGGAGACACAGAAAAAAAAATCAAGATGTGATACTGATGCTTCTAAAAATGGAGTAATGTAGTAAGATTTTCAAAGTAGTTATACCACTTACAAGTCATATTTACCATTGAAATTAAGAAATAATCCTGAACTATGTAAAGTAACGTTGAATCACAAGATGCAATGAGGCTCTCACAAAGTTGTGGGTATTTGAGTGACACTGCATAATAATAGGGTTGGGCTGTTCTTCGGCTAAAAGCTTAGGTCAAAGTTGAGTGGAGTGCACGGCTCGCATGTGAGTTTTGAACAATGTGGTTGCCAGCAATGCAGAGGTTCTGAATGGAGTCATATTGGAATCTCCACAGATGCTGCCACACCTGATGAGTTTCTCCAGCACTTTGTTTTGATGTCTGGCATCTATAGTATTTTGCTGTTCTTCTTCTGCACAAGTGGTTTTTGGGGAATCACTGGATCTGAAAGGGCTTCATCCACAGAGAGAAACAAAAAATAAAAGTGCAGGAGGACCACGAGATGTGGGCGCGAGAACAGCAGCATGGGCCCTGGTGCTACTCTGTTTTAAAAATCCTTCCTTTATCCTGTTTACTCGACACATACTGGTCTAGTCTGCAAGTTATTTCTCCATAGTATGTCCCGGAAAGATTTTTGGTGAGTGTTGGAGAAAAATTGCCGAGGAATCTAAGAAATATGGTGATGAAAGGGAGCAGCCTTGTTTTATATGGTGCGGAGATTTGGGTTGGAAGAGGAATATGTTAAGTGGATACAGATGCTATGTCAGAGGCCCTTGGCAGCAGTGCTCATGAATGATGATAGGTCTTGAGAATATTGGCCTTCAGCGAGGAACAAGGCAGGGCTGCTCCTTATTCCCCTTGCTATTCATATTGGCTATAGAGTCTTTGGCGAAGGCCATTAGACAAGATCCTTTGATATTTGGACTGCACTGTGGTTGGAAGCAGCATAAGATCATACTTTATGTATTGCTGTTTGTATTGAAGCCGGACATTTTGGTTCCTGCTATTATTGACTTGGTAGATAGATTTAGCACCTTCTCCGGTTCTAAGATTAATTTTACAAAGTCCAAGGCTATGCCAGTATGGATCAGAATGAAGGAGACCCAGTTAAAGACACTGCACTGCTTGTCTCTCACACTGTGTTTGAGACACATGTTTGATCCTGCCAAATCACCAAAGTGCCTGGTAGTTGAGGATGATTATATACACGGCGTACGGTCCTGTGTCAAAATTCAATCCTATTGTTCTGGTGTAGTTAAGGAACTAGAGGATATTTGGCATGGCCTTGGAGTTTAATCCTTTATTCCTAATTTAGTAGTATTGAGGAAGCAAGGGAGCAGTAGAAGGACGTGGACAAACGAGGAGAGTGGGCAATAGGGGCAGCACCGTGGCAGCACTGCAGTCTCACGGCACCGAGGTCCCAGGTTCGATCCTGGCTCTGGGTCACTGTCCGTGTGGAGTTTGCATATTCTCTACGTGTTGCGTGGGTTTTGCCCCCACAACCCAAAGATGTGCAGGGTAGATGGATTGGCCACGCTAAATAGCCCCTTAATTGGAAAAAATTAATTGGGTACTCTAAATTTTAATAAAAGGAGAGTGGGCAATGAAGTGGCAAATGAAATACAATGTGGAAAAGTGTGAGGTTATCCACTTTGGAAGGAAGAATTTAGGCATTGACTATTTTCAAAATGGGGCAATGCTTCGGAAAGCAGAAGCACAAAGAGACTTGGGAGTCCTTATTCACGATTATCTTAAGGTTAATGTGCAGGTTCAGTCGGCAGTTAAGGAGGCAAATGCAATGTTAGCATTTATGGGCTAGAATACAAGACCAGGGATGTACTTCTGAGGCTGTATAAGGCTCTGGTCAGACCCCATTTGGAGTATGATAAGGAATCTAAGAAACGATGTGCTGGCCTTGGAAAGGGTCCAGAGGAGGTTCACAAGAATGATCCCTGGAATGAAGAACTTGTTGTATGAGGAACTTTTGAGGACTCTGGGTCTGTACTTGTTGGGAGTTTAGAAGGATGAGGGGGGATCTTATTGAAATTTACAGGATACTGCGAGGCCTGGATAGAGTGGACGTGGAGAGGATGCTTCCACTTGGAGGAAAAACTAGAACCAGAGGATACCATCTCAGACTAAAGGGACGATTCTTTAAAACAGAGATGAGGAGGAATTTCTTCAGCCAGAGGGTGGTGAATCTGTGGAACTCTTTGCCGCAGAAGGCTGTGGAGGCCAAATCACTGAGTGTCTTTAAGACAGAGATAGATAGGCTCTTGATTAATAAGGGGATCAGAGATTATGGGGAGAAGGCAGGAGAATGGGGATGAGAAAATATCAGCCATGATTGAATGGTGGAGTGGACTCAATGGGCCGAGTGGCCTAATTCTGCTCCTATGTCTTATGTCTTAATTCGGGGTCTTCTAGAAAGGAGAATTATTGACGCTAATGAAAAAAGGCGGCATAGCATCCTAACTTTTGCAGCTTGGACAAATATCCCCTACTCCTGAATCAGTGACAAGTATCATTCGATTCCAATCTGATATAAAATAGTTATGGATTGTATTCCTATGGAATTCCTGACTTCTGTACTGCATTCTAAATCAGATGCATTCCGCAAAGTGTGGGATCCATCTCAAATTTACAGGCTCCTACAAGGTTTTCTGTGAGTCATATTGCAAGTTTTGATCTCGCTATACATAAACTTCTTGATATGTCATTCTGCCATGCTTGTCTGGCTTTATTCTCTTTCCCCCCCACTCTGATTGATCTGCTATGTAATTAGAGGCACTAGTTACCAAGGACCGTAGTTCTGAAATTATCCTTTCTTTCTCGGTTCTATACTTGTTCTGTACTGTACCAGTTTGTGTTTTGAAAGTTTGTGTTATCTGTAAAAATGATAAACTACAATAATATATATTAATAAATTAAAAGTGCCATAAAATCTATTTTAAGCATTCTCATTCCCTTAGTATTGCATTGAAAGGTCAGCTTAGAATATTTGCTCAAGTCCTGGAACAGCTCAGAACCTTCTGACCTTAAAAAAATGTATTTACGGGATGTGGGTGTCGCTGGTTAAGCCAGTATTTATTGCCCATCCCTAGTTGCCCTTCAGAAGGTGGTGGTAACCTGCCTTCTTGAACTGCTGCAGTCCCTACTCAAGTATGACTCAATACACGATGTGCGCTCATGTTTTATTGTCCTAACTTACAATACTTTGTGTCCTTTTTTAAAAAATCATTCACCGGGTGTGGCTGTTGCTATCGAGGCAAACATTTATTGCCATTCCCCAATTGCCCTTGAGATGGTGGTGATGAGCTGCCGCCTTGAACTACTGCAGTCCGTGTGGTGTAGGTACACCTACAGTGCTTTAGGAAGGGACTTGCGGGATTCTGACACAGCGACAATATGTTTCCAAGTGTGAGAGACTTGGCGAACCTGCAGGTGGCGATGTTCTGAAGCACCTGCTGCTGCCTTTGTCCTTCTAGGTGGTAACGGTCATGGGTTTGGAAGGTGCTGCCTAAGGAACCTTGGTGAGTTGCTGCAGTGCATCTTGTAGATGGTACACACTGCTGCCACTGTGCGTCGGTGGTGGGGATCTTACCTACAACAAAAAAGCAAATCCATTAACCTGGCTTACCCTCTTTCAAACTCTTGATCATCTCCAAAGGTCACTTCCATATCATTCTCAGTTCCAAATGGATTTATGAGATGGCTGTTTTTCCCAAAGAAAAAGAAATGGTCAGTTCATGTAACAAGACTGCATTACATGGATATGAACAATATGGAGCTGGGGCACAGAAGCAAAGCTGTGGAGAGAGTATACTTAATCTTCAAAAATGCTGCAATTCATTATGGCACTGCATATCAACTATTAAGCATGTGTTAACCACACTGAGTTCATGATATTTGGCACGGGATCAGGGGTGAGCTGGCAAGGTGGATACAGAACTGGCTCAGTCATAGAAGGCAGAGAGTAGCAATGGAAGGGTGCTTCTCTGATTGGAGGGCTGTGACTAGTGGTGTTCCGCAGGGATCAGTGCTGGGACCTTTGCTGTTCGTAGTATATTTAAATGATTTGGAGGAAAATGTAACTGGTCTGATTAGTAAGTTTGCAGACGACACAGAGGTTGGTGGAATTGCAGATAGCGATGAGGACTGTCTGAGGATACAGCAGGATTTAGATTGTTTGGAGACTTGAAAATAAATGAAATGAAAATCGCTTATTGTCACAAGTAGGCTTCAAATGAAGTTACTGTGAAAAGCCCCTAGTCGCCACATTCCGGCGCCTGTTCGGGGAGGCTGGTATGGGAATTGAACCGTGCTGCTGGCCTGCCTTGGTCTGCTTTAAAAGCCAGCGATTTAGCCCAGTATGCTAAACCAGCGACTTGGGTGGAGAGATGGCAGATGGAGTTTAATCTGGATAAATGTGAGGTAATGCATTTGGGAAGGCTTAATACAGGTAGGGCATATACAGTGAATGGTAGAACCCTCAAGTGTATTGACAGTCAGAGAGATCTAGGTGTACAGGCCCACAGGTCACTGAAAGGGGCAACACAGGTGGAGAAGGTCAAGAAGGCATACGGCATGCTTGCCTTCATTGGCCGGGGCATTGAGTATAAGAATTGGCAAGTCATGTTGCAGCTGTATAGAACCTTAGTTAGGCCACAATTGGAGTATAGTGTTCAATTCTGGTCGCCACACTACCAGAAGGATGTGGGGGCTTTAGAGAGGGTGCAGAAGAGATTTACCAGGATGTTGCCTGGTATGGAGGGCATTAGCTATGAGGAGATGTTGAATAAACTCGGTTTGTTTTCACTGGAACATTGAGGTTGAGGGGCTGATAGAGGTCTACAAAATTATGAGGGGCATAGACAGAGTTGATAGTCAGAGGCTTTTTCCCAGGATAGAGGGGTCAATTACTAGGGGGCATAGGTTAAAGGTGCGAGGGGCAAGGTTTAGAGGAGATGTACGAGGCAAGTTTTGTTTTCCCCACAGAGGGTAGTGGGTGCCTGGAACTCGCTGCCGGAGGAGGTGGTGGAAGCCGGGACCATAGTGACATTTAAGGGGCATCTTGACAAATACATGAATAGGATGGGAATAGAGGGATACGGACCCAGGAAGTGTAGAAGGTTCTAGTTTAGACGGGCAGCATGGTCGGTGCAGGCTTGGAGGGCCGAAGGGCCTGTTCCTGTGCTGTACTTTTCTTTGTTCTTTGAGAGGCATTGTGTTCCCCTGGTTTCTCAGTGGTTGTAGTATCGTGTGATATTGAGCCATACAATATCAGGAGAGTTTCAGGATTGATAATTAGCGTGTACGTTAGTTGATCACAGGCTTGAGAGTTCAAGTGAACCCTGCAGGATAGTGTACCTGCATTGAGTGAGGACGGCAGGGCCTAATATGTTCTTCTCCACACTTGAAAATGAAAAAAAGAAATGAAAATGGCTTATTGTCACGAGTAGGCTTCAAATTAAGTTACTGTGAAAAGCCCCTCGTCACCACATTCTGGCGCCTGTCCGGGGAGGCTGGTACGGGAATTGAACCGTGCTGCTGGCTTCCCTTGGTCTGCTTTCAAAGACAGCTCTTTAGCCCTGTGATAAACCAGCCCCTATGGCACTTGATGGCATTGACAGTCTTGGCTCTTACATGAAGAGTAGCCACAATGGGTAAGTTATCAGTGCACTTTGTGCATCTACAAAATTGTGTCCCAATAAGACGAGGAGGGGAGGAAATTGGATGCAAAGAATATCACAGGCAGCTCAAGAGCAACACAGAATTTCAACTGTGCTTTTCCAAAGCATCCTGAACATGTCGCAGAAAGTCACCTTAAATGATCAAACACTGATTAAACAAAAATGTTCTTATAAGAAAGTTAATGGAAATTGAGCAAAAAGCATGATGTAATGATAAATGCAACAATTTGAGTCAATAAGCAGTGGCGGCAGAAGGGAGAGGGGAAAGTAGAAAGGCTGAACAACAAGTTATGTTTCTAAAGCTAACCTGCGAAACACGGCAGTTCCGGTCAGAAGACCAGTCACCTTTTAGCGAGTGTTCAAAAGTTATAAGAAGTTATGTTTTATTGTTAAATTATCTGGAAGGGGAGGGGAAAGAGAAATCCACTATAGAACCTTTAACTCTTTTGACACCAGAGTGGTTAAATTGGACAGAGTCAGACTACAGGTGTAAACTGGGTACGGGGTACAGGGAACAGTCCTGCCATGGAACAGATAGATCCATTGGGCCTTGTGTCTCATTTAAGCTCATTTGGTGAGGCACATGGAAATGTCAGGCCACTGCTGGAATGGGGAGCAGCTAACAGTCCTCGAGACTGCAAAGAACCTACTCCGCAATATTTTTATTAGTGGCCTCCAGTTGTTCTTTTGAGAATCACTGATTTTACAAGGGGACTAAATGCCTGTTTCAATCATGGGCTATTGACGCCTATTTTTGTATTTGGCTTTTACCAGCATGGAGGGTGGTCCACTTCCATTGCGGAATTTGTGGGCGCTCATGTGGTCTTTCAAATGGGCATGGTGCCAACTATTTTCTAGACTCATGCTTATATTTGAGATGCCCCTGGAGGCAATAGGATCATGAGATTAGTTTCCAATAAGCATTGCGGGAAAAAACTCTCTCAGCTGCAATCCTGACACTATATGCCAATATTTTGCTCTGCTTGCAGATGAGCTGGGATCTTGGTCTGTATGCACTGCCCAATAATGTTAGCCTGTGCAACCTAGTGCTGACATTTGGGAAGCTCTGTGGCAGGAAACTAATGCAACTTTTAAGCATGATGGGTGATCTTGCACAAACTATGTTTCCACATTCCTGACAGTGCACTTAATCTGCCTTGCAATATCAGGACAAATTCAAATCAGCCTTTTTTAAAAACAAATTCAGAGTACCCAATTCTTTTTTCTCTCCAAATTAAGGGGCAATTTAGCGTGGCCAATCGACCTAACCTGCACATCTTTTGAGGGGGGGTGAAACACACACAGACACGGGGAGAATGTGCAAACTCCACACAGTGACCCAGAGCCGGGATCGAACCTGGGTCCTCGGTGCCGTGAGACAGCAGTGCTAACCACTGCGCCACCGTACCGCCCCAAATCAGCCTATGATTTTAAAAAAAATAAATTTAGATTACCCAATTATTTTTTCCAATTAAGGGGCAATTTAGCGTGGCCAATCCACCTACTCTGCACATTTTTTTAGGGTTGTGGGGGCGAAACCCACGCAGACACGGGGAGAATGTGCAAACTCCACACAGACAGTGACCCAGAGCCGGGATCGAACCTGGGACCTCAGCGCCGTGAGGCAGTTGTGCTAACCACTAGGCCACCGTGCTGCCCCAAATCAGCCTATGATGTATTGCAGAACCACTTTCATAAGAATATTAGCAGGCAATGAGTCAAAACCACGGGACTTGATTACCTTATTTGAGTTAAGTGCTGGCAGGGAAAATTTCTGCTGTCCCTCCAACTCAGCTGCCCAACCCATTTTCCCGAGTCAAGAGGCAGGATTTCTGGTGCCAAGACATGCCTACCTTGCCAACAAAAATTGGACAATGATGCTGGAGCATCCAAAGAGATGATGAGGGGCATTAAAAGTGAAGTAATTAGCTCTGTTTTGTATGCCAACAAAGGTAAGTGCAGGCAATTGGAGGGAGAGGCACGCCCCCAATAAACATCTTCCTTCACCGACAAAAATCTGGCAGAGGCGCACAGAAGGAAATGGAACACAAGGTTAAAATGAGGTCATGGCCTCAATGACTAATCAGGCAGGACTACAGAGGAAAATAGCAAAGTTATATAAAGTTCTTAAGTGCGATTCAAGGTTCTTAACAGTGGAAAAATAAAACTTAATCCAATACTGTCATAGGCAAAGGTTTTGGAAAAGCTTTGGAAACAAAACTGACCACTGAATTGCGTTTGGAAAGTCTTCATCCTGACTCATGGTTGGCATCATATTATAGAACAAAGAAAATTACAGCACAGGAACAGGCCCTTCGGCCCTCCCAGCCTGCGCCGATCCAGATCATTTATCTAAACCTGTCTCCTATTTTCCAAGGATCTACTTCCCTCTGTTCCCCGCCCGCTCATATATCTGTCCAGATGCATCTTAAATGATGCTATCGTGCCCGCCTCTACCACCTCCGCTGGTAAAGCGTTCCAGGCACCCACCACCCTCTGCGTAAAAAACTTTCCACGCACATCTCCCTTAAACTTTCCCCCTCTCACCTTGAAATCGTGACCCCTTGTAATTGACACCCCCACTCTTGGAAAAAGCTTGTTGCTATCCACCCTGTCCATACCTCTCATAATTTTGTAGACCTCAATCAGGTCCCCCCTCAACCTCCATCTTTCCAATGAAAACAATCCTAATCTACTCAACCTTTCTTCATAGCTAGCACCCTCCATACCAGGCAACATCTTGGTGAACCTCCTCTGCACCCTCTCCAAAGCATCCACATCCTTCTGGTAATGTGGCGACCAGAACTGCACGCAGTATTCCAAATGTGGCCTAACCAAAGTCCTATACAATTGTAACATGACCTGCCGACTCTTGTAGTCAATACCCCGTCCGATGAAGGCAAGCATGCTGTATGCCTTCTTGACACTCTATCAACCTGCGTTGCCACCTTCAGGGTACAATGGACCTGAACTCCAAGATCTCTCTGTACATCAATTTTCCCCAGGGCTTTTCCATTGACCATATAGTCTGCTCTTGAGTTAGATCTTCCAAAATGCATCACCTCGCATTTGCCTGGATTGAACTCCA
The DNA here is from genome assembly GCF_902713615.1 of Scyliorhinus canicula. Lineage (NCBI taxonomy): Eukaryota > Metazoa > Chordata > Chondrichthyes > Carcharhiniformes > Scyliorhinidae > Scyliorhinus > Scyliorhinus canicula. The sequence continues at coordinate 2,564,066 of NC_052173.1, read as the reverse complement.
TATTGGGAGGTAATAAAATGGAAGAGGTAATTGTAGCATCGCCCCTGTTTGAACATAAGAGATATATATTTTAACCTGGCTGTGATTTAATGAAACCATAAAAAGGTGATTTAGAACTTTTAGAAGAATTTTGAATTTCTAGAATGCAGAAGGCCATTCAGCCCATCGAGTCCGCACCGACCCAGTGAACGAGCACCCTACCTAGGCCCACTCCCCCACCCTATCCCCGTACCCCTACCTACCCTGGACACTAAGGGCAATTTATCATGGCCAATCCACCTAACCTGCACATCCTTGGACTGTGGGGGGAAACCGGAGCACCCGGAGGAAACCCACGCAGACACGGGGAGAAAGTGCAAACTCCACACAGTCACCCGAGTTCGGAATTGAACCCGGGTCACTGGCGCTCTGAGGCAGCAGTGCTAACCACTGTGCTGCCCCACTGATGACAGTGGGTAATTTGTAAGCAAAGATCGCTATTAAATAGAAAATATCCTCTGCTGAACAATCACACAAAACTATATACTGTAACAGATCCTGCACTTTTACCAATGTCATATACCAATCCTCACATAGCTACCAAAAGTGACGCAGCTCTCTGCGATCTGGTCTTATTTCATATTGAATTTGGAGCACCAGAATCTCCGTACCTCTTCCCTCTCCACCATCCGGCTAAAAGGTCAGGGTTTTGAGGGTGGTGTGGGGCGAGAGTGGCTGCCCTGCGGCCGACCATTAATAAACTGGAGGCTGGACTCATCCCTCAGGAACAGGAGAAAACTATCCCCGCAGATTATCACGCCCAGGACAGTCCAGCTGCCTCAAGGCGCCGAGGTCCCAGGTTCGATCCCGGTCACTGTCCGTGTGGAGTTTGCACGTTCTCCCCGTGTTTGCATGGGTTTCGCCCCCACAACCCAAAAATGTGCAGAGTAGGTGGGTTGGCCACGCTAACTTGCCCCTTAATTGGAAAAAAATGAATTGGGTATTCTAAATTTAAAAAATATATATTATGACACCGAAAAATGATGGCAAGGTAGCAGACACCACTGCAAGTGGGAGAGTGATTTAGTTTGAGGGGAAGGAAGAAGAGGGCGGCGAGAGTTAGCACGGAAAGGGTAACGAATTATTAAAAATACATGTAGAGGGAACAGAAATTTGATATACCCCATTTTAATGTTGGTTATTAAAAACAACTTTTCCACTTACCTATCATAGCTGATGTTACTGCATGTCCCCTGCGGCCATCCTGCCATTTCAGGCATAGCGCGCACAACACAAGACTGCGGCACTGGCGAGGGGACCATGTGTTGTGCCACCACTTGTGTTTGTTCACTGAAATAAAATGTAAAAACTCTGAGCATTTTGCACACTGTATCTGACCACTGACCCAACCAAAAGAGCCAGAAGACGCGTCCTGAATTGCAGTGTGATAGACAGCACTGTGCAACCAAGCAAAGTGGAGATGATATAAGTTACACCTTGCTGTTAACTACACCTCAGGCAAGCTTACAACTGAGAAGAATAATGAACAGCCTTGGAGTGATTAAGAGGCAGTCATTTCATTGAAGAGTTCAGATGATGCTATTGATAGTTATTTCTAACAGTCGCTTGAACCTCCAGGTTATATTACCGCCTTGAATCACATAGAACCCAGCTTTAATCTTCTACATGGTCGATCAGTTTGACTGAGGAGTAAATATTAATCAGAGACTCGGCTGTACTCATTTAGATAGATAGATAGAGAAATACAGCACAGAACAGGCCCTTCGGCCCACGATGTTGCGCCGAACTTTTGTCCTAGGTTAATCATAGAATTTTGGACAATTTTTCATGGCCAATCCACCCAACCTGCACATCTTTGGACTGTGGGAGGAAACCGGAGCACCCGGAGGAAACCCACGCACACACGGGGAGGATGTGCAGACTCCACACAGACAGTGACCCAAGTCGAAATCGAACTTGGGACCCTGGAGCTGTGAAGCAATTGTGCTATCCACAATGCTACCGTGCTGCCCTTAAGAAGTTAACCTACACTCCATTATTCTACCCTAATCCATGTACCTATCCAATAGCCGCTTGAAGGTCCCTAACGTTTCCGACTCAACTACTTCCACAGGCAGTGCATTCCATGCCCCCACTACTCTCTGGGTAAAAAACCTACCTCTGACATCCCCCCTATATCTTCCACCATTTATCTTAAATTTATGTCCCCTTGTAATGGTGTGTTCCACCCGGGGAAAAAGTCTCTGACTGTCTACTCTATCTATTCCCCTGATCATCTTATAAACCTCTATCAAGTCGCCCCTCATCCTTCTCCGTTCTAATGAGAAAAGGCCCAGCACCCTCAACCTTTCCTCGTATGACCTACTCTCCATTCCAGGCAACATCCTGGTAAATCTCCTTTGCACCTTTTCGAAAGCTTCTACTAACCTAAATTTTATTATTGTCACAAGTAGGCTTACATTAACACTGTAATGAAGTTACTGTGAAAAGCTCCTAGTCGCCACATTCCGGCACCTGTTCTTGTCACAGAGGGAGAATTCAGAATGTCCAATTCACCTAACCAATCGTCTTTCGGGACTTGTGGGAGGAAACCGGAGCACCTGGAGGAAACCCACGCAGACACGGGGAGAATGCGCAGACTCCGCACAGACAGTGACCCAAGTCGGGAATTGAACCCGGGACCCTGGAGCTGTGAAGCAACAGTGTCAACCACTTAGCACCAAAAAGCTCATTTAGAAGAGCAGACTGAAAAAGCAGCTGTGGATTTGGAGTTATACATTAGGTATACATGTGTCCCTTAGTGCATAAAGTCTAGGCTCCGGGATTCTATCCTTCATGGCCTCTTATGGGAGGATCTAGAACTGGGACGGGGACAGGGGGGGGGGGGGGGGGGGGGGGGGGTCACTATTTAAAAAAAAAAGGGGTCACCCATTTAAAACAAAGATAAGAAAACTTTTCTCTCATGAGTCGCTGGAACTCATGAGGCACTGGAAGCACAGTCTCTGAATATGTTTAAGGCCGAGCTAGATATATTTTAGATAAACAAGGAGTGCAAAGTTATTGGGAGCAGACAGGGGGCGGGATTTTCCGTTTTGCCGGAGCCCAGGGGTTTCCCGACGGTGTAGGGCTGCCCCACAATGGGAAACCCCATTGACCGGCCGGCGTAACGGAGAATCCTGCCGGCGTAACGGAGAATCCCGCCGGCGTAACGGGGAATCCTGCCGGCGTAACGGAGAATCCCGCCGGCGTAACGGAGAATCCCGCCGGCGTAACGGAGAATCCTGCCGGCGTAACGGAGAATCCCGCCGGCGTAACGGGGAATCCTGCCGGCGTAACGGAGAATCCCGCCGGCGTAACGGGGAATCCTGCCGACGTAACGGAGAATCCCGCCGGTGTAACGGAGAATCCCGCCGGCGTAACGGAGAATCCTGCCGGCGTAACGGGGAATCCTGCCGGCGTAACGGAGAATCCCGCCGGCGTAACGGGGAATCCCGCCGGCGTAACGGGGAATCCCGCCGGCGTAACGGAGAATCCCGCCGGCGTAACGGAGAATCCCGCCGGCGTAACGGAGAATCCCGCCGGCGTAACGGGGAATCCTGCCGGCGTAACGGAGAATCCCGCCGGTGTAACGGGGAATCCCGCCGGTGTAACGGGGAATCCTGCCGGTGTAATGGAGAATCCCGCCGGCGTAACGGAGAATCCCGCCGGCGTAACGGGGAATCCTGCCGGCGTAACGGAGAATCCCGCCGGCGTAACGGGGAATCCTGCCGGCGTAACGGAGAATCCCGCCGGTGTAACGGAGAATCCCGCCGGCGTAACGGAGAATCCCGCCGGCGTAACGGGGAATCCTGCCGGCGTAACGGAAAATCCCACCGGCGTAACGGAGAATCCCGCCGGCGTAACGGAGAATCCCGCCGGCGTAACGGAGAATCCCGCCGGCGTAACGGAGAATCCCGCCGGTGTAACGGAGAATCCCGCCGGCGTAACGGAGAATCCCGCCGACGTAACGGAGAATCCCGCCGGCGTAACGGGGAATCCTGCCGACGTAACGGAGAATCCCGCCGGTGTAACGGAGAATCCCGCCGGCGTAACGGAGAATCCCGCCGGCGTAACGGAGAATCCCGCCGGCGTAACGGGGAATCCTGCCGGCGTAACGGAGAATCCTGCCGGCGTAACGGAGAATCCCGCCGGCGTAACGGGGAATCCTGCCGGCGTAACGGAGAATCCTGCCGGCGTAACGGAGAATCCCGCCGGTGTAACGGAGAATCCCGCCGGCGTAACGGAGAATCCCGCCGGCGTAACGGAGAATCCCGCCGGCGTAACGGGGAATCCTGCCGGCGGGTCGGGGCAGAAATGTGGTGCGGCGGGGCGGAGAATCCTGCCCAGGAGCTTTCAGAGCAACCATGCTCTTATTGAACAGCAGAGCAGACTAGAGGGGCCTCCTCCTGCTCCTAAACTCACATGTTAGCGTATATGAATTGGCTATCTGGAGTTCTAACACATGGGGCTGGATTCTCCAGGCGCCGATGGCGATCAGGCAGAGAACCAAAGTTCCCGACCGAAACGGGGGCGGTGGCGCCGCTTTCACAATGCTCCGCCCCCTCCGAAGGTCAAGTTCCCGACGGCGTGGATCACGAGTGGTCTCATCCTTTGGGAACTCTGCGTGGCGGCTGCGGACTCTATCCAGCACCGCCACAATCGGGTGAGGGCCGATCCGCGGGCAGGGGAGGACTTTATTAGGGGCTGGGGCCTGTGTGGGGGGTGGTTTGGGGTGTGCGAGCCGGCCAAAGGGGGGGGCACTATTTCACGGGCAGAGTCCGCGAGCGACTTCCGCCATGTAGCATGGCGCGACTGCTGTGGGCCGCCGCCCTGCGCATGCGCGGCCACGGACCCGGCAATTCTCCAGGCCATATCGGCAGCTAGAGCCGGGTGCTCTAGCCCCCGAGAAAACAGGGAATTGGTGCCCATTACACCATTTCTTCTGAAAACGCCACCGTTCCCATGCCGGTGTGGGGACATACCCTCAGAATCGGAGAATCCAGCCCATGGTGTCTACCATCTTTCAGTGTACTCTTGGTTAAATTAAGAGTACAATTTTTATAAACTCAGCTTGCATTGCATGGAATTCAGAAGGCTGCGGGTTTTAAAAAAGTTCATTTATGAGGATGAGGGTGTTGCCTATCCCTCGTTGCCCTTCAACGGAGTGGTTTGCTCAGCCATTTCAGAGGGCAATTCAAAGTCAACCACATTGCTGTGGATCTGGAGTCACATGTAGGCCAGACTAGGTAAGGTCGGCAGATTTCCTTCCCTAAAGGACATTAGTGAACCAGATGGGTTTTTACAACAATCGATGATAGTTTCATGGTCATCAATAGACTTTTAATTCCATTACACCTCAACCAGAGCTGATGCCCTGGCTTGGTGGGAATGGTAGAGTGGGGGATATGCCGGATCATGAGGTTACAGATTGTGGCTGACTACAATTCTGCTGCTGATGGCCCACAGCGCCTCATGGATGCCCAGTCTGGAGTTGCTAGATCTGTTCGAAGTCTATCCCATTTAGCACGGTGGTAGTGCCACACAGCACGGTGGTAGTGCCACACAGCACGATGGTAGTGCCACACAGCACGGTGGTAGTGCCACACAGCACGGTGGTAGTGCCACACAGCACGGTGGTAGTGCCACACAGCACGACGGTAGTGCCACACAGCACGACGGTAGTGCCACACAGCACGACGGTAGTGCCACACAGCACGACGGTAGTGCCACACAGCACGACGGTAGTGCCACACAGCACGACGGTAGTGCCACACAGCACGACGGTAGTGCCACACAGCACGACGGTAGTGCCACACAGCACGACGGTAGTGCCACACAGCACGACGGTAGTGCCACACAGCACGACGGTAGTGCCACACAGCACGACGGTAGTGCCACACAGCACGACGGTAGTGCCACACAGCACGACGGTAGTGCCACACAGCACGACGGTAGTGCCACACAGCACGACGGTAGTGCCACACAGCACGACGGTAGTGCCACACAGCACGACGGTAGTGCCACACAGCACGACGGTAGTGCCACACAGCACGACGGTAGTGCCACACAGCACGACGGTAGTGCCACACAGCACGACGGTAGTGCCACACAGCACGACGGTAGTGCCACACAGCACGACGGTAGTGCCACACAGCACGACGGTAGTGCCACACAGCACGACGGTAGTGCCACACAGCACGACGGTAGTGCCACACAGCACGACGGTAGTGCCACACAGCACGACGGTAGTGCCACACAGCACGATGGTAGTGCCACACAGCACGATGGTAGTGCCACACAGCACGACGGTAGTGCCACACAGCACGATGGTAGTGCCACACAGCACGATGGTAGTGCCACACAGCACGATGGTAGTGCCACACAGCACAATGGACAGTATTCTCAATGTGAAAACGGGACTTTGTCACTCCTACCAATACTGCCATGGACAGAAGGATCTGCAGCAGGCAGGTTAGTGAGGTCTAGTATGTTTTTCCCTTTTGTTGGTTGCTTCACAACGCAGTCGAGCATCTATGTCCTTTAGGACCCGGCCAGCTCGGTCTGTGGTGGTACCACCAAGCCACCCTTGGTGATGGACATTGAAGTCCCCGACCCAGAGTACATTCTGTGCCCTTGCCACCCTCAGTGCTTCCTCCAAGTGGTGTTCAACATGGAGGAGAGCTGATTCATCAGCTGATGGTGGCCGGTACGTGGTAATCAGCAGGAGGTTTCCTTGCCCATGTTTAACCTGAAGCCATGAGACTTCATGGGGTCCAGAGTCGATGTTGAGGACCCAGGCCAACTCCCTCCCGACTCTATATCACTGTGCCACCACTCCTGCTGGTGAGACAGGACATACCCAGGAATTGTGATAGTGGTGTCTGAGGCATTGTCTGTAAGGTATGATTCTGTGAGTATAACTATGTCAGGCTGTTGCTGAGCTATCTGAGAGACATAGAACATTACAGCGTAGTACAGGCCCTTCGGCCCTCGATGTTGCGCCGTCCTGTGAAACCCCTCTAAAGTCCCTCTACACTATTCCCTTATCATCCATATGCCTATCCAATGACCATTTGAATGCGTTTAGTGTTGCCGAGTCCACTACTGTTGCAGGCAGGGCATTACACGCCCTTACTACTCTCTGAGTAAAGAACCTACCTCTGACATCTGTCCTATATCTATCTCCCCTCAATTTAAAGCTATGTCCCCTCGTGCTGGACATCACCATCCGAGGAAAAAGGCTCTCACTGTCCACCCTATCTAATCCTCTGATCATCTTGTATGCCTCAATTAAGTCACCTCTTAACCTTCTCCTCTCTAACGAAAACAGCCTCAAGTCCCTCAGCCTTTTCTCGTAAGATCGTCCCTCCATACCAGGCAACATCCTGGTAAATCTCCTTTCCAATGCTTCCACATCCTTCCTATAATGTGGTGACCAGAACCACACGCAATACTCCAAATGCAGCCGCACCACAGTTTTGCACAGCTGCAACATGACCTCATGGCTTCGAAACTCAATCCCTCTACCAATAAAAGCTAACACACCGTACGCCTTCTTAACAACCCTCTCAACCTGGGTGGCAACTTTCAGGGATTATTGGACATGGACACCGAGATCTCTCTGCTCATCCACACTACCAAGAATCTTACCATTAGCCCAGTACTCTGCCTTTCTGTTATTCCTTCCAAAATGAATCACCTCACACTTTTCTGCATTAAACTCCATTTGCCACCTGTCAGCCCAGCTCTGCAGCTTATCTATGTCCCTCTGCAACTTGTAACATCCTTCTGCACTGTCCACAACTCCACCAACTTTAGTGTCATCTGCAAATTTACTCACCCAACCTTCTACACCCTCCTCCAGGTCATTTATAAAAATGACAACAGCAGCGGCCCCAAAACAGATCCTTGTGGCACACCACTAGTAACTGGACTCCAGTCTGAACATTTCCCATCAACCCTTTGTCTTCTTCCAGCTCGCCAATTTCTGATCCAAACTGCTAAATCCCTGAATCCCATGCCTCCGTATTTTCTGCAATAGCCTACCGTGGGGAACCTTATCAAACGCTTTACTGAAATCCATATACACCACATCAACTGCTTTACCCTCATCCACCTGTTTGGTCACCTTCTCAAAGAACTCAATAAGGTTTGTGAGGCACGACCTACCCTTCACAAAACCGTGTTGACTATCTCTAATCAAATTATTCCTTTCCAGATGATTATACGTCCTATCTCTTATAAACCTTTCCAAGACTTTGCCCACAACAGAAGTAAGGCTCACTGGTCTATAGTTACCGGGGTTGTCTCTACTCCCCTTCTTGTACAAGGGGACAACATTTGCTATCCTCCAGCCCTCTGGCACTATTCCTGTAGACAAAGATGACTTAAAGATCAAAGCCAAAGGCTCAGCAATCTCCTCCCTAGCTTCCCAGAGAATCCTAGGATAAATCCCATCCGGCCCAGGGGACTTATCTATTTTCACACTTTCCAGAATCGCTAACACCTCCTCCTTATGAACCTCGAGCCCTTCTAGTCTAGTAGCCTGTATCTCAGTATTCTCCTCGACAACACTGTCTTTTTCCTGTGTGAATACGGACAAAAAAATACTCATTTAGCACCTCTCCTATCTCCTCGGACTCCACGCACAACTTCCCACTACTGTCCTTGACTGGCCCTACTCTTACCCTAGTCAGTCTTTTATTCCTCACATATCTATAGAAAGCTTTCAGGTTATCCGTGATCCTACCTGCCAAAGACTTCTCATGTCCCCTCCTGGCTCTTCTTAGCTCTCTCTTTAGAGCCTTCCTAGCTAACTTGTAACTCTCAAGCGACCCAACTGAACCATCACATCTCATCTTCACATAAGCCTCCTTCTTCCTCTTGACAAGTGTTTCAACTGCTTTAGTAAACCATGGTTCCCTTACTCGACCACTTCCTCCCTGCCTGACAGGTACATACTTATCAAGGACACGCAGTAGCTGTTCCTTGAACAAGCTCCACATTTCCATTGTGTCCATCCCCTGCAGTTTTCCTCTCAGCCGATGCATCCTAAGTCTTGCCTCATCGCATCATAATTGCCTTTCCCCCAGCAATAACTCTTGCCCTGCGGTATATACCTATCCCTTTCCATCGCTAAAGTAAACGTAATCGAATTGTGGTCACTATCACCAAAGTGCTCACCTACCTCCAAATCTGACACTTGTCCTGGTTCATTACCCAGTACCAAATCCAATATGGCCTCACCTCTTGTTGGCCTATCTACATACTGAATCAGGAAACCCTCCTGCACACATTGGACAAAAACGGATCCATCTAAAGTACTCGAACTATAGTGTTTCCAGTCAATATTTGGAAAGTTAAAGTCCCCCATAACAACTACCCTGTTATTTTCGCTCCTATCCAGAATCATCTTTGCAATCCTTTCCTCGACATCTCTGGAACTTTCAGAGGCCTATATAAAAGTCCTAACAGGGTGACCTCTCCTTTCCTGTTTCTTAACTCAGCCCATACTACCTCAGTATTCGAGTCCTCATCAAATGTCCTCTCAGCCACCGTAATACTGTCCTTGACTAACAATGCCACCCCTCCCCCTCTCTTACCACCTTCCCTGAGCTTACTGAAATATCTAAACCCCGGCACCTGCAACAACCATTCCTCGCCCTGCTCTATCCATGTCTCCGAAATGGCCTCCAAAGACAGCTCTACCAACTTTGGCACAAGCCCCCTGATGTTAGTAAGGAGGACATTGTAGGGTCGACAGGGCTGGGTCCACAGTCATCATTCCCAGGGCTTAGGTCAATGCCGGGTGGTCCGCCTGCTTTCTTTCCTTTTAGACTCTGTAGTGGATTTGATACAACGGAGTGATTTCCTTGGCCATTTCCAAGGGCATTTAAGATTCAGCCACATTGCTGTGGGTCTGGAGTCACGTGTAGGCCAGACCGGGTAAGGACGGCAGATTTCCTTCCCTAAAGGACATTAGTGAACCAGATGTTTATTTTTACGAGAATCGACAATGGTGATCATTAAACTTTTAATTCCAGATATTTATTCGAATTTGTCATGGCGAAATTCAAACTTGGGTCCCTAAGTGACAATAACCACTACACCACAGCCTCCCCTATATTATCAGGGGCAAGGTCAAAGACTGAGGCGAGGGAGCAGTTTATTAAGTGGATAGCTGCAACAGAATCAAAGGATGGCCAAAGACGTCAAGTGACCTGCAGGGAAGAGTTCATTATAGGACCAGAAACAGAAGGAAGGGCAGTCGGAGGAGGGTGATGAAGGAAAGTGGTCAGAGATTCCTTTGTGAGCGATTGAGACCATAGGAGATGGTAGGGTTGAGGAGGTGACTGTAAATATGAGTTTAGTCAGGAGAGGTGAATGGTTGATAGATGTCAGTTAAAGTTAAGAAACAGAAAACTATGGGAAGTGTACCCAGCACTCCCAGTAGATTAAGCTATCGCTCACAAGTGCATATTCAGGTAACAGGCCTTCATGGGTGTAGGCCCCATGTGTCTGTGCTCACTTACCCATTCACTGTGGTCTTTACTCCAGCATGGAGATACCCATCTTTCCCCTTCACTTCCTCTGTGGAAAATAAAACAAATTAGATTCTTTGCTGGTTGTTCCCCTGAATATTTCCAAGAACAAAAACCAACTGGCTTCCAAACATTTTTCATTAAATATTGATGAGTGTTGTTCGGGATAATGTGGTCAGGGAGGGATGATATTCACACAGTTGACGCTGTGTGGCTTACTCAGAAGAAATTCAAATTAATTTTGGAACACAGGAAAGAAAGTCACCCATTCAGCCCCTCACATCAGTTCTGTCATTCAATTAGAACATGGTTCACCTGAATTTCAGCTCCATTTACCTGCCTTAGCTCTAAACCTTGCAAAACATCAGTTGGCAATATCATTTGTCACAACACCCTGGGCCAGTGTGCGGTCAATTCCAGCCCCACTCGTCCGGTAGTCACAACACAAGTCAAATTAGATGTTATTTTAGAGAATGTGAAGCCCTTGGCCGAGCCCAATAAACTGCAGTCACCAGATTTGTAACTTTAACAAAAAAGAATCTATTATTATGTACAGTATTATAATTAAACTGACAGAATTATGTAACGGACTATCTTGGAGTTCAAGCTTTCGTTTTGGTACTTCTTCCTTCTAGGTTTGAGGTGGTTTTCACGGGTAAGCTTGTCTACTCTCTCTGCAGATTATTTCAGGTTTATGAGAGAGAGAGAGAGAGCCAGCGAGACAGAGGCAGAGCCAGCGAGAGAGAGGCAGAGCCAGCGAGAGAGAGGCAGAGCCAGCGAGAGAGAGGCAGAGCCCGCGAGAGAGAGGCAGAGCGCGAGAGAGAGGCAGAGCGCGAGAGAGAGGCAGAGCGCGAGAGAGAGGCAGAGCGCGAGAGAGAGGCAGAGCGCGAGAGAGAGGCAGAGCGCGAGAGAGAGGCAGAGCGCGAGAGAGAGGGGGCAGAGCGCGAGAGAGAGACAGAGCGCGAGAGAGAGACAGAGCGCGAGAGAGAGACAGAGCGCGAGAGAGAGACAGAGCGCGAGAGAGAGACAGAGCGCGAGAGAGAGACAGAGCGCGAGAGAGAGACAGAGGGGGAGAGAGAGACAGAGGGGGAGAGAGAGACAGAGGGGGAGACAGAGAGAGGGGGAGACAGAGAGAGGGGGAGACAGAGAGAGGGGGAGACAGAGCCAGAGAGGGAGACAGAGCCAGAGAAGGAGAGGCAGAGAGAGACAGAGACAGAAACAGAGCGAGAGAGCCAGCGAGAGACAGAGCCAGAGAAACTGAGACAAAGAGAGACAGAGACAGAGACAGAGAGAGAGACACAGAGACAGAGAGAAACAGTGTGTGGTGTATGTAACATGATAATTCACACTATAGCTTTGTAAGCGCAGTAGCGTTATCCAACCACTAGGGGGAGTAGCTTTGGGAATGCTCAGGAGCTTGTACAGGGCTCCACCCTTGGCTCCGTCCACGACTCCTCTCCGTTGTGCTGCTGTATAAATACCCTTGTCCAGAGACAGCCTGCAGTTCACTGAGAGTTCATCAACGGGTAACAGGCTGGCTCTGCAGTAAGTAGATTAAAGCCTATATTCATACCGGAAACACGTGTCTGGTGAATTGATGGTTCCATCAATTTAATCTACTTAAGAACAGTCAGGATCGATCATGGAATCAGCCCTCAAGCCTGGAACTCAACCCACAGGATGCAGAGGCAAAAGAAATCTTTTCCCACTGGCTGCGGTGCTTTAAGGCCTACCTGGCAGAAGCGAGCACAGCCGAAACGACAGAGGAACAGAAGCCAAGTCTACTGCACGCGAGGGTGAGCCACAGAATCTCTACACAACTAAACCCGGCCGGTTCATATACTGCAGCGCTAGCGATACTCGATAAGATATATGTAAGACCCATTAATGAAGTTTACGCACGCCATGTGTTCACGACTCGCCGCCAGCGGCCGACAGAATCACTCGCCGAATTTTTAAGGGAACTCAATAATTTGTCCAATGACTGTAATTACCAAGCGGTTACCGCGGCTGAACACAGGGAACTTGCTGTAGGCGATGATTTTGTAGCGGGCCTCGGGTCTAACTATGTGCGCCAACGACTGCTGGAAAAGGGGGCCGAAGACTTAGAAACGACTGTGGAAGCTGCGACCACGATGGAGGTCTCCTTCCGCAGCCTTAACTCGTTCCCCGCGGACCCCGCGACCCAATCATGGGCCCCCGACCAGCGACTCCCCCAGGCCTGTGCTACGCGGCCGCCCAGCCACCATGCTGCTCCAGCCAGCCACTATGCTGCTCCAGCCAGCCACAATGCTGCTCCAGCCAGCCACAATGCTGCTCCAGCCAGCCACAATGCTGCTCCAGCCAGCCACTATGCTGCTCCAGCCAGCCACTATGCTGCCCCAGCCACTATGCTGCTCCAGCCACTATGCTGCCCCAGCCAGCCACTATGCTGCCCCAGCCACTATGCTGCTCCAGCCACCATGCTGCCCCAGCCACTATGCTGCCCAGCCAGCCAATATGCTGCTCCAGCCAGCCACTATGCTGCCCCAGCCACTATGCTGCCCCAGCCAGCCATTATGCTGCCCCAGCCAGCCACTATGCTGCTCCAGCCACCATGCTGCCCCAGCCAGCCACTATGCTGCCCAGCCAGCCACTATGCTGCTCCAGCCAGCCACAATGCTGCTCCAGCCAGCCACAATGCTGCTCCAGCCAGCCACTATGCTGCTCCAGCCAGCCACTATGCTGCCCCAGCCACTATGCTGCTCCAGCCACTATGCTGCCCCAGCCAGCCACCATGCTGCCCCAGCCACTATGCTGCCCCAGCCAGCCACTATGCTGCCCCAGCCACTATGCTGCTCCAGCCACTATGCTGCCCCAGCCAGCCACTATGCTGCCCCAGCCACTATGCTGCCCCAGCCACTATGCTGCCCCAGCCACTATGCTGCTCCAGCCAGCCACTATGCTGCCCCAGCCAGCCACTATGCTGCCCCAGCCCAGCCACTATGCTGCCCCAGCCCAGCCACTATGCTGCCCCAGCCCAGCCACTATGCTGCCCCAGCCCAGCCACTATGCTGCCCCAGCCAGCCACTATGCTGCTCCAGCCAGCCACTATGCTGCCCCAGCCAGCCACTATGCTGCCCCAGCCAGCCACTATGCTGCTCCAGCCAGCCACTATGCTGCCCCAGCCAGCCACTATGCTGCCCCAGCCACTATGCTGCCCCAGCCACTATGCTGCTCCAGCCACTATGCTGCCCCAGCCACCATGCTGCCCCAGCCACTATGCTGCTCCAGCCAGCCACTATGCTGCTCCAGCCAGCCACTATGCTGCCCCAGCCACGATGCTGCTCCAGCCAGCCACGATGCTGCTCCAGCCAGCCACTATGCTGCCCCAGCCACTATGCTGCCCCAGCCAGCCACTATGCTGCCCCAGCCAGCCACTATGCTGCTCCAGCCAGCCACTATGCTGCTCCAGCCAGCCACTATGCTGCCCCAGCCAGCCACTATGCTGCCCCAGCCAGCCACTATGCTGCCCCAGCCAGCCACTATGCTGCTCCAGCCAGCCACTATGCTGCCCCAGCCACTATGCTGCTCCAGCCAGCCACTATGCTGCTCCAGCCAGCCACTAAGCTGCCCCAGCCAGCCACTATGCTGCTCCAGCCAGCCACTATGCTGCTCCAGCCACTATGCTGCCCCAGCCACTATGCTGCCCCAGCCACTATGCTGCTCCAGCCACTATACTGCCCCAGCCAGCCACTATGCTGCCCCAGCCACTATGCTGCCCCAGCCACTATGCTGCCCCAGCCACTATGCTGCTCCAGCCAGCCACTATGCTGCTCCAGCCAGCCACTATGCTGCTCCAGCCAGCCACTATGCTGCCCCAGCCAGCCACTATGCTGCCCCAGCCAGCCACTATGCTGCCCCAGCCAGCCACTATGCTGCTCCAGCCAGCCACTATGCTGCCCCAGCCACTATGCTGCTCCAGCCAGCCACTATGCTGCTCCAGCCACTATGCTGCCCCAGCCACTATGCTGCCCCAGCCACTATGCTGCCCCAGCCACTATGCTGCCCCAGCCACCATGCTGCCCCAGCCACTATGCTGCTCCAGCCACTATACTGCCCCAGCCAGCCACTATGCTGCCCCAGCCACTATGCTGCCCCAGCCACTATGCTGCCCCAGCCACTATGCTGCCCCAGCCAGCCACTATGCTGCTCCAGCCTGCCATTTCTGCGGCCAGAATCAGCACCCACGGCAGCACTGCCCAGCCCGCAACGCGACCTGCAGCAGCTGTGGGCGGAAAGGCCACTACGCGAGTGTGCCTCGCTAAAAGGGCCCCAGCTTCCAGCTCCCCAGCAGCACAAAGTAATCGCTCCCCACACCCGCAGACCGGCGGGGCCCGAAACGCTGCGGCCTACGCCCCGACTCTGCCCCCTCCCGCCACGTGCGATCCATGGGGGCCGCCATCTTGGCAAACTTCCACCACACGGCCAGCCACGTGCGACCCATGGGGGCCGCCATCTTGGACGCCATCTTCCTCGCCGCCCGCCACGTGCGATCCACGGGCCCGACCTGCATCTCCGCGCTCGGACAACTCATCGGAAGAATACGACTATGAACTCAGAGGGCAGTCATCACGGGGCCACTCCAGCACAGCTGATCGAGCCGCAATCTCAGCGCAGTCACTCTGGATCAATCACGCCCGAAGCATCTGCGAAATCCGATGGCAGAGGTCCAAATCAACGGGTACAAAACGCCATGCCTCTTCAACTCTGGGAGCACTGAGAGCTTCATACGCCCAGACCTGGTAAGATGCTGTTCGCTCCCCGTTTTCCCCGTGCAGCAAACTATCTCGCTCACTTCAGGCTCACATTCTGTCCAGATCCAGGGCCGCACCGCCGCGACACTCACAATCCGAGGCGCTAGCTACTCAAAATTCAAACTCTACGTTTTGCCCGACCTCTGCGCGTCACTCTTATTAGGCCTAGATTTTCAGTGTAACCTTAAGAGCCTCACCCTCAGCTTCGGCGGGCCCCTGCCCCCACTCACTATCTGCAGCCTCGCTACGCTGCGAATCCCCTCCCTCCTCTCTTTGCCAATCTCACAAAGGACTGGAAACCCATAGCCACTCGTAGCAGGCGGTACAGCCTGCAGGATAGGGTATTTATCAGAGCAGAGGTCCGAAGGCTTCTCAGTGAGGGGATTATAGAGGCCAGCAATAGTCCCTGGAGAGCTCAGGTGGTGGTCGTTAAGACCGGGGAAAAATTCCGCATGGTTGTCGACTATAGTCAGACCATAAATAGATTTACGCTCCTCGACACGTATCCCCTCCCCAGGATTGCAGACATGGTAAACCAGATCGCCCAGTACCGGCTCTTCTCCACGGTGGATCTGAAGTCTGCATACCACCAGCTCCCAATCCGCCCGGAGGACCGCCACTACACGGCATTCGAGGCCGATGGCCGCCTCTTCCATTTCCTCCGGGTCCCCTTCGGCGTCACTAACGGGGTTTCGGTGTTCCAACGAGCAATGGACCGAATGGTGGACCAGTACGGGCTGTGGGCCACGTTTCCGTATCTGGACAATGTCACCATCTGCGGCTATGACCAGCAGGACCACGACGCCAACCTCCACCGTTTTCTCCAGACGGCACAGAGACTGAATCTCACGTACAACAAGGAGAAATGCGTTTTCCGCACAACCAGACTAGCCATCCTCGGCTATGTCGTGGAAAACGGAGTCCTGGGCCCCGACCCGGACCGTAGAACTCCCCCTCCCTCATTGTCCCAAGGCCCTCAAACGGTGCTTGGGCTTCTTTTCCTACTACGCCCAGTGGGTCCCTCAATATGCGGACAAAGCCCGCCCATTCTTTAAGGCCACACAATTTCCCCTGTCAGCTGAGGCGCGCCAGGCCTTCAACTGCATCAAGGAGGACATCGCCAAAGCGGCCATGCGGGCGGTGGATGAATCCACTCCATTCCAGGTTGAGAGCGACGCCTCAGAGGTAGTTTTAGCAGCCACTTTAAATCAGGCAGGGAGACCAGTCGCATTTTTCTCCCATACCCTCTCCGCTTCAGAACTCCGACACTCCTCAGTCGAGAAAGAAGCACAAGCCATTGTGGAGGCTGTTCGTTACTGGAGGCACTACCTCGCAGGTAGGAGGTTCACCCTCATCACCGACCAAAGATCGGTTGCCTTCATGTTTGACAACTCGCAAAGGGGCAAAATTAAAAACGACAAAATTCTGAGGTGGAGGATCGAACTCTCCACCTACAATTACGACATTAAGTATCGACCCGGGAAGCTCAACGAGCCTCCGGATGCCCTATCCCGCGGGACATGCGCCAGCGTGCAGATTGACATCACCCGGCTCGCCCACTACATCAGGGCCCGAAACCTGCCTTTCTCCAACGAGGAGGTAAAAGTGGTCACCAGGGACTGCCCGATCTGTGCGGAGTGCAAACCGCACTTCTATAGACCAGACAGGGCCCACCTGGTCAAGGCTTCTAGGCCCTTTGAACGCCTTGCGATTGATTTCAAAGGGCCACTCCCCTCAACTAACAAGAACATCTACTTCTTAAACGTCGTAGACGAGTTCTCCCGCTTTCCATTCGCTATCCCGTGCCCTGATATGACCTCCCACACAGTCATTAGGGCCCTGCATAGTGTCTTCACCCTGTTCGGTTTCCTCAGCTACGTACACAGCGACCGGGGTTCGTCCTTCATGAGCGACGAGCTGTGTCAGTACCTGCTCGACAAGGGCATCGCCTCGAGCAGGACTACCAGCTACAACCCCAGGGGGAACGGGCAGGTGGAGAGGGAGAACGCGACGGTCTGGAAGACCGTCCTACTGACCCTCCGGTCTAGAAAGCTCCAAGTCTCCCAGTGGCAGCAAGTCCTCCCAGACGCGCTCCACGCTATTAGGTCCCTTTTGTGCACAGTGACCAATCAGAACCCTCACGAGAGGCTCTTCATTTTTTCCAGGGGCACTACCACGGGGGTCTCACTTCCGGCATGGCTGAGGACGCCGGGCCCCGTACTCCTGAGGAAGCACGTCAGGGGGCACAAAACCGACCCCCTTGTTGGGAAGGTGCACCTGCTCCACTCCAACCCCCAGTATGCCTTTGAGTTCCCTGACGGCCGCCAGGACACTGTATCCCTCCGGGATCTGGCACCCGCCGGATCCAGCCCCCCCCCCCCCCCGCCCCACTCCAACCCCCAGTATGCCTTCGAGTTCCCTGACGGCCATCAGGACACTGTATCCCTCCGGGATCTGGCACCCGCCGGATCCAGCGCCCCCTCTACCCCCACAGAAGGACCCCTCACCCTACACCCCATGCTGCCGCCCCCTCGTGCTCCCGAGCCCACGAGCTCGCTCCATCAGTTCCGCGCACCCATGCCGGCCAGCCCCCAGCGCCCCCAGTCGAACCAGGAGAGTATGAAGCTCGGACACAACCCTCCCTGGAGTCCCCCATCGTACCCCAGCACACAACACCCATCCAGCCACCGCAAGAGGCTGCAACCCCGGTGCTCCGCAGATCACAGCAGACAATTCGATCACTGGACAGACTGACTTTGTAGACCACCACCCCCGCCGGACTTGATTTTTTTTGCAGGGGGTGAATGTAACATGATAATTCACACTATATCTTTGTAAGCGCAGTAGCGTTATCCGTAGCTCTGGGAATGCTCAGGAACTTGTACAGGGCTCCATCCTTGGCTCCGCCCACGACTTTGCCCCTTAGTGCTGCTGTATAAATACCCTTGTCCAGAGTCAGCCTGCAGTTCACTGAGAGTTCATCAACGGGTAACAGGCTGGCTCTGTAGTAAGTAGATTAAAGCCTATATTCATATCGGAAAACACGTGTCTGGTGAATTGATGGTTCCATCACAGAGAGAGAGAGACAGAGAGAGGGACAAAGAGAGAGACAGAGAGCCAGCCAGCGAGGGACAGAGCCAGAGGCAGCGAGATAGAGAGAGCCAGCGAGAGAGAGAGAGCCAGCGAGAGAGAGAGAGAGAGACAGCGAGAGAGAGAGCCAGCGAGAGAGACAGAGAGAGAGAGAGAGAGAGAGGGAGAGAGAGAGAGACACACACACACACACACACACAGAGAGAGAGAGAGACAGAGAGAGAGAGACACACAGAGAGAGAGAGACAGAGAGATAGAGACAGAGACAGAGAGACACACAGAGAGAGAGAGAGAGAGAGAGACAGACAGACAGAGAGACAGACAGAGAGAGAGAGAGAGAGCCAGAGAGAGAGCCAGAGAGAGAGCCAGAGAGAGAGATAGAGAGAGAGCCAGAGAGCAGGAGAGAGAGACAGAGAGAGAGAAAGCGACAGAGCCATTGAGATAGAGAGCCAGCCAGAGAGACAGAGCCAGCCAGAGAGAGAGACAGAGCCAGCCAGAGAGAGAGACAGAGCCAGCCAGAGAGAGAGACAGAGCCAGCCAGAGAGAGAGACAGAGCCAGCCAGAGAGAGAGACAGAGCCAGCCAGAGAGAGAGACAGAGCCAGCCAGAGAGAGAGACAGAGCCAGCCAGAGAGAGAGACAGAGCCAGCCAGAGAGAGAGACAGAGCCAGCCAGAGAGAGAGACAGAGCCAGCCAGAGAGAGAGACAGAGCCAGCCAGAGAGAGAGACAGAGCCAGCCAGAGAGAGAGACAGAGCCAGCCAGAGAGAGAGACAGAGCCAGCCAGAGAGAGAGACAGAGCCAGCCAGAGAGAGAGACAGAGCCAGCCAGAGAGAGAGACAGAGCCAGCCAGAGAGAGAGACAGAGCCAGCCAGAGAGAGAGACAGAGCCAGCCAGAGAGAGAGACAGAGCCAGCCAGAGAGAGAGACAGAGCCAGCCAGAGAGAGAGACAGAGCCAGCCAGAGAGAGAGACAGAGCCAGCCAGAGAGAGAGACAGAGCCAGCCAGAGAGAGAGACAGAGCCAGCCAGAGAGAGAGACAGAGCCAGCCAGAGAGAGAGACAGAGCCAGCCAGAGAGAGAGACAGAGCCAGCCAGAGAGAGAGACAGAGCCAGCCAGAGAGAGAGACAGAGCCAGCCAGAGAGAGAGACAGAGCCAGCCAGAGAGAGAGACAGAGCCAGCCAGAGAGAGAGACAGAGCCAGCCAGAGAGACAGAGCCAGAGAGAGACAGAGCCAGAGAGAGACAGAGCCAGAGAGAGACAGAGCCAGGGAGAGACAGAGCCAGGGAGAGACAGAGCCAGGGAGAGACAGAGCCAGGGAGAGACAGAGCCAGGGAGAGACAGAGCCAGGGAGAGACAGAGCCAGGGAGAGACAGAGCCAGGGAGAGACAGAGCCAGGGAGAGACAGAGCCAGGGAGAGACAGAGCCAGGGAGAGACAGAGCCAGGGAGAGACAGAGCCAGAGAGAGACAGAGCCAGAGAGAGACAGAGCCAGAGAGAGCCAGAGATAGCCAGAGAGAGCCAGAGATAGCCAGAGAGAGACAGAGCCAGAGAGAGACAGAGCCAGAGAGAGACAGAGCCAGAGAGAGACAGAGCCAGAGAGAGACAGAGCCAGAGAGAGACAGAGCCAGAGAGAGACAGAGCCAGAGAGAGACAGAGCCAGAGAGAGACAGAGCCAGAGAGAGACAGAGCCAGAGAGAGACAGAGCCAGAGAGAGACAGAGAGGTAGACAGAGCCAGAGAGCGAGACAGAGCCAGAGAGGGAGAGAGACAGAGAGAGAGAGAGGAGAGAGAGAGAAAAGGAGAGAGAAAAGAGAGCGAAAAGAAAAGAGAGCGCGAGAAAGAAGGAAAAGAGAAAGAGAGAAAAAAGAGGAGATAAAAGAAATCTGGACAATATTCAGACTTGGGCTGATAAGTGGCAAGTTACATTTGCGCCATACAAGTACCAGGCAATGGCCATCTCCTATAAGAGAGGATCTAACCATCATTGCAGTGTTTAATGTAAGCCTACTTGTGACACTAATAAAGATTATTATTATGGAATTTACAGCGAAGGAGGATGTTCGGCCCATCGAGGCTGCACCGGCGCTTGGAAAGAGCACCCTACTTCAGCCCACGCCTCCACCCTATCCCCATAACCCAGTAAGCCCGCCTAACCTTTTTGGTCACCACTAAGAGCAATTGATCACAGCCAATCCACCTAACCTGCACATCTTTGAACACTAAGGGGCAATTGATCACAGCCAATCCACCTAACCTGTACATCTTTGAACACTAAGGGGCAATTGATCACAGCCAATCCACCTAACCTGTACATCTTTGAACACTAAGGGGCAATTGATCACAGCCAATCCACCTAACCTGCACATCTTTGAACACTAAGGGGCAATTGATCACAGCCAATCCACCTAACCTGTACATCTTTGAACACTAAGGGGCAATTGATCACAGCCAATCCACCTAACCTGTACATCTTTGAACACTAAGGGGCAATTTATCACAGCCAATCCACCTAACCTGCACATCTTTGAACACTAAGGGGCAATTTATCACAGCCAATCCACCTAACCTGTACATCTTTGGGCACTAAGGGGCAATTTATCATGGCCAATCCACCTAACCTGCACATCTTTGAACACTAAGGGGCAATTTATCACAGCCAATCCACCTAACCTGTACATCTTTGAACACTAAGGGGCAATTTATCATGGCCAATCCACCTAACCTGCACATCTTTGGGCACTAAGGGACAATTTATCATGGCCAATCCACCTAACCTGCACATCTTTGGACTGTGGGAGGAAACCAGAGCACCCAAAGGAAACCCATGCAAGACAGGAGCCTTATTTCAATATTTAAATTGGGGCCCCAGGTCCATTGCAAGACCCAGTGCCAATAAATAGAGTGTGTACTATGCCTGCCTATTGCAC
The DNA here is from genome assembly GCF_902713615.1 of Scyliorhinus canicula. NCBI lineage: Eukaryota > Metazoa > Chordata > Chondrichthyes > Carcharhiniformes > Scyliorhinidae > Scyliorhinus > Scyliorhinus canicula. Next base: position 2,542,679 of record NC_052173.1, on the reverse strand, counting down.
CCATACATGGCGTGATCGAACCAGGGACATTTAAAGGGACCACTGCAGGCTTCTCCAAATTTGTGTTCAAATTTCTATTTGCCTCCCCCACCACTTCCTCCCCAAGGCCTTGGATATCAGCCGACAGTGTCTTTCTACCCTCCCTAACCAGCAAGTTGCTTCAGAGCATCCATTTAGCACTCTCAGCTTGCTGGATACATAATGAGGCAGATCAGTGATTGTACCTCCTGCTCCCATCCAAAATAATGTGTCAGACAAAAATTGTCCCCTCGAAATTTAATAGCAAGTGTGGCAACTGCCCATCAGATCTTTGCGAAGCAGCACTTTGATATGATTGATGGGAGAATAATGCAGAGCTGGCAGCGTGTTCTACATCAATTTAAACAGCCATTGTTGTCCTGCACTATAGCAACACCATGCGCTTTACAGCCCATCTGCATGTGGTTTGATACAAGATTCTTGGTACATACTTGTATAGTACTTTTTGAATGCTTCATCTTTGGGTCTGTTGGAGTACAGGTAAAGCAGGCGTTCAATATCTCGGACACGATCTCCAAGTGATCGAATAGTTAAATCCTTTGTGGTGAAAGGCTGCACATTGAATACCTGTCTGCCACCTGCAACATCAAACACAATCAGGCTGAAACAATGCAATTCAGGGGGGCACAAACTTTACATCGTTGTCTATGCAGTTCAATACTTGGTGAAACAAAGGTTAAGGAACATAGGAATTAGAACATAGAACATAGAACAGTACAGCACAGAACAGGCCCTTCGGCCCTCGATGTTGTGCCGAGCCATGATCACCCTACTCAAACCCACGTATCCACCCTATACCCGTACCCCAACAACCCCCCCCCCCCTTAACCTTACTTTTTAGGACACTACGGGCAATTTAGCATGGCCAATCCACCTAACCCGCACATCTTTGGACTGTGGGAGGAAACCGGAGCACCCGGAGGAAACCCACGCACACACGGGGAGGACGTGCAGACTCCACACAGACAGCGACCCAGCCGGGAATCGAACCTGGGACCCTGGAGCTGTGAAGCATTTATGCTAACCACCATGCTACCCTTAATTAGGAGCAGGAATTAGGAGCAGGAAGCAGACAATTCAGCCCTTTGAGCCTGCTCCGCCATTCAATCAAATCACGGCTGATCTCTTCCTGGTCTCAAAGCCACTTCCCTACCTGTTCCCCATATCCCTCTAACCTGTTTTAAAAAAAATCAGAAATACGTCATCTCCGTATTGAAACCATTTAATGACTCAGATTCCACTGCACTATGGGGCAGAGAGTTCCACAAATTCACCACCCTCGCTGTGAGTATTTCCTCCTCATCTCAGTTCTAAACCTACCGCCTCTCAACCCATATAATAGTCATCACTTCTTGTCACAAGTAGGCTTCAATGAAGTTACTGTGAAAAGCCCCTAGTCGCCACATTCCGCCGCCTGTTCGGGGAGGCTGGTACGGGGATTGAACCGTGCTGCTGGCCCTGTTCCGCATTACAAGCTAGCTGTTTAGACCACTAGTTTGAAGAAGTGCTCATTGAGATCAGGCCATTGAGAAATTTGAAGACGAGGACTGGGATTTCCCTCCTCCGCCACAGCAGGTCTGCAGCGGTGAAGGGCGGTTCGCCGGATCTACTGGTCCCACTGTTGTCATCGGGGTTTTCCATTGAACACATCCCTTGCTGCAACGCAACCCACAGGACTGTGTGCCGTCGGCAGCATAGTACGATCCCACCAGTGTGAACAACCAAAATATCCTGCCCATTGATTTTGAAATTGATGGGCTGAGACGCAGGGAGTTTATCGAGAATGGAAAGGCTGGATTGTTCCATTCAGTACGGTCCCCAGTTTGACATTACACTTCTCATGAACATCCTGTATGATGTTATCAAGGCCCATATGTTCTCTTCTGGATTCCTGTGACTTTTAAATTTAATTCGAAATGTGGATTTCAAAAAGTCCGAATAAACTAAATATCGGAGTTCCCACTATGTACTTTGTGCTTGCAGCACATTGAGTGGAAGATCCAACATTATAGATTATTAGGCAAATATATCCAAACGTTCTCCAAATCTCTGGAAGCATTGCAAGAAGCAGAAAGTGATACCTTTCTCAGAATCATCAATCCATGCTATTGTAATCCCTCCAATCTCAGAGTCACTGAAGCGCAGCAGAAAGGTCCCATTCACTCGCTGATTGAGCAGTCTGTTGGCATATTGCTTACTTACAAAACCATGGATCAACCTGCAAATAAAAAGGAGAGTGAATGGCCTCAGCAAAACCCTTCCCAGATCAGAATAGTGGCAAGAAGCTACTATAGTAGAACATAGAATATAGAACATTACAGCGCAGTACGGGCCCTTCGGCCCTCGATGTTGCGCCGACCTGTGAAACCATCTGAAGCCTATCTGACCTACACTATTCCATTTTCATCCATATGTCTATCCAGTGACCACTTAAATGCCCTTAAATTTGGCGAGTCTACTACTATTGCAGGCAGGGCGTTCCACACCCCTACTACTCTCTGAGTAAAGAAACTGCCTCTGACATCTGTCCTATATCTATCAACCCTCAATTTAAAGCTATATCCCCTCGTGTTGGTCATCACCATCCGAGGAAAAAGACTCTCACTGTCCATCCTATCTAACCCTCTGACTATCTTATATGTCTCTATTAAGTCACCTCTCAGCCTTCTCCTCTCTAACGAAAACAACCTCAATTCCCTGAGCCTTTCCTCGTAAGACCATCCCTCCATACCAGGCAACATCCTAGTAAATCTCCTCTGAACACTTTCCAAAGCTTCCACATCCTTCCGATAATGTGGTGACCAGAACTGCATGCAGTACTCCAGGTGCAGCCGCACCAGAGTTATGTACAGCTGCAGCATGACCTTGTGGCTTCGAAACTCAATCCCCCTACTGATAAAGGCTAGCACACCATATGCCTTCTTAACAGCCCTATTAACCTGGGTGGCAACTTTCAGGGATTTATGTACCTGGATGCCGAGATCTCTCTGTTCATCTACACTACCAAGAATCTTGCCATTAGCCCAGTACTCTGCATTCCTGTTACTCCTTCCAAAGTGAACCACCTCACACTTTTCCTCATTAAACTCCATCTGCCACCTCTCAGCCCAGCTCTGCAGCTTATCTATGTCCCTCTGTATCCTATAACATCCTTCAGCACTATCCACAACTCCACCGACCTTCGTGTCATCTGCAAATTTACTAACCCATCCTTCTACACCCTCTTCCAGGTCATTTATAAAAATGACAAACAGCAGTGGCCCCAAAACAGATCCTTGCGGTACACCACTAGTAACTGAACTCCAGGATGGACATTTGCCATCAACCACCACCCTCTGTCTTCTTTCAGCTAGCCAATTACTGATCCAAACCGCTAAATCACCTTCAATGCCATACTTTTTTTTTTTTTTTAAATAAATTTAGATTACCCAATTATTTTTTCCAATTAAGGGGCAATTTAGCGTGGCCAATCCACCTACTCTGCACATTTTTGGGTTGTGGGGGCGAAACCCACGCAGACACGGGAAGAATGTGCAAACTCCACACGGACAGTGACCCAGAGCCGGGATCGAACCTGGGACCTCAGCGCCGTGAGGCGGTTGTGCTAACCACTAGGCCACCGTGCTGCCCCTTCAATCCCATACTTACTTATTTTCTGCAATAGCCTACAGTGGGGAACCTCATCAAACGCCTTACTGAAATCCATATACACCACATCAACCGCTTTACCCTCATCCACCTGTTTGGTCACCTTCTCAAAAAACTCAATAAGGTTTGTGAGGCATGACCTACCCTTCACAAAACCGTGTTGAGTATCGCTAATCAACTTGTTCTTTTCAAGATGATTATAAACCCTATCTCTTATAACCTTTTCCAACATTTTACCCACAACCGAAGTAAGGCTCACAGGTCTATAATTACCAGGGTTGTCTCTACTCCCCTTCTTGAACAAGGGGACAACATTTGCTATCCTCCAGTCTTCCGGCACTATTCCTGTCGACAAAGACGACATAAAGATCAAGGACAAAGGCTCTGCAATCTCCTCCCTGGCTTCCCAGAGAATCATAGGATAAATTCCATCTGGCCCAGGGGACTTATCTATTTTGACATTTTCCAAAATTGCTAACACCTCCTCCTTTTGAACCTCAATTTCATCTAGCCTGGTCAACTGAACCGGAGTATTCTCCTCAACAACATTGTCTTTCTCCAGTGTAAACACTGACGAAAAATATCCATTTAACGCTTCCCCTATCTCCTCTGATTCCACACACAACTTTCCACTACTATCCTTGATTGGCCCTAATCTTTCTCTAGTCATTCTTTTGTTCCTGATATACCTATAGAAAGCCTTAGGGTTTTCCTTGATCCTATCCGCCAACGACTTTTCGTGTCCTCTCCTCGCTCTTCTTAACTCTCCCTTTAGGTCCTTCCTGGCTAACTTGTAACTCTCAAGTGCCCTAACTGAGCCTTCATGTCTCATCCTAACATAAGCCTTCTTCTTCCTCTTGACAAGTGCTTCAACTTCCTTAGTAAACCACGGTTCCCTTGCTCGACAACTTCCTCCCTGCCTGACAGGTACATACTTATCAAGGACACGCAGTAGCTGTTCCTTGAAAAAGCTCAACATTTCGATTGTACCCATCCCCTGCAGTTTCCTTCCTCATCCTATACATCCTAAATCTTGCCGAATAGCATCATAATTGCCTTTCCCCCAGCTATAATTCTTGCCTTGCAGTATATACCTATCCCTGCCCATTGCTAAAGTAAACATAACCGAGTTGTGATCACTATCACCAAAGTGCTCACCTACATCTAAATCTAACACCTGGCCGGGTTCATTACCCAGTACCAAATCCAATGTGGCCTCGCCCCTTGTTGGCCTGTCTACATACTGTGTCAGAAAACCCTCCTGCACACACTGTACAAAAACTGACCCATCTATAGTACTCGAACTATAGTATTTCCAGTCAATATTTGGAAAGTTAAAGTCCCCCATAACAACTTCCCTGTTACTCTCGCTCCTGTCGAGAATCATCTTTGCAATCCTTTCCTCTACATCTCTGGAACTATTCGGAGGTCTATAGACAACTCCCAACAGGGTGACCTCTCCTCTCCTGTTCCTAACCTCGGCCCATACTACCTCAGTAGACGAGTCCTCAAACGTCCTTTCTACCGCCGTAATACTTTCCTTGATTAACAATGCCACACCCCCCCTCTTTTACCATCTTCTCTGTTCTTACAGAAACATCTAAATCCTGGAACCTGCAACAACCATTCCTGTCCCTGCTCTACCCATGTCTCCGAAATCGCCACAACATCGAGATCCCAGGTACCAACCCATGCTGCAAGCTCACCCACCTTATTCCGGATGCTCCTGGCGTTGAAGTAGACACACTTCAAACCAGCGTCTTGCTTGCCGGTGCCCTCTTTCGAACTTTTAACCCTATCCCTGACCTCACTACTCTCAACATCCTGTACACTGGGACGACAATTTAGGTTCCCATCCCCCTGCTGAATTAGTTTAAACCCCCCCGAAGAGCACTAGCAAATCTCCCCCCCAGGATATTGGTACCCCTCTGGTTCAGGTGAAGACCATCCTGTTTGTAGAGGTCTCACCTACCCCAGAATGAGCCCCAATTATCCAGGAAGCCAAAACCCTCCCTCCTGCACCATTCCTGTAGCCACGTGTTCAACTCCTCTCTCTCCTTATTTCTCACTTCGCTAGCACGTGGCACGGGTAACAACCCAGAGATAACAACTCTGTTTGTTCTAGCTCTCAGCTGCCACCCTAGCTCCCTGAATTTCTGTCTCAAATCCCCATCTCTCTTCCTACCTATGTCGTTGGTACCTATGTGGACCATGACTTGGGGCTGCTCCCCCTCCCTCTTAAGGATCCCAAAAACACGATCAGAGAGATCACGAACCCTGGCACCTGGGAGGCAACACACCAACCGTGAGTCTCTTTCGTTCCCACAGAACCTCCTGTCTGTTCCTCTAACTATGGAGTCCCCAATGACAAGTGCTCTGTTCCTCTTCTGCCTTCCCTTCTGAGCAACAGGGACAGACTCTGTGCCAGAGACCTGTGCCCCATTGCTTACCTCTGGTAAGTCGTCCCCCGCAACAGTAGCTTCATAGTACAGTAGCTACATAGTGGCTACATCGAGGCTACACTAGTGTATAATATTATATGCAGATGGAAAAACTTTACTTCCACAATGTCATAACTCAGAATATCAGCAGCAGAATCAGACACGGTTCTTGGCATCCAATGGTTCTCAAAAAAGTTAGCCTGGAACTTTATGTGACAGGTTGTTATTAGGTGTTGTTATTACCATCTCTCTACAACATTGCATTTGTCACGTTTGACTTAATGTGAAAATGTAATTTTATATTTCTATACAAAGAAAAGGATTGGGTGACCCTGATTGAGTCACATTGCAGTACATTGTGTCATTCATATTTGATCAGGGGATAGACAGAATGAAGTTCAAATGCATTTTTTCATCTCTCTGGGGGAATGTGGCTTTGAATGCCAATCTAACCTGATGCTCATCAATCTATTGTAAAGATGATACTTGTATGTATTTGAAACAAAGAGGAGTTTGAGGGAAATATTCCAAAATTAGCATCTGCAGGGCCACCTGTACTCACAGGCCCCTCGATTAGCCAATGCAGATTAGGGCCTCCTGTACTCACAGGCCCCTCGATCAGCCAATGCAGATTAGGGCCACCTGTACTCACAGGCCCCTCGATCAGGCAATGCAGATTAGGGCCTCCTGTACTCACAGGCCCCTCGATCAGGCAATGCAGATTAGGGCCACCTGTACTCACAGGCCATTCGATCAGCCAATGCAGATTAGGGCCTCCTGTACTCACAGGCCCCTCGATCAGGCAATGCAGATTAGGGCCTCCTGTACTCACAGGCCCCTCGATCAGCCAATGCAGATTAGGGCCTCCTGCTCTCACAGGCCCCTCGATCAGCCAATGCAGATTAGGGCCTCCTGCTCTCACAGGCCCCTCGATCAGCCAATGCAGATTAGGGCCTCCTGTACTCACAGGCCCCTCGATCAGCCAATGCAGATTAGGGCCTCCTGTACTCACAGGCCCCTCGATCAGCCAATGCAGATTAGGGCCTCCTGTACTCACAGGCCATTCGATCAGCCAATGCAGATTAGGGCCTCCTGTACTCACAGGCCCCTCGATCAGGCAATGCAGATTAGGGCCACCTGTACTCACAGGCCCCTCGATTAGCCAATGCAGATTAGGGCCACCTGCACTCACTGGCCCCTCGATCAGCCAATACAGATTAGGGCCTCCTGTACTCACAGGCCCCTCGATTAGCCAATGCAGATTAGGGCCTCCTGTACTCACAGGCCCCTCGATCAGCCAATACAGATTAGGGCCTCCTGTACTCACAGGCCCCTCGATCAGACAATGCAGATTATGGCCTCCTGTACTCACAGGCCCCTCGATCAGACAATGCAGATTAGGGCCTCCTGTACTCACAGGCCCCTCGATCAGACAATGCAGATTAGGGCCTCCTGTACTCACAGGCCCCTCGATCAGACAATGCAGATTAGGGCCACCTGTACTCACAGGCCCCTCGATCAGCCAATGCAGATTAGGGCCTCCTGTACTCACAGGCCCCTCGATCAGGCAATGCAGATTAGGGCCTCCTGTACTCACAGGCCCCTCGATCAGCCAATGCAGATTAGGGCCTCCTGCTCTCACAGGCCATTCGATCAGCCAATACAGATTAGGGCCTCCTGCACTCACAGGCCCCTTGATCAGCCAATACAGATTAGGGCCTCCTGTACTCACAGGCCATTCGATCAGCCAATGCAGATTAGGGCCTCCTGTACTCACAGGCCCCTCGATCAGGCAATGCAGATTAGGGCCTCCTGTACTCACAGGCCCCTCGATCAGCCAATGCAGATTAGGGCCTCCTGTACTCACAGGCCCCTCGATCAGGCAATGCAGATTAGGGCCTCCTGTACTCACAGCCCCCTCGATCAGGCAATGCAGATTAGGGCCTCCTGTACTCACAGGCCCCTCGATCAGGCAATACAGATTAGGGCCTCCTGTACTCACAGGCCATTCGATCAGCCAATGCAGATTAGGGCCTCCTGTACTCACAGGCCCCTCGATCAGGCAATGCAGATTAGGGCCTCCTGTACTCACAGGCCCCTCGATCAGGCAATGCAGATTAGGGCCTCCTGTACTCACAGGCCCCTCGATCAGGCAATGCAGATTAGGGCCTCCTGTACTCACAGGCCCCTCGATCAGCCAATGCAGATTAGGGCCTCCTGTACTCACAGGCCCCTCGATCAGCCAATGCAGATTAGGGCCACCTGTACTCACAGGCCCCTCGATCAGCCAATGCAGATTAGGGCCTCCTGTACTCACAGGCCCCTCGATCAGCCAATGCAGATTAGGGCCTCCTGCACTCACAGGCCCCTCGATCAGCCAATGCAGATTAGGGCCTCCTGTACTCACAGGCCCCTCGATCAGGCAATACAGATTAGGGCCACCTGTACTCACAGGCCCCTCGATCAGCCAATGCAGATTAGGGCCACCTGTACTCACAGGCCCCTCGATCAGGCAATGCAGATTAGGGCCTCCTGTACTCACAGGCCCCTCGATCAGGCAATGCAGATTAGGGCCTCCTGTACTCACAGGCCCCTCGTTCAGGCAATGCAGATTAGGGCCTCCTGTACTCACAGGCCCCTCGATCAGGCAATGCAGATTAGGGCCTCCTGTACTCACAGGCCCCTCGATCAGCCAATACAGATTAGGGCCTCCTATACTCACAGGCCCCTCGATCAGCCAATACAGATTAGGGCCTCCTGTACTCACAGGCCCCTCGATCAGCCAATACAGATTAGGGCCTCCTGTACTCACAGGCCCCTCGATCAGCCAATGCAGATTAGGGCCTCCTGTACTCACAGGCCCCTCGATCAGCCAATACAGATTAGTGGAAAGAGGAGCTAAAACTCATACCCATTATTCCAGTAATCCTTCAGGTGCTTCTTGGTGAGCTCCATCACGCCATCAAACCATTGCCAGAAGGTGAAGGTTCTTCCAGGTAGGTTTTCCTGCAAGAATATCAAAATGATCTTATAATAGTTTAAAATCACCAGACACGCTAGGATTAGAAATTTACATCCTGGATGTAATTCAGTCATGCCACTCATGTTATTAGGATGCAACCCTGCCATTTAAATTTCAACCAGCTCCTTGGTTCAGGCAGCCTTCCTGTGGTGGAGAACAGAGACGCGGTCAGTATGACAGGGTGGGTGGCAGGGTAACACAGTGGTTAGCACTGTTGCTTCACAATGCCAGGGTCCCGGGTTCGATTCCCGGGTCACTGTCTGTGTGGAGTCTGCACGTTCTCCCCGTGTCTGCGTGGGTTTCCTCCGGGTGCTCCGGTTTCCTCCCACAAGTCCCGAAAGACGTGCTGTTGGGTGAATTGGACATTCTGAATTCTCCCTCTGTGACCCGAACAGGTGCCGGAATGTGGCGACTAGGGGCTTTTCACAGTAACTTCATTGCAGTGTCAATTTAGAACATAGAACAGTACAGCACAGAACAGGCCCTTCGGCCCTCGATGTTGTGGCGAGCAATGATCACCCTACTCAAACTCACATATCCACCCTATACCCGTAACCCAACAACCCCCTCCTTAACCTTACTTTTTAGGACACTACGGGCAATTTAGCACGGCCAATCCACCTAACCCGCACATCTTTGGACTGTGGGAGGAAACCGGAGCACTCGGAGGAAACCCACGCACACACGGGGAGGACAATGTAAGCCTACTTGTGGCAATAAAGATTATTATTATTAATAATGGACTCCTATGGCAATCCATGTTAAGCTACTCCAGGCATAACACAATGCTACATCAAAACAGGACAACTCAGACTTTAGATATATTGGCAGAATGTTCCGATCTGCTCACGCTGGCAGGATCTTCTCGTTCCACCGATGGCGCACCCCCATCACGGGTTTTCCAGTGGCGAGGGGTGTATTCAACAGGAAACCCCATTGACAATGGTGGAACAGGAAGATCCAACGCTGCAACAATCCACATGGCGGGTTGCTCGGAAAGCCCCGGCCAACGTTTACCTTGTTAAACTGAGACCAAGAGAGCATCCGGTTGGTGAAGTCCTCCATGCTGTAGCTTTGTTCATCAAATATTTTCTGTGCCAGGAAGACAAAATGTTCTTTGCATAAGCCCTGTGTTGACTGTACCTCTGCCATAAACTTCATATTGAGGGTTTCACACATTTGAGGCCATGACACTCTATCCGGTACGTGGAATGGCAATCTGTCCTGCACAAAAAAAGAGAGGGAAAAGAAAACTGGATTCTAGATCAAAAAGCAGAATACTGTTGATGCTGGAAACCGCATACAGAAAATGCTGGAAATACTCAGCAGGTCTGGTGGCAACTGTGAAAAGAGAATTAGAGTTAATGTTTCAGACCTGTGACCTTTCATCAGAACTGGAAAAAGTTAGAAATGGAATAGGTTTTCAGCCAGGGGCTGGTAGGACGATAACAAAACGGCCTGTGAAAGGGGAAACCAGAGGTCGCTGTAGGAGCCTCAGGAATTGATCAGCTTACATGTCAAATCTGACCCCTCCTTGCAGCATGAGTTAATGACTTGCCACAAAGTGCACTTAATAGCTATTTAAAGCCAAACATCAATCAATCACTCATTATTCCCGGCACCTCCAAGTTAAAGTAAAACATTCCAATTAAGTTAAAGATACTTACAATCTCAGAGAATGCATTGTCCCACAAGATCGTAGCAGTAGCATTGTTGTCTTGACTGCCGTGAACAATAACAACAATAGGCAGTGATGTGGCCTTTGAAGGAACAAAAAGAAACATTTTACTGAACGGTATTTGGCCACATGAAGGTCCCAACTCACCCCCATACCTAGATCTAGAACCCAAATTTTAATTCAGGATGGGCCTAGGGCAGGAAACTCCAAGGGACAGCCAATCACGATGTATTTTTAACCTCCAAGCCTTATTTACATCTCACTGGACAGTCTCCCACCCAATAGCCAGCAGGGATGGCGTGAGAACCAGTGGAAAATTGGATAGGGGGCTGATGCCCCAGAATCTAAAGCAAGGCAATCAGCTGTTGCTGGAGGATCATCAACTTGATGAAAAATGCCTTTGGTCTGCCCAAAACGTGTCGGCCTTCCAGCGCAAAGAATTGTCCCTGACCGAGTTTGCAGACTGGCACATTCCAAAGGACTACGTGCTGAGGGACGCACTAAAGCTTGGGGAAGCCGCCACAGAGGCGCAATGGGGGAAGGTCGCTGTCTCAGGCCTTTCAGCCATAGTGAACTGAGGGGAGTGGGAATTGTATAGAACCCCTCAGGCTGTATGACTCACATTGAATGTATACAGTAAATATACTGTATTTTTTAAAAAAGGGCAGTCTTGGAGCGTAGTCGGGGAGGGGGGGACTGGCTCTGCCGAATGTCTGCAGCTATTATTGGGCGGCCAGTGATTAGGAAGTGGGTGATGGAGCAGGGGTCGGCGTGGGGGCGGCTGGAGGCGGCGTCATGCAGAGGCACCAGCCTAGAGGCACGAGTCACGGCGCCGCTGCCGTTCCCGTCGGTGCGATACACCACAAGTCCGGTGGTGACGGCGGCACTGAGGATTTGGGGGCAGTGGAGAAGGCATAGGCAGGAGGAGGGGGCCTCAGTGTGGACCCCGATACGGAATAACCACAGATTTGCTCCGGGTAGGATAGATGGGAGGTTCAAAGGCTGGTATAGGGCAGGCATTAGATGGATGGGAGACCTGTTTATAGATGGGACATTCCCCAGCATGCAGGCCCTGGAGGAGAAGTTCGGCCTGTCCCCGGGGGAATGTGTTCAGGTACCTCTAGGTTCGGGACTTTCTTAAAAAGCGGGTGGGGACATTTCCGCTGCTACCCCCCTCGAAGGATACAGAACAGGGTGGTGTCTGGCATCTGGGTAGGAGAGGGGAAGGCGTCGGACATATATATCAGGAGCTGCCAGGAGGCGGAGGAAGCCTCAGTGGAGGAACTGTATGGCAAGTGGGAGGAGGAGCTGGGTGAGGAGCTAGATGAGGGCCTGTGGGCTGATGCCCTGGGCAGGGTGAATTATTCCTCATTATGTGCCAGGATCAGTTTAATTCAGTTTAAGGTGGTACACCGGGCTCACGAGACGACAGCGAGAATGAGCAAGTTCTTTGGAGTGGAGGACAGGTGTGCCAGGTGTCCAGGGAGCCCGATGAATAAATGTCCATATGTTCTGGGCATGCCCGGCGCTTAAAGAATTCTGGCAGGGCTTTGCGAGGGCTATGTCCAAGATCTTGGACACTCGGGTGCAGGCGAGTCCAACAATAACGATCTTTGGGGTGTCAGAGGATCCAGGAGTGCAGGAAGCGAAAGAGGCCGAGGTGTTGGCCTTTGCCTCCCTGGTAGCCCGGAGACGGATCTTGTTAATGTGGAGAGACTCGAAACCTCCCAGCGTGGAGACCTGGATTAGTGACATGGCTGTGTTCCTCAGCCTGGAGCGAATAAAGTTCGCCTTGAGAGGGTTCTTGCTGGGGTTCTCCCGGCCGTGGCAATCTTTCCATGATTTGGCATCCAGATAAGGAAACAGATTTTGGGAATGTTATGGGGAGGGAATCAGGGCACGGAGATTATTCTTCCATTGTACAAACTACAGGTGCCAAATGTAAAATTCCCAGAGATCCCTCAAAGGGTCAAGCCAGGGCCACAGCCAGCCTGACAAAATCCACCCTCTGTGGTCTCTCCGTGCAGACAAAGCGGAGCTAGGCAACTAAGTTGCTGGAAATAACGGATTCAAAACTTGTAATCACTATGTCAGTATGTTGGTGCAGAAAGAATTTGTAAACTGGTTCTATATTTGACTTGGGGGCAATGTCAGTAGGAGCCAAAAATGGTTTCATAGAATTTACAGTGCAGAAGGAGGCCATTCGGCCCATCGAGTCTGCACCGGCTCTTGGAAAGAGCACCTCACCCAAGGTCAACACCTCCACCCTATCCCCATAACCCAGTAACCCCACCCAACACTAAGGGCAATTTTGGACACTCAGGGCAATTTATCATGGCCAATCCACCTAACCTGCACATCTTTGGACTGTGGGAGGAAACCGGAGCACCCGGAGGAAATCCACACACACACAGGGAGGATGTGTGACCCAAGCTGGGAATCGAACCTGGGACCCTGGAGCTGTGAAGCAATTGTGCTAACCACAATGCTACCGTGCCGCCTTAGGTCATAGGTCATTGAGTGTTTTCATCATTCTTGCAGCATGTTATTACTTTCTTCTTACATATGATATCCAAGTTGGACAGCCAAGTCACAGCACTGCATACTGTGAGATGGATTGTCTCAAATCTTGCGGCAAACCTTTACTACTTTGATATAGGTGTAACCACAGAAGGAACCTGAAGTGGGAGTGCTAGTGTGTGAATGGGCAAGAACCCACAATGCAAATCTGACCTCTCACATACTTCAAGAATTTAATCAAACACATTTTTGGGTTTTTGATAGTTCACTTGAGATTGTTCTGTAATTTCCTCCTCTACTCTTCTTGTCCCGAGGGGGGGGGTTTGGAAATTGGGAGGGAATCCAGTCAGACTGGCTCCACAGCGTGTTCCCGCCCGCACAAGATTATGCAGGAGTTGGGTGATGACTGGGATGGTTACTAACATGGCTTTAACGGATAACCAATTAAGTTCCTCTGGCACTCTCCCAACACTGACCGTATTTCCCAGCCAGCGCACAGGGTATCCACAGGGTATCCATCAGATCCGGAGGTTGTCCATGAAATGATGGCAGCCTCCCAGTGACAGGTTGCATAGATGTCAAGAGGCTCCATTTAATGTGGAAAGTGCCCCTCCAAAAATTGGCCACAGTGGCAGCAGTGCCCATCACTGTGAGGCGGGGCCTCACCCATTTGGCCCTTATTTACTCCTTCTGTGGCTGGTGACTGGGAATGGAGATGTCCTCGCATCTCTCCATGTACTTCAGCAGCTTGCACCTCAATCTCCTATTGGCCCTCTGGGCTCAGGAGCCCATCCACCCTCCTAAATTGGACAGGGTTCCCAGAGGCTGTATTGGCCGGTTCCATTGAAATCTCCCTCTGGTCCTGCCACTGATATTTGTGGGTTCTCAACCTACATTTCCTCCCGATGGTAGGACCGGGACCCGAAAATAAAAGTCCTACCCAATTTCCTTTTTAAACATTCATACCTCAATTTTGAGCCATGTGTGATTTAATTTAAATGTTGGAATACTGTGGAGTGCAGATGAATTGCCTTTTGTACATTAGGGGTGGTGGCAGAGTCCACTGATGTGACAAAATGTTATCCCATTTTCATATAGAATCATATCGAATTTACAGTGCAGAAGGAGGCCATTCGGCCCATCGAGTCTGCACCGGCTCCTGGAAAGAGCACCCTACCCAAGGTTAACACCTCCACCCTATCCCCATAACCCAGTAACCCCACCCAACACTAAGGGCAATTTTGGACACTAAGGGCAATTTATCACGGCCAATCCACCTAACCTGCACATCTTTGGACATGTTGTCAAGTTTGAGGAAAAATGAACAAAAGGATGCCATTTAACAAGTTAAATTCTAGCAAGCAATTATAGAATGGTATTTATACAGTCTAAGGCAGGTCTGTTCAAGTGGGCTCTTAATTGAATTGCTGCAGGATGTGACCATCCTTAAAAAGATCAAAGAGTAGACAAGAAGCAGCTGGAAGATTGTTCAGAATTATCTTGAAAAATCTCATCCCACCACTTGCAAAATACTATTAGTAACAAAAGCTCGGATACCTGGACGTGGCATTTCATTTCACTGCCTGTGATGCTGAGTTCAGAAGAAAACAGAACTGCAAACTTTTCCTCAGTCACCGATTCAGTCCCTCTGCGGTCCGAGCGTTTGATTTTCTTTAAGGACTTGAATTTTGAGAAAAAAAAAGTTAAGATCTGCTTTTGATCAAGAGACTATGAAAAAGCAAGCACGCTAACAGTTTAAAAAGCAAAATAAAACATTAATTTTATAAAAATAATAACATGCCCAAGAGCATTCATCATAATGCGTAAGACATTCACATTTTATTTGACAATTTATTTAATTGCCACTCTTGAATTAGGTTGAGAATATTACATCCTTGCCGTTTATTATTTTCTCTGCACCGCTCTTACTTCTTGCAGTCCCCCTCACTCCCTATTCACTACATTTTTGCAATGAATTGTTGCCTCTCTGTCTAACCCAGGGCGTTAGAAGATTCCATTCAAAGAGAAGCAGAGAGTTGAAAATGAAAAATGAAAATCGCTTATTGTCACAAGTAGGCTTCAATGAAGTTACTGTGAAAAGCCCCTAGTCGCCACATTCCGGCGCCTGTCTGGGGAGGCTGGGACGGGAATTGAACCGTGCTACTGACCTGCTTGGTCTGCTTTAAAAGCCAGTGATTTAGCCCAGTGAGCTAAACCAGCCCCAGAGTTTTACTTGTATCCTGGTCAACATTTCCCTCTCAACCAACGCTGGGTGGCACGGTAGCACAGTGGTTAGCACTGTGGCATCACAGCTCCTGGGTCCCAGGTTCGATTCCCTGCTGGGTCACTGTCTGTGCGGAGTCTGCACGTTCTCCCCATGTCTGTGTGGGTTTCCTCCGGGTGTTCCGGTTTCCTCCCACAAGTCCCGAAAGACGTGCTGTTAGGTGAATTGGACATTCTGAATTCTCCCTCTGTGTACCCGAACAGGTGCCGGAATGTGGAGACTGGGGGCTTTTCACAGTAATTTCATTGCAGTGTTAATGTAAGCCTACTTGTGACACTAATAAACAGCACTATTATCCATTAAAAAGACTAACGGATCATCCATCTCATCGTTGTTTGCACTGTGCACAAGATGGTTTCTGTGCTCCAATCTCATATATCAGTGCCCCACAAAAATCAATAGAATGAATCATCAGTTCTCCGCATCACAACAGTTGCTGCACATCGAAAAGTAATCCATTCTAATCAAGTGGTTTGAGCTGATTTGGAGACGTGAGAGGCAGTTTACAAGGTCCATTTTTATTATCTCTTTCATACGCCTTCGCAAAAAAGTCAAAATCCAACATCAATGGCCAGTGTTTGACATTGTACTGTTTCAAGTGTATGGGATTCCTCATTCAGGCGTCTCAATGTGGAGTGCTCCTTGATTTTGGACATGACTCACGATGTTAAGCACAGGCAAACAAGCACTTTTAAGGGTGGGAAAGAAAATAAATCAGATCAAATTACTCAAACATTTTTTGCTAACTTTCCAGAATCACAGCAAGATTTCGAGCCATGTGTGATTTAATTTAAATGAAGCTAGGTGGGAATTCAAAGCTTTTTTTTTTTCACTTATCCCTGATAAGTGAATGGTAAGTAGTTTTTCTTTTTTCTGGTATATTTATTTTTTTCTTCTTTTTTTTTTGGAATTGTAGTTGTCTGAGGTTTAAGAGGTTTAAACCAAAGGTTTAAGACATGGCAGGAGAACCCAGACCCGTGTCATTCTCCTCGTGTGCGATGTGGGAGCTCAGGGACACGTCCACTGTCCCTGGCTCTTTCACGTGCAAGAAGTGTGTCCAGTTGCAGCTCCTGTTAGACCGCATGACGGCTCTGGAGCTGCGGATGGACTCACTTTGGAACATCCGCGATGCTGAGGACGTCGTGGATAGCATGTTTAGCGAGTTGGTCACACCACAGGTGAAAGTTACTGAGGGGGATAGAAAATGGGTGACCAAAAGAAAGAGCAAGAGTAGGAAGGCAGTGCAGGTGTCCCCTGCGGTCATCTCCCTGCAAAACAGATATACCGCTTTGGATACTGTTGAGGGAGATGGCTCACCAGGGGAAGGCAGCAGCAGCCAGGTTCATGGCACCGTGGCTGGCTCTGCTGCACAGCAGGGCAGGAAGAAAAAATGGCAGGGCTATAGTGATAGGGGACTCAATCGTAAGGGGAATAGAGAGGCGGTTCTGCGGACGAAATCGAGACTCCAGGGTGGTATATTGTCTCCCTGGTGCAAGGGTCAAGGATGTCTCGGAGCGGCTGCAGGACATTCTGGAGGCGGGGCGGGGGTGAACAGCCAGCTGTCGTGGTACACATAGGCACCAACAATATAGGAAAAAATGGGACGAGGTCCTACAAGCTGAATTCAGGGAGTTAGGAGTTAAACTAAAAAGTAGGACCTCAAAGGTAGTAATCTCAGGATTGCTACCAGTGCCACGAGCTAGTCAGAGTAGGAATGTCAGGATAGATAGGATGAATGCGTGGCTTGAGAGATGGTGCAAGAGGGAGGGATTCAAATTCCTGGGGCATTGGAACCGGTTCTGGGGGAGGTGGACCAGTACAAACCGGACGGTCTGTACATGGGCAGGGCTGGAACCGATGTCCTTGGGGGGGGGTGGAGTGTTTGCTAGAGCTGTTGGGGAGGGTTTTAAACTAATGTGGCAGGGGGATGGGAACCAATTCAGGAAGTTGGAAGATAGTAAAATGGACAGAAACAAAAGGCAGTAAGGGGGAAAAGTGTAAGGCAGAGAAGCAATAGTCAAAAATCAAAAATGGCGACAGTACAAGGTACAGTGACTGAGGGGAGCTCAGTGAATAGGCCCAGTAATACGAAAAGGAATAAAACAGGATGTTAAAATATAAATGGTAAGCAATGTATCATAAATGGTAAGCGAAAACATAAATGGTTAGCACTGGGGCTGCTTAGCACAGGGCTAAATCGCTGGCTTTGAAAGCAGACCAAGGCAGGCCAGCAGCACGGTTCGATTCCCGTAACAGCCTCCCCGAACAGGCGCCAGAATGTGGTGACTAGAGGCTTTTCACAGTAACTTCATTTGAAGCCTACTTGTGACAATAAGCGATTTTCATTTTTTTCATTTCATGTGGCAGGTTGTTACATGAAGATATGGGTTCAACGGCAAGGAAAATTAGGAGAAAAGTTAAGAGGAAATATAACTTAGCAGAGGTTACTGATTGAGGTGTTAAGATTCAAAACAGAGGTATAAAGCCAATGCAAGTGTACTTTACCTGAATGCTTGTAGTATTCGGAATAAGGTAAATGAGTTGATGGCACAAATCATTGTGAATGATTATGATTTAGTGGCCATTACTGAAACATGGTTAAAGGATGGTCACGACTGGGAGTTAAATATCCAAGGGTATCAAACTATTCGGAAGGACAGAGTGGACAGTAAGGGAGGTGGTGTAGCTCTGTTATTAAGGATGACATCCGGGCAATAGTAAGGGATGACATCGGTGCTATGGAGGATAATGTTGAATCCATTTCGGTGGAAATCAGGAATAGTAAGGCGAAAAGTCACTGATAGGAGTAGTCTATCGGCCACCAAATAGTAACATTATGGTGGGGCAGGCAAAAAACAAAGAAATAACTGATGCATGTAGAAATGGTACAAGAGGTTATCATGGGAGATTTTTAATCTGCATGTCGATTGGTTTAACTAGGTCGGTCAAGGCAGCCTTGAGGAGGAGTTTATAGAATGTATCCGCGACAGTTTCTTAGAACAGTATGTAATGGAACCTACGAGGGAACAAGCGGTCCGAGATCTGGTCCTGTGTAATGAAACAGGATTGATTCATGATCTCATAGTTAAGGATCCTCTCGGAAGGATCGATCACAATATGGTGGAATTTAAAATACAGAGGGTGAGAAGGTAAAATCAAACACTAGTGTTTTGTGTTTAAACAAAGGAGATTATAATGGGATGTGAGAAGGTAGACTAAGGTAGACTGGGAACAAAGACTTTATGGTGAAACAGTTGAGCAACAGTGCAGAACCTTCCAAGCGATTTTTTTCACAGTGCTCAGCAAAGGTTTATGCCAACAAAAGGAAGGACGGTAGAAAAAGGGAAAATTGACTGTGGATATACAACTCAAGGATATACAACCTATCGAAAAGACAGGGAGTTGGGCCGAGGGGGTGGGGTTGCCTTGTTAGTTAAGAACAAAATTAAATCTATGGCACTAAACGACATAGGGTCGGATGATGTGGAGTCTGTGTGGGTAGAAATGAGGAACCACAAAGGCAAAAAAACCATAATGGGAGTTATGTACAGACCGCCTAACAGTGGTCAGGACCAGGGGCGCAACATGTACCGGGAAATAGAAAAGGCATGTCAGAAAGGCAAGGTCACAGTGATCATGGGGGACTTCAATATGCAGGTGGATTGGGTAAATAATGTAGCCAGTGGATCCAAAGAAAAGGAATTCATGGAATGCTTACAAGATGGCTTTTTGGAACAGCTTGTCATGGAGCCAACAAGGAGCAGGCTATTCTGGACCTAGTGCTATGTAATGAACCAGACTTATTAAAGATCTTAAAGTAAGGGAACACTTAGGAAGCAGCGATCATAATATGGTTGAGTTCAGTCTGCAGTTTGAAGAGAGAAGGCAAAATCGGATGTAATGGTGTTACAGTTAAATAAAGGTTAATTACGAGGGCATGAGAGAGGAACTGGTGAAAATCAACTGGAAGCAGACCCTAGCAGGGAAGACAGTAGAGCAAAAATGGCAGGAGTTTGCATGCATAATTGAGGACACTGTACAGAGGTTCATCCCCAAGAAAAGAAAGATTATCCAGGGAGGGATTAGACAGCCATGGCTGACAAAGGAGGTCAGGAAATGTATCAAAGAAAAAGAGAGATCCTATAAAGTGGCCAAAAGCACCGGGAAATCAGAAGATTGGGAAGGCTACAAAAACAAACAGAGGTTAACAAAGAGACAAATAAGGAAGGAGAGGATCAAATATGAAGGCAGGCTAGCCAGTAATATAAGAAATGATAGTAAAAGTTTCTTTCAATACATAAGAAACAAACGTCAGGCCAAAGTAGACATTGGGCCAATTCAAACTGATTCTGGAAGGCTAGTGATGGGAGATGAGGAAATGGCTGGAGAACTTAATAAGTACTTTGCGTCTGTCTTCACAGTGGAAGACGTTAGTAATATCCCAAAAATTATAAAGGGTCAGGGGGCTGAGTTGAGTATGGTTGCCATTACAAAAGAGATGGTGCTAAAAAGCTAAAAGGTCTTAAAATTGACAAATCTCCTGGCCCCGATGGGCTACATCCTAGAGTTCTGAGGGAGGTGGCTGAAGAAATAGCGGAAGCGTTGGTTGAGATCTTTCAAAAATCACTGGAGTCAGGGAAAGTCCCGGACGATTGGAAGATCGCTGTTGTAACCCCCTTGTTCAAGAAAGGATCAAGACAAAAGATGGAAAATTATAGGCCAATTAGCCTAACCTCGGTTGTTGGTAAAATTCTAGAATCGATCGTTAAGGATGAGATTTCTAATTTCTTGGAAGAGCAGGGTCGGATTAGAACAAGTCAACATGGATTTAGTAAGGGGAGGTCGTGCCTGACGAACCTGTTAGAATTCTTTGAGGAGGTGACAAGTAGGTTAGACCAGGGAAACCCAGTGGATGTGGTCTATCTGGATTTCCAAAAGGCCTTTGATAAGGTGCCACACAGGAGGCTGCTGAGTAAGGTGAGGGCCCATGGTGTTCGAGGTGAGCTACTGGCATGGGTTGAGGATTGGCTGTCTGACAGAAGGCAGAGAGTTGGGATAAAAGGTTCTTTTTCGGAATGGCAGCCGGTGACCAGCGGTGTCCCACAGGGTTCAGTGTTGGGGCCGCAGCTGTTCACCATATATATTAATGATCTGGATGAAGGGACTGGGGGCATTCTAGCGAAGTTTGCTGATGATACGAAGTTAGGTGGTCAGGCAGGTAGTGCTGAGGAAGTGGGGAGGCTGCAGAAGGATCTAGACAGTTTGGGAGAGTGGTGCAGGAAATGGCTGATGCATTTCAACGTGAGAAAATGTGAGGTCTTGCACTTTGGAAAAAGAATCCAAGCATAGACTACTTTCTAAACGGTTGAGAAAATTCATAATGCCAAAGTACAAAGGGATCTGGGAGTGCTAGTCGAGGATTCCCTAAAGGTAAACATGCAGGTTGAATCCGTGATTAAGAAAGCGAATGCTATGTTGTCATTATCTCAAGAGGGTTGGAATATAAAAGCAGCGATGTGCTACTGAGCCTTTATAAGGCTCTGGTTAGGCCCCATTTGGAGTACTGTGTCCAGTTTTGGGCCCCACATCTCAGGAAGGACATACTGGCACTGGAGCGTGTCCAGCGGAGATTCACACGGATGATCCCTGGAATGGCGGGTCTAGCATATGAGGAACGGCTGGCGTTCCTGGGATTGTATTCATTGGAGTTCAGAAGGTTAAGGGGAGATCTAATAGAAACTTACAAGATAATACATGGCTTAGAAAGGATGGACGCAAAGAAACTGTTTCCGTTAGGCGAGGAGTCGAGGACCCGTGGGCACAGCCTTAGAATTAGAGGGGGTAAATTCAAAACAGAAATGCGGAGACATTTCTTCAGCCAGAGAGTGGTGGGCCTGTGGAATTCATTGCCGCAGAGTGCAGTGGAGGCCGGGACGCTAAATGGCTTCAAGGCAGAAATAGATAAATTCTTGATGTCGCGAGGAATTAAGGGCTATGGGGAGAATGCTGGGAGGTGGAGTTGAAATGCCCATCAGCCATGATTGAATGGCGGAGTGGACTCGATGGGCCGAATGGCCTTACTTCCACTCCTATGTCTTATGGTCTTATGGTCTTATGGATATCTAAGGAAATAAGGGAGAGTATCAAATTGAAGGGAAAAAGCATACAAAGTGGCAAAGATTAGTGGGAGACTAGAGGACTGGGAAATCTTTCGGGGGCAACAGAAAGCTACTAAAAAAGCTATAAATAAGGGTAAGATAGATTATGAGAGTAAACTGGCTCAGAATATAAAAACAGACAGTAAAAGTTTCTACAAATATATAAAACAAAATCAGAGGATGAGAAGGGAGATTTAATAATGGGAAATGAGGAAATGGCTGAGGAAGTGAACAGGTTTTTTGGGTCGGTCTCACAGTGGAAGACACAAATAACATGCCAGTGACTGATAGACATGAGGCTATGACAGGTGAGGACCTTGAGAGGATTGTTATCACTAAGGAGGTAGTGATGGGCAAGCTAATGGGGCTAAAGGTGGACAAGTCTCCTGACCCTGATGGAATGCATCCCAGAGTGCTAAAAGAGATGGCTAGGGAAATTACAAATGCACTAGTGATAATTTACCAAAATTCACTAGACTCTGGGGTGGTCCCGGTGGATTGGAAATTAGCAAACGTGACGCCACTGTTTAAAAAAGGAGGTAGGCAGAAAGTGGGTAATTATAGGCCAGTGAGCTTAACTTCGGTAGTAGGGAAGATCCTGGAATCTATCATCAAAGAAGAAATAGCGAGGCATCTGGATGGAAATTGTCCCATTGGGCAGACGCAGCATGGGTTCATAAAGGGCTGGTCGTGCCTAACTAATTTAGTGGAATTTTTGAGGACATTACCAGTGCGGTAGATAACGGGAGCCAATGGATGTGTTATATCTGGATTTCCAGAAAGCCTTTGACAAGGTGCCACACAAAGGTTGCTGCATAAGATCAAGATGCATGGCATTAAGGGTAAAGTAGTAGCATGGATAGAGGATTGGTTAATTAATAGAAAGCAAAGAGTGGGGATTAATGGGTGTTTCTCTGGTTGGCAATCAGTAGCTAGTGGTTGTCCCTCAGGGATCAGTGTTGGGCCCACAATTGTTCACAATTTACATAGATGATTTGGAGTTGGGGACCAAGTGCAATGTGTCCAAGTTGGCAGATGACACTAAGATGAGTGGTAAAGCAAAAAGTGCAGAGGATACTGGAAGTCTGCAGAGGGATTTGGATAGGTTAAGTGAATGGGTTAGGATCTGGCAGATGGAATACAATGTTGACAAATGTGAGGTTATCCATTTGGTAGGAACAACAGCAAAAGGGATTATTATTTAAATGATAAAATATTAAAACATGCTGCTGTGCAGAGAGACCTGGGTGTGCTGGTGTATGAGTCGCAAAGTGGTTTACAGGTGCAACAGGTGGTTAAGAAGGCAATGGAATTTTGTCCTTCATTGCTAGAGGGATGGAGTTTAAGACTAGGGAAGTTATGCTGCAGTTGTATAAGGTGTTAGTGAGGCCACACCTGGAGTATTGTGTTCAGTTTTGGTCTCCTTACTTGAGAAAGGACGTACTGGCACTGGAGGGTGTGCAGAGGAGATTCACTAGGTTAATCCCAGGCTGAAGGGGTGGATACGAGGAGAGGTTGAGTAGACTGGGACTGTACTCGTTGGAATTTAGAAGGATGAGGGGGATGTTATAGAAACATTTAAAATTACAAGGGAATAGATAGGATAGATGCGGGCAGGTTGTTTCCACTGGCGGGTGAAAGCAGAACTAGGGGACATAGCCTCAAAATAAGGGGAAGTAGATTTAGGACTGAGTTTAGGAGAAACCTCTTCACCCAAAGGGTTGTGAATCTATGGAATTCCTTGCCCAGTGCAGCAGTTGAGGCTCCTTCATTAAATGTTTTTTAAGATAAAGATATAGTTTTTTGAAGAATAAAGGGATTAAGGGTTATGGTGTTCGGGCCGGAAAGTGGAGCTGAGTCCATAAAAGATCAGCCATGATCTAATTGAATGGCGGAGCAGGCTCGAGGGGCCAGATGGCCTACTCCTGCTCCTAGATCTTATGTAAGATTGGGGGAGACCAAGGAGGCAGTTGAACGATTTCTTGACTGACAAATGATGCACAAGTCAAAGATAGCTGAGAGGAGCAGTAAAATAAAAATGCAAATTTTCGATAAAATTACAATGGTTATTGCAACTACAAAATACTTCTGCGCAAACATAATCAGAGATTCAGAGAACTGCCATGAGAAATTATGGCAAGTGGAGAGCACAAAACTCCCTCAAATTCACTACAACTTATTAGACAGGTTTTTTAGTTGGAGGTGCACAGTATGGTATGCAATGTGCATCTCCGGAAATTAAAGGTTGCTAAACGAAGGAAGACGGCTCCAATATTCTATCCTTCACCCTGGGCTATCCAAGTTTTAACAGTTTAGAACATAGAACATAGAACATTACAGCGCAGTACGGGCCCTTCGGCCTTCGATGTTGCGCCAACCTGTGAAACATCTGAAGCCTATCTGACCTACACTATTCCATTTTCATCCATATGTCTATCCAGTGACCACTAAATGCCCTTAAAGTTGGCGAGTCTACTACTGTTGCAGGCAGGGCGTCCACACCCCTACTACTCTCTGAGTAAAGAAACTGCCTCTGACATCTGTCCTATATCTACCACCCCTCAATTTAAAGCTATGTACCCTCGTGTTGGTCATCACCATCCGAGGAAAGAGACTCTCACTGTCCACCCTATCTAACCCTCTGACTATCTTATATGTCTCTATTAAGTCACCTCTCAGCCTTCTCCTCTCTAACGAAAATAACCTCAAGTCCCTGATCCTTTCTTCGTAAGACCTTCCCTCCATACCAGGCAACATCCTAGTAAATCTCCTCTGAACCCTTTCCAAAGCTTCCACATCCTTCCTATAATGTGGTGACCAGAACTGCACGCAGTACTCCAGGTGCGGCCGCACCAGAGTTTTGTACAGCTGCAGCATGACCTCGTGGCTCCGAAACTCAATCCCCCTATGATAAAGGCTAGCACACCATATGCCTTCTTAACAGCCCGATTAACCTGGGTGGCAACTTTCAGGGATTTATGTACCTGGATGCCGAGATCTCTGTTCATCTACACTACCAAGAATCTTGCCATTAGCCCAGTACTCTGCATTCCTGTTACTCCTTCCAAAGTGAACCACCTCACACTTTTCCGCATCTGCCACCTCTTAGCCCAGCTCTGCAGCTTATCTATGTCCCTCTGTAACCTATAACATCCTTCAGCACTATCCACACCTCCACCGACCTTCGTGTCATCTGCAAATTTACTAACCCATCCTTCTACACCCTCTTCCAGGTCATTTATCAAATGACAAACAGCAGTGGCCCCAAAACAGATCCTTGTGGTACACCACTAGTAACTGAACTCCAGGATGAACATTTGCCATCAACCACCACCCTCTGTCGTCTTTCAGCTAGCCAATTACTGATCCAAACCGCTAAATCACCTTCAATCCCATACTTCCGTATTTTCTGCAATAGCCTACTGTGGGGAACCTCATCAAACGCCTTACTGAAATCCATATACACCACATCAACGCTTTACCCTCATCCACCTGTTTGGTCACCTTCTCAAAAAACTCAATAAGGTTTGTGAGGCATGACCTACCCTTCACAAAACCGTGTTGAGTATCCCTAATCAACTTGTTCTTTTCAAGATGATTATAAACCCTATTTCTTATAACCGTTTCCAACATTTTACCCACAACCGAAGTAAGGCTCACAGGTCTATAATTACCAGGGTTGTCTCTACTTCCCTTCTTGAACAAGGGGACAACATTTGCTATCCTCCAGTCTTCCGGCACTATTCCTGTCGACAAAGACGACATAAAGATCAAGGACAAAGGCTCTGCAATCTCCTCCCTGGCTTCCCAGAGAATCCTAGGATAAATCCCATCTGGCCAGTTTATAAATGAGAACATTTATTTTGATATTAGAGCAGTGCCTGACTTGCTCGACTGAACAAAGCATGTTTGATCAAAGCCAGTGTGTTGCCTTGTACTTAATTGCCTTCTGGCTGGTGCAATCACAAGCTGATTGATGAACCTTATTATTCAGATATCCAGATGAAGGACCAAGGGCCAAAGTACAGGATACAATTAATACGGGGAAAAGTAAAAGATAAAGCAAGTCAGCAAGTAGAGAATAGAGGCCATCAGGCTTGGATTTTAAAACCTCATTGATTACTGGAGGAAGGGCAGAGTTCTATAGGTTGAAATTCTGGAAAAGAATGAACAGGAGGAAGAGACAATATCACTATTGTTGATTTTAAGATACAGGAATGAGAAAGTGTGTGTAAGATGTATATTTGAAATTTAGAAAGCTCAGGGCAACTGGACTACGATGGTATTGATGGAATAGATAGAGACAGGAATTGTTGAGAGAGAGAGAGAGCGCGCATGCGCGTGGTTAGTTTGCTTTCTAAATTGCAAAAAGTACTTTTTTTTGTTGCAAACAGCTTGTTGTACAAAATAACTTTTGGTTTCAGAAAGTTTTAACTGTTAAAACAAAATGGGGGCATCTGGTTGAGAAACTTGTAAAAAAAAATACAACTCTGATGTGAATATTGTGAGAGTCACATGTATTTTATTATTCTTGGTCTGTGGACTCTAATCGGAATGTGCCTTTAAGCAGAACAGTGCTTGCCAGAACTGTGTGCTCCTAGGTTTTGTATTTTGCAAAGGGGAAGCAGACTCATTGGCACCAAGTGAATCTTAGGAACCGGTCTTGGAGAAAGTCAGTTTGATTGGCTAACTGCCAATAGGTAGATTGGCCTGAGACAGTGTTCTGCCTGACAACAGTCAGCGATTAGTTTTTGTCCGGTGCTTTGTTTCCGGGAAGAACCTTCAGAAGCCTCTTGACCATTGAAGGAAGAGGATCTGTGTTTCTCTCGCTAGCTGCTGCCAGCTTCCTGCTGCTTCTGTGAACCTGCAGTGAAGATTGTTACAAGCTGAAGAAAAGAAAGTACCCACCTAAAGGCCTAACCTTCAGAAAGGAACTAACTGGAAGACATCCATCTGAATCAAAGATCCTTATCCTTTTATTAATATTTACTTTATCTCTTAACCATCCTCCATGTTATTTGTCTGCGTGTGCGTGTGTACGTATGAGAGAGACAGAGAGTGAGAGAGACAGAGGGTGAGAGAGGTGAGTGTGCTGTGTGTGGTATTGTGCAAAGCAAATAATGGCATGATGGGAAAACTAGTCAAGTTTCTTGGTACAATTAAATTTAAAACTGACTTCGCATAACCTAAGGCACAAATACAAGCGCCAAGGTCAACTTGACCCAAGAACTGGCTGACTCTAAACTCGGATAAAGGTCATTCATCATAAGGACCAGAGCAGTCTAAATACATACGATAAGCTAAAAACTGTCTCTTTCGGTACTTAAACAAGTTTGCTCCATTTCTTAAACATGCACCAAAAGACAAGATAATGATATGAGACCCCGAGTCTATAGGCCACCTAATAGTTCTAGGGATGTAGAGGAAAGGATGGCGAAGATGATTCTGGAAAGAGCGAAAGTAACAGGGTAGTTGTTATGGGAGACTTTAAACTTTCCAAATATTGACTGGAAAAGATATAGTTCGAGTACCTTAGATGGGCCGTTCCTTTGTATAATGTGTGCAGGAGGGTTTCCTGACACAATATGTTGACAGGCCAACAAGAGGCGAGGCCACATTGGATTGGTTTTTGGGTAATGAACCAGGCCAGGTGTTAGATCTGGAGGTAGGTGAGCACTTTGGAAACAGTGACCACAATTCGCGGTGACCTTTACGTAGTGATGGAAAGGGATAGTATACCCCGCAGGGCAAGAGTTATAGCTGGGGGAAGGGCATTATGATGCCATTAGACATGACTTGGGATGTGTAGGTTGGAGAAGTAGGCTGCAAGGGTTGGGCACACTGGATATGTGGAGCTTGTTCAAGGAACAGCTATTGCATGTTCTTGATAAGTACGTACCAGTGCAGGCGGGAGGAAGGAAGGGGTTCGAGTGAGGGAACCGTGGTTTACCAAGAAGTGGAATCTCTTGTTAAGAGGAAGAAGGAGGCCTATGTGAAGATGAGGCGTGAGTTTCAGTTGGGGCGCTTGATAGTTACAAGGAAGCGAGGAAGGATCTAAAGAGAGAGCTGAGACGAGCAAGGAGGGGACATGAGAAGTCTTTGGCAGGTAGGATCAAGGAAAACCCAAAAGCTTTCTATAGGTATGTCAGGAATAAAAGAATGACTAGGGTAAGAGTAGGGCCAGTCAAGGACAGTGGTGGGAAGTTTGTGTGTGTAGGCTGAGGAGATAAGCGAGATACTAAATGAATACTTTTCGTCAGTATTCACTCAAGAAAAAGATAATATTGTGGAGGAGAATGCTGAGACCCAGGCTATTAGAATAGATGGCATTGAGGTGCGTAGTGAAGAAGTGTTGGCAATTCTGGACAAGGTGAAAATAGATAAGTCCCCGGGGCCGGATGGGATTTATCCTAGGATTCTCTGGGAAGCCAGGGAAGAGATTGCTGAGCCTTTGGCTTTGATTTTTAGGTCATCATTGGCTACAGGAATAGTGCCAGAGGACTGGAGGATAGCAAATGTGGTCCCTTTGTTCAAGAAGGGGAGTAGAGATAACCCCGGTAACTATAGGCCGGTGATGCGCTAACGTCTGTGGTGGGTAAAGTCTTGGAGAGGATTATAAAAGATACGATTTATAATCATCTAGATAGGAATAATATGATTAGGGACAGTCAGCATGGTTTTGTGAAGGGTAGGTCATGCCTCACAAACCTTATCGAGTTCTTTGAGAAGGTGACTGAACAGGTAGACGAGGGTAGAGCAGTTGAGGTGGTGTCTATGGATTTCAGTTAAGCGTTTGATAAGGTTCCCCACGGTCGGCTATTGCAGAAAATACGGAGGCTGGGGATTGAGGGTGATTTAGAGGTGTGGATCAGAAATTGGCTAGTTGAAAGAAGACAGAGTGGTAGTTGATGGGAAATGTTCAGAATGGAGTTCAGTTACGAGTGGCGTACCACAAGGATCTGTTCTGGGGCCGTTGCTGTTGTCATTTTTATAAATGACCTAGAGGAGGGCGCAGAAGGGTGGGTGAGTAAATTTGCAGACGACAATAAAGTCGGTGGAGTTGTAGACAGTGCGGATGGATGTTGCAGGTTACAGAGGGACATAGATAAGCTGCAGAGCTGGGCTGAGAGGTGGCAAATGGAGTTTAATGTGGAGAAGTGTGAGGTGATTCACTTGGAAAGAATAACAGGAATGCGGAATATTGGCTAATGGTAAAATTCTTGGTAGTGTGGATGAGCAGAGGGATCTCGGTGTCCATGTACATAGATCCCTGAAAGTTGCCACCCAGGTTGATAGGGTTGTGAAGAAGGCCTATGGTGTGTTGGCCTTTATTGGTAGAGGGATTGAGTTCCGGAGCCATGAGGTCATGTTGCTGTTGTACAAAACTCTAGTACGGCCGCATTTGGAGTATTGCGTACAGTTCTGGTCGCCTCATTATAGGAAGGACGTGGAAGCTTTGGAACGGGTGCAGAGTAGATTTACCAGGATGTTGCCTGGTATGGAGGGAAAATCTTATGAGGAAAGGCTGATGGACTGGAGGTTGTTTTCGTTAGAGAGAAGAAGGTTAAGAGGTGACTTAATAGAGGCATACAAAATGATCAGAGGGTTAGATAGGGTGGACAGCGAGAGCCTTCTCCCGCGGATGGAGGTGGCTAGCACGAGGGGACATAGCCTTAAATTGAGGGGGTAATAGATATAGGACAGAGGTCAGAGGTGGGTTTTTTACGCAAAGAGTGGTGAGGCCGTGGAATGCCCTACCTGCAACAGTAGTGAACTCGCCAACATTGAGGGCATTTAAAAATTTATTGGATAAGCATATGGATGATAAGGGCATAGTGTAGGTTAGATGGCCTTTAGATTTTTTCCATGTCGGTGCAACATCGAGGGCCGAAGGGCCTGTACTGCGCTGTATCGTTCTAGGAGTCCTCTAAAGGTCAGCAAAGTGACGCCATTGTAATGATTATTACTTATGTTTTACTTTTGATCAAATTCCTGACCAAGCTGTATTCATGTTATGTTGATCCTATAATGTATAAAAATCATCTTATTCTTTTGTGATATTGCAGACTTGGAAGGTAACCAGCAGTTTGTACTTGACTGCCTTCCGACTTCAAGTCCAGCCATACTGCTAGCAGTTGTAGTTCGTAAAAAGCTTAGTTTTGTTTACCTAACGAACCTTGTTTGAATCTTTCTCTCACAGTCCAGAAGCGGGGAAAATATTGACTACGACACATGAGTGCATGCGTGCGAGAGTGCGTGGGTATTAGAAAGGGGAGGGTTGGGAATCAGATATTAGTCAGTTAAA
This sequence comes from Scyliorhinus canicula, assembly GCF_902713615.1. Lineage (NCBI taxonomy): Eukaryota > Metazoa > Chordata > Chondrichthyes > Carcharhiniformes > Scyliorhinidae > Scyliorhinus > Scyliorhinus canicula. The sequence continues at coordinate 2,512,584 of NC_052173.1, read as the reverse complement.
TTATAATTACTATTTTTAAAAAAAAAAGAGTATCCAACTAATCTTTCCCAATTAAGGGGCAATTTTAGCGTGGCCAATCCACCTAACCAGCACATCTTTGGGTCATGGGGGTGAAACCCACGCAAACACGGGGAGAATGTGCAAACTCCACACGGATAGTGACCCAGAGTCAGGATCTAACCTCGGTGCCATGAGGCAGCAGTGCTAACCACTGATAATACTGTTAATAATAAACGGTTACTTGTGTTTAAATTTTACAAGCCTGGTGACTAATACAAAATCTAATTTCATCTGTGTTGTGACTCTGGGTCGAGTGGGGCTGGGATTGACCGCGCACTAGCCCTGGGTATCGTGGAACTCAAACAAGCCTGGGTTTACTACACTTTAAAAGATAGCCTGTGTGTGCCTGAGGCCAGGGTTGATGGTGAAAAAACTTGAAGCAATGAAAAATCCATCTCCGGAGCTTGTATTAGAGCCAGGGTTCCAGAATTAAACACTTGTTTTTCATGTAAAACAACTCACTTGCATTTTTGCTTGATTCATCACAAAGTATTCGAGCATGCCACATTGCTATGGAGATAGTAACTCAGAATGGACCTGCAGAAGTTTATTTTGTTTCATTTACCTGTTGTGTGTTTGCTGCCAGAATTAGGCAGTGCAGTTCGGGTTTCGTGAGGGGAAAAGCAGCTGGAAGATTTGCCCTAGTTTGCAGTTAGCTTGGAAAGACCTGTACAGAAACTGCGGGAGCAGACTGGGAAAAAAACAATCTATATATGTTCAAAGCTACGACAAGGAGCTAAAGAGTTCACAGCCGTGAGGTGTTTGAAGAAAATTAGAGGTCATGGATCACGATTGGTGGGTACCTATCGCTCCCATTAGATCTTTCTAAATGTCTGAGACTCTCCCCTCTCCCACCTCTCCTCTGGAAACTACCCTGGATCCCCCTTGGTGGGAGGCGTGGGAAGGATGGTACTAATCTGCTTACAAAATCCCGCACCTGCAAGCGCCTGAAATCATTCCCTCTCGCCAGCCCGAACCTCTCCTCCAACACCCTCATGCTCAGGAAGCTCTCTTCCAGGAACAGATCGCCATCCTCGCAATCCCTGCCCTCCGCCATAATTGGAACCCACCGTCCATATTCCCCGGGATAAATCGGTAGTTATTGCAGGTCTCCGTCCCCATCGACTCCCTTTCCTATTTCCCGAGCCGCTTCTCTTTCTTAGTTGTTGTGCAAGCATTCTGCTGGCCTTCTCCCCATGCTCGTACATTACGCCCTTTGCCCTTCTAAGCTGCTCTACAGCCTTGCTGGTGTCAGCACCCCGAACTCGGCCTGCAGCCTCTGTCATTTCCTGAGTAACGCTGGCCTCGGGACTCCGGGTTGCTCCTGTCCATCTGTACCATTTCCTGAACCAGTCGGTCCGTCTCTGCCCTGTCTGTCCTGTCCCTCTGGGCCCGGATTGCAATCAGCTCCCCTCTCACCACTGCCTTCAGTGCCTCCCAGAGCACCGCTGTTGAGACTTCTCCGGTATCATTTACCTGCAGGTAATTCTGCATGCATTGCCTGAGTCTCTCACACACCGCCTCGTCCGCCAGTAGCCCAACTTCCATCCTCCATTGTGGGCGCTGAAATCTATCTTTGCAAATCTGCAGATCAACCCAGTGCGGAGCATGGTCCGAGATGGTAATTGCCGAATATTCTGCACCCGTCATCCCTGTCAGCAAGTCCCTGCTCATTATAAAGAAATTGATTCGGGAATACACCTTGTGGACGTGAGAATAGAACAAAAACACCTTCGCCGTCAGCCGATTAAATCTCCATGGATCAGCTCCTCCCATTTTGTAGATTATCATAGAATTTACAGTGCAGAAGGAGGCCATTCGGCCCATCGAGTCTGCACCGGCTCTTGGAAAGAGCACCCTACCCAAGGTCAATACCTCCACCCTATCCCCATAACCCAGTAACCCAACCCAACACTAAGGGCAATTTATCATGGCCAACCCACCTAACCTGCACATCTTTGGACTGTGGGAGGAAACCGGAGCACCCGGAGGAAACCCACGTACACGCAGGGAGGATGTGCAGACTCCGCACAGACAGTGACCAAGCCGGGAATCGAACCTGGGACCCTGGAGCTGTGAAGCAATTGCGCTATCCACAATGCTACCGTGCTTCATGGAACCTCTCAGTTCCTTTGCCATCGCTGGCACCCTACACGTTTTTGAACACGATCAGTCCAGGCTCGGGTCCAGGACTGTGTTAAAGTCCCATGATCAGGTTGTGCTAGTCCAAGTCAGGGATCTTCCCCAGCAACCTCTTAACAAAATCAACGTCATCCCAATTAGGGGCATATACGTTGACCATGACTACTCTCACCCCCTCAAGCTTACCCCTAACCATGACAAATCTGTCACCCCCGTCTGCAAATGTGCCCTCCACCTCAAATTGGACCCGCTTGTTGATCAAGATCGCAACCCCCCTGGTCTTAGTGTCGAGCCCTGAATGGAAGACCTAACTAACCCAGCCCTTCCTTAATCTGACCTGGTCAGCCACTTTCAGATGAGTCTCCTGTTAACATGACTACGTCCGCCTTCAAAACCCTCTTCACTGGCCCGTTTAGCCCTCTAACATTCCAGGTGATCAGCCTGGCCAGGGGGCACCTCACCTCACCACCCTCACCTCACCCCCCCCCCCCCCCCCCCCCCCCAAAACCTATCAGCTATCCCCTTTCCTTGGCCAGCCCCCAAGCCATGTGTCGCGCTTCCTGGCCGTCTCCACCTCTGACCTCCTCACTGTTACCATGCCCAATTTCCAACATCGTCAGCAGACCTACTCTCCTCCCCCCCCCCCCCCAGCAACACCACCCTATAACCTAACCCCTGACATAAACTAGCTAAATGAACCCCCCCCCCCCCCCCCCCCCCCCCCCCCCCCAACCACACCTGGCTTCCGTTGACTAGCCCACCTAGCTAGCCTGATGGCTCCCAACTCCGGCACCAGCGAGTCTCTCACCTATTGTTCCCTGGTTTCCCCCCCCCCCCCCCCCCCGGCCCATCCACATCACTTCCCCAAATCAACCCTGCTTGAACAAATACTCTAAACAGGACAGAGACAGCTCCAACAATAGTGCAATTTAAGTCATACAAAACGAAATAGCAGGCACTGTCAACCATTCCTGTCTGAACGCAGAAAGAGATTGCAAAAATTCCCTGAAAAACACCCCCCATATCCGAACCATTCTAACTATTCTCTTTTTCTAACAAAACTCAAACACAAAAGCGAAAAAGAGACATGAAGAGAAAAAAGACAAAAAACACAAAAACCAAGATACAAAAGCATGAAAAACATGCAGGCATCTGTCAGAAACAAGAGAGAAAGAATTAAAAATTCCAACACGAGTCCAAGAGTCCTCAGCTCGGGATCAGTCCTTGCCTCTTTGCAAAGTCCATCACCTCCTCGGGTTCCTCGAAATAATGGTGCTGGCCCTCGTGCATAACCCACAGTCGCGCCGGATAGAGCAGCCCAAATTTGGCTGCTCCTTTCCTTGATATCTTTTAATAACCTAGTATTGGGTGTGCTGGGCAATTTTAAAATTTGAAGATTACACAAAAATTGGAAGTATTGTCATCTGAAAGAGGGATAGTAATGCACTTCACGAGGATAGAGATAGACTAGTGAAATGAGTGAACACAAAGAAAATGAAATTAAATGCCAAGAAATCTAAAGTTTTGAATTTTCGTAGGAAATCAAGGAAGGGCAATATAAAAGGGTGCAATTCTAACCAGGTTGAGGAACAGAAAGACATGGGGGGTATATGTGCACAAATGTAAGTGGCTGGGAAAGTTGAGAAAATGGTTAAAAAGACATACAGGATCCTGGGTTTTATAAACATGCATAAAAGAGTACAAAAGCAAGGTCGTTATGGCAAACCTTTATAAATGCTGGTTTCCCTCAATTGGTGTATTGTGTCCAATTTAGGTCAGTGCACGTTAGGAAGGATATGAAGGCTTTAGAGGTGCGGAAATGATCTGTGAGCATCGTTGCAGAGATGAGGGACTGCAGTGACGGAGATAGATTCAAGAAGTCGGGATGTTATCCTTTGAGAAGTGAAAGTTTAGAGGAGGTTTGATAGAGGTGTTCAAACTCATGAGAAGTCTAGATAGAGAGAAACTGTTCCCATTGGTGGAAGGGTTGAGAACCAGAGGACACTGGTGAAGAGATATCATTTGCAGGGCTACAGGGAAATGACAGTGGGTGGGCATGTGGGGTGGGGGGGGGGGGGGGGGGAGTGGACGCAGAAAGAAAGAACTAGCTGAACTGGAAAGGGCCGTCAAACACATGGCAGGCTAAATGGCCTACTTCTGTGCTCTATTCTATGATTCAACATTAAGAATTCAGATTCTCAAACTCACATGAGAACTCATTTTCTCTGGATGATTAGTCCAGGCCCCTAAATTATTAATTCACTAACATTAGCACAGGGCTAAATCGCTGGCTTTGAAAGCAGACCAAGGCAGGCCAGTAGCACGGTTCAATTCCTGTACCAGCCTCCCCGAACAGGCGCCGGAATGTGACGACTAGGGGCTTTTCACAGTAACTTCATTTGAAGCCTACTCGTGACAATAAGCGATTTTCATTTCATTTTCATTTTATTACCACTACATAGAGATGAATTACTCTTCTGTGGCTAAAATTGATGGAGGAAGGATGTCCAAATAAAAACAAATACACAACCCCTCTGGGACGGCAACATGTGTCTCTTGCTTTAACACCTACCATATTCCTGAAGCTGGCACTGGTGGTTTTTGTAGCATTGCTAGACTCCAATAAGCTGATATTGTTCATGATCTCTCCTGTATTTTCACTGGAACAAAGGATATGATAGCTTCACATTTTTGAAGTATATAAATAGCCAACATATGCAAATTAAATCAAACTTTTCATAATGGACACAGAAGAAAATCTATGACCACACCAAGACTTTAACATACCCTAGGGCACAGAAGGACTACGGAATAATAAACTTATAAATCAATAAACCCACAACAATGCTTCCTTGGCTTACCTGTTGAGAACCTACTTGGGTCAGCCATGGGCCTATGGATTAAGTGTTGTGCTACCATTTTATATCAAATATTCTGCCAGCATTCACTATTTAGCCTCACATTTGAATAATGTTATCTTATTTGAATAACGTGGGTGGTACAGTTGTCAGTACTGTTGCTTCACAGCACCAGGGTCCCAGGTTCGATTCCCGGCTTGGGTCACTGTCTGTGCGGAGTCTGCACATTCTCCCCGTGTCTGCGTGGGTTTCCTCCGGGTGCTCCGGTTTCCTCCCACAAGTCCCGAAAGACGTGCTTGTTAGGTGAATTGGACATTCTGAATTCTCCCTCCGTGTACCCGAACAGGCGCCGGAATGTGGCGACTAGGGGCTTTTCACAGTAACTTCATTGCAGTGTTAATGTAAGCCTACTTGTGACACAAATAAAGATTATTATTATTATAATGCCTTTGTGGGAGGCAGTGGAGACTTGCTGACACCCGTGGAATTGTATCCCAGCATCCCATCTATAGAAGTGGAGGGGCAAGGCATGGAAAAAAAATCCATTTTGAATTTCATCTACTTTTCTTTCACATTCATTGAAGTGTGTAACCATAAAACTGACTTAAATTTTGGAAACTTAATAAATTGTGAATAAATTCTAAAATTCTGTTAAAATTCCTGTATTAAATATAGCATGTTGGTATCTTTCCTATTACACGAGATTAAAACTCCCATTATATCAGGTTTATTTCATGCCCAATGCTCAGAAGCATCAGACCATAATATATTACACAGGAAACAGCATATCCTTCATGTATTGTAAAGGGAAGGAGACCCTATATGTATTACGCAATGAACAAATGCATACATATGGGGGTTGAAATTGTTCTTACCTGTGTATGTTCCCATGCTGTCTCATAACTCTGGCCTGTTGTTCTGTAATGATTATGGCTTTCACAACAGGAGGCTTTGTTGGGACATTTAACTTCATTCCAAGCAAAAAGCGAACAGTTGAAGAAAACTTACTTTGAGTTTTTAGTACCTGTGGAGGTTGCTTTTCCACAAGGAATGCACTGCAAAATAATGGAAACCGGTTAAAATAACCACTTAGTATTGATTATGATGGGTTCAATATTAAAATTTATTAAAAACACTGTTTATTAATTCTTCTTTGTCCCTGTCAATCTCGCTGCCACTTGTGACTCTGGGAGATATGTGACAGCAGCTGAGAGAAATGACTCTCTCTCTCCCTCCTGTCGGACAGCCATTAGCCTCTACTTAATGCCACTTCACAGTAGCCGAGACCAAGGACTGTGTGCAGAATTAATGAATAGGTGTGCATCAGTAACAAACACACTGACACACACACACACAGGCTGAGGGGCAGAGCTGTTTAGCAGTAACAGCTTTCAGGCCTCACTACTGCCTCATCACATTGAGTCTTGTTGAAATAGACATTCAAACACCTGATACAAAATGTTGCCAGTGCTCCTGCATTCAGATATCCTGTTCGCAGTGAAGGTTAACCGCTACATCCCAAATTACTGGGCGAAATTCTCCGCCCCCCACGACGGGTGGGAGAATAGTGGGAGGGCCTTCCCGACATTTTTGCCGCCCTCCCGCTATTCTCCCCCCCCCCCCCCCCGCCGAAGTCCCGACCCGAATCGCTGCCGCCGTTTTTTTACGGCCGGCAGCGATTCTCAGCTGTCCGATGGGCCGAAGTCCCAGCCCTTTCCGCCGTTTTTACGAACGGCAAACACACCTGGTCTTGCCGTTCGTAAAAACGGCGTCACAAACTCGCTATTAATAACCATGGCACCGATTGGCACGGCAGTACCACGGCCGTGCCAAGGGTGCCATGGGCCTGCGATCGGTGGGCACCGATCGCGGGCAGCGGGCCCGATGCCCGCGCACTACTTGTCCTTCCGCCGCCCCGCAGTATCCATTCGCGGGGCGGCTGAGGGGCAACCCGGCCCGCGCATGCGCGGGTTTCGCGCAAAAACGCGATGACGTCACCCGCGCATGCGCGGGTTGGAGTCTTCCAAACTGCGCATGCGCGGCTGACGTCATATGACGCGTCAGCCGGCGCTAACTCCGGCAAGCGGGCTTAACAATTTTCGTTAAGCCTGTCTTGCCGGAGCCTACGGCGTCGGGCTGCTAGCCCCGACCGGGGACCAGAATCGGTCCCCGGTTGGGAAGGGGCGCGCTGCCGTAAAACCCGCCCGGGTTTTACGGCAGCTTTACGATTTCTCCCGTTTTGGGAGAATCGCGCCCACTGTGTTTTGCGCAAGAGGAGGTAGTTGGTGCTGTACATGTATTATAGATTGTGTCTGGAATGTAGAAGGACAGTTCATTCACAAAATAAAAAATTTAACTATCGCTTTAGATTGCACTTCCTCTGCATTGGGACCCTGTTCCACAGGAAGGGTTTGCTTTATATCAGGACACAAGTTGAATGCAGAAAATCGGATTAATTTGCGCTTGCAGCTTTAATTGAATACAAGAACATAAGAAATAGGAGCAGGAGTGGGCAAGGCAGTCCCTTGAGCCTGCTCCATCATTTAGTGGTACAAGCAATGTGGTAATAAAGGAGTTACCTTCTGACCAAGTTATTGAATAAGGAAGAGAGTTTCTCGGGTACTCCTGATATCTGGTCACTAGCAATGTCTTCACATGTGCTAATTAGCCCAAGTTCTTGCTGAATCTGACAGTTCATTTCTGCAAGTTTATCACACCTGGAATAAGAGCAGACTTTGTCATAAATATTTACGCCTAAATAATGAATCAAAAGAACACACTGAGAATTCTACCAACGGAAGCATTGGAATGCTCAGACAATAGAACCGAAGTTAGCATTCCAAATGAAGCCCAACATTTCAGCTTTCCTTGGGGAATACCCTTCTCCAGTTCTACCTGAGTGACTGCGATGAACGAGCACCTTGTCACACAATTGCAGCACAAGCTTTCCATCAAGCACCTTAAAAGAAAATAACTGATGTACGTACTGATGCTGGTACGACTGAAGTGCTAACTATCTTAAACAGGAACAAAATCTCTCAATGTTTCACCAACTACCAAAAGAGCTAAATCACCCTCAGTGGGCATCTTGTCATTAATTTAGAGTCTTCCAGCAATCCGGAGTATCATAGCAATTCCTTGAACACAAATGGGTATGTGGTTTGGAGGAGGATGCTCAACCCTCTTTAAACAAAGAAACACTGAGGTAGATAGACAGGTTACATCCACAGTTCATACCCAATCTGTGCTCAAACAACTGATCTCAGCCAGGGCAATGATCAGGGCACCACAACTGGCTTTAGTGGCCCTAGGCTACAGAAAGAGAATGAGTGAGTGAGGAAGAGAATCGGCTTGGATTTCCATTCCTATTGTCAACAGGTGCTGGGAAAAGCAGATGTGTAAATATTAGCAAGGACGATATGGTGCTTGGTTCTAATGCTTTTCAGAAGCAAATAATCACCTGATACCCACCAGGTTTCATGGGTGAAGAATGGTGACTTAGACAAGGCACTAGAATGCTGCCAATGTCTCCAGAACTATCCTAGAATTCAGGGGAGGAGACATTGACATTTGGTGGAGGGAATCGTATAAAAAAATCAGATTATGTTAATTATATATCTTAAATGTTTATTTCTGAAACAAGCACTGCATATGTTGTCTCATTAGCAAAAACTACTAAACCTATTTTTATATTATCCAAATTAGGTATGTTTTCACATCACTAAAATTGCACTTTCCAAATCAATCTTTTTTTATAAATTTAGAGTACCCAATTCATTTTTTCCAATTAAGGGGCAATTTAGCGTGGCCAATCCACCTACCCTGCACATCTTTGGGTTGTGGGGGTCAAACCCACACAGACACAGGGAGAATGTGCAAACTCCACACGGACAGTGACCCAGGGCTGGGATTCGAACCTGGGACCTCGGCGCCATGAGGCAGCAGTGCTAACCACTGCGCCACCGTGCTGCCCTGTCAATCTTTTTTTTAATGACATACTGAGAGGATTTAGGGGTAGGCTTTAGAGTAAACAGTTGTGTGTGCAACTGCATCACATATTAAGAAAGAGCCACCATGGCTGAAACTAATATATTATTTTTTTTCTAAATTTAGAGTACCCAATTTATTTTTTCAAATTCAGGGCCAATTTAGTGTGGTCAATCCACCTACCCTGCACATTTTTGGGTTGTGGGGGCGAAACCCACGCAAACACGGGGAGAATGTGCAAACTCTGTTCAAAAAAGGGAATAGGGATAACCCTGGGAATTACAGGCCAGTTAGTCTTACTTCGGTGGTCGGCAAAGTAATGGAAAGGGTACTGAGGGATAGGATTTCTGAGCATCTGGAAAGGCACTGCTTGATTAGGGATAGTCAGCATGGATTTGTGAGGGGTAGGTCTTGCCTTACAAGTCTTATTGAATTCTTTGAGGAGGTGACCAAGCATGTGGATGAAGGTAAAGCAGTGGATGTAGTGTACATGGATTTTAGTAAGGCATTTGAAAAGGTTCCCCATGGTAGGCTTATGCAGAAAGTAAGGAGGCATGGGATAGTGGGAAATTTGGCCAGTTGGATAACAAACTGGCTAACCGATAGGACTCAGAGAGTGGTGGTGGATGGCAAATATTTAGCCTGGAGCCCAGTTACCAGTGGCGTACCGCAGGGATCAGTTCTGGGTCCTCTGCTGTTTGTGATTTTCATTAATGGCTTGGATGAGGAAGTTGAAGGGTGGGTCAGTAAATTTGCAGACGATACGAAGATTGGTGGAGTTGTGGATAGTGAGGAGGGCTGTTGTCGGCTGCAAAGAGACATTGATAGGATGCAGAGCTGGGCTGAGAAGTGGCAGATGGAGTTTAACCCTGAATAGTGTGAGGTTGTCCATTTTAGAAGGACAAATATGAATGCGGAATACAGGGTTAACGGTAGGGTTCTTGGCAATATGAAGGAGCAGAGAGGTCTTGGGGTCGATGTTCATAGATCTTTGAAAGTTGCCACTCAAGTGTGATCAAGGCCTATGGTGTGCTAGTGTTCATTAGCAGAGGGATTGAATTTAAGAGCCGTGAGGTGATGATGCAGCTGTACAAAACCTTGGTACGGCCACATTTGGAGTACTGTGTGCAGTTCTGGTCGCCTCATTTGAGGAAGGATGTGGAAGCTTTGGAAAAGGTGCAAAGGCGATTTTACCAGGATGTTGCCTGGAATGGAGAGTAGGTCTTACGAGGAAAGGTTGAGGGGCAACTTGATAAGAGGTTTATAAGATGATCAGGGGAATAGATAGAATAGATAGTCAAGGACTTTTTCCCCAGTGGAACAAACCATTGCAAGGGGATATTGGGGGGGGGAGAGAATGTCAGAGGTAAGTTCTTTACCCAGAGAGTAATGGGGCATGGAATGCACTGCCTGTGGAAGTAGTTGAGTCGGAAACATTAGGGACCTTCAAGCGGCTATTGGATAGGTACATGGATTACGGTAGAATGATGGGGTGTAGATTAATTTGTTCTTAATCTAGGACAAAGTTCGGCACAACATTGTGGGCCGAAGGGCCTGTTCTGTGCTGTATTTTCTATGTTCTGTGTTTTTTTTTGTTCCACATGGACAGTGACCCAGAGCTGGGATCGAACTTGGATCCTTGGCCCAGTGAGACAGCAGTGCTAACCACTGTGCCACCGTACCGCCCCAATATATTATTTTTAAGAATCAATCTGTTTTTGTGTGTTCATAAACTGGACGTTTATCAAGGTATTTTCAGGTGTATTCAGGTTTGCTTTTTGATTAGATTTGAGAATGTCGGGCAAGCCAAGAAATGCCTATTTGAAATGTATCTGTATGAAGCTCATATATTGCCATTCAAATTCTGCTTCACTACATTTAGATTCTACTCCATGACATAAAAGTGACACACTGATTGATAATCTGTTTTGGCTGCACTGATCCTCCATAAATAGGAAATTATACAGACGTCCAGGACGTCTTTTGGTTTGGGGCCTGATTTAGTTAACTATAGTAAATTGAAATGCTGTCTGCTGTCTCTTTCTATAGCTCAGCAAGGAATGCCAGTGGCAGACACAGTTACTATAGCATTTGGATACTCAAGCATCTGATTACTGAAATAATTCTGTGCCACCAGTTTCTGTATTAGTTTGTTGGCGTGGTGTATATATCAAGACTTAGTGTTTGCAAATTTACAAGCAGTTATAAAGGTTGCATACTGGTAGATGGCACTGAAATGAACTCTCAATACATCAAATTAGTAAAGTAAATGACCATAGCATGCTTTCCCCTTGGTGATGATTTAACCTGAGGATCGCCACACCTCAGGCGAGGGCAAGGTTGAGAAGGCGGGGCTTTCATGAATAACCTCAGCTGGTACAGCAATTAAGCTCACACTGTTGGTCTCGCTTCGCATCACGAACCAGCTGCCCAATCAGCTGAGCTAAACCAGCCCCAGGCCAGTTCAATTCAACTAAATTCAATTCCCATACCTTCTGAGGTTATCCATGAAGGCTCCGCCTTCTCAACCTTGCCCCTCGCCTGAGGTGTGGTGATCCTCAGATTATATCACCACCAGTCAGTTCTCCCCCTAGAAAGGCGAAAGCAGCCTATGGCCATCTGAGACTATGGCGACTTTACCTTTACATCAAATTACAAGAGACCCATCAAATTAAGACTCTTTCTTCTGCTAGTTCAGTCCACTCATTTTGACTCTAGTGCCAGTGTCCCTTTCTCTCAGGTTGCCTGCATTTGGTGTAAATACAGTATTTGTAGTCTTACACCTGGTCAAACATCAATTTGTGAATTTAGTGCTGGTTCCCCACTCTCCCCTTTGACTCTGTTGCACATGCTATGTCAGTGAGACACCAGGAGTTGGAACAGTAAACCGTAATGTCTGTTCTCAATGCTGCTACCCCACTGGTAATCCTATCGTAAACTCCTGATCTCCAGCGGTTTACAATTCCCAAGGGCAAAGAAAAAGCAGGAAACTTGCAAATTCTATGATGACAAGTCAAAAGGACAACATCAGTAAAGCTTTGTTGGAGTCAGAATGGGGGGGGGGGGGGGGGGGGGGGGGGGGGGGGGGGGGGGGGTACAACAAGGATGTTGGGAAAGTTTAGAAATACACACCCTACACTGTACCTGAAGCACATGTGAGGAGCCTGAAAGAAATAGGCAACTGGTGCAATTCTGAAGAGTAGTAATATTCAATGAAATTTGACATTGGTGGCCAGGACTACAAAGTTTTAATCTAACAAGGTACTCAATACATAAGTACGCCACTGTTTATGAGAGTAGGATTGAGACTGTTCCTTGGTGGGTGGCCCTTCTGTACGCCCTGCAGTCAAGAGGCAAGTTTGAAATAACATCTATAAATACTTATTTTTAATAAATACAAAGTGATCAACTACAGGCTCATCATTCAACAGAAAGTGATTTGGCAATATATGTATCAAATTTCTCAAGTTATTTCTAATCCTGCAACACTGACATAATGAAAGAGATGAACAATCTATCATTCCGCCAAAATTTCTACCATTACTTATGAACAAGTGGGCATTTCCAGTCAACTTTAATTCAGTGCATCTTAATTTGACATTTTGCGCCTACGTGCCAATTTATTTGTAAAATACTGCGCACTAAATGGACTGAATCTGGTTCCTCACCATTCCTGAAGTGACCCCAGGTTGTCCTCAAAGTAGGCACCATTTCCTGACAGCTGCAGTCGTCGTTTCCAGTCCTGAATCATATTCAGCACAAGGCCCTGGACCTGCTCCAGAGATCCCACCGCTTCCAAGATGCTGTAATTTCTCTTCTGTTAAAAAGCCATTCAAAAAACCCAAAAGATTCATTGTTAGCCTTAAGGCACGTTTACCCTATTAAGTGGGTTCCAGGGAGCAACACTCAAACAACTTCTGTCTGCCAATGTGTTTTGTGCTTGCTCTCCCCATGGGCTTGTTGGAGCCAAACCAGAGGACAGAGACCAATTTATCTCTTCATGCACAGGCATCACACATTGCTGCAGATCACGATGGCCGATATTTAATGTTCAGTGCCAGGCAAAATATAAAGATAAAGAAGCTACCATTCATTCAACATGCCTAGCTTTGTTGACATATGGCTGGAACATAGAACATAGAACAGTACAGCACAGAACAGGCCCTTCGGCCCTCAATGTTGTGCCGAGCCATGATCACCCTACTCAAACCCACGTATCCACCCTATACCTGTAACCCAACAACCCCCCCTTAACCTTACTTTTATTAGGACACTACGGGCAATTTAGCATGGCCAATCCACCTAACCCGCACATCTTTGGACTGTGGGGAGGAAACCGGAGCACCCGGAGGAAACCCACGCACACAGGGGGAGGACGTGCAGACTCCACACAGACAGTGACCCAGCCGGGAATCGAACCTGGGACCCTGGAGCTGTGAAGCATTTATGCTAACCACCATGCTACCCTGCTGCCCCGCTGGAGAGGGGTCTTTTTTTGTATATCGACTTATGTAAACACTCTACCACACGAAACTCATGAATCGCAAAGCAAAGGCAAAATAATAAAACAGAATAAAACAGAATAAATCAGGAGGCATATGATAATTGGGAGGCATGCATTCAGCTACAAATTAGTTTGAGGCTTCCTCCCACCCCCAACCCCATTCAGCTTGTGTTTTTTTCTATTTACAACAAACTTAAATGAATAAAAGATTTATACCCAATTTAGTTCACCGTCCCCGCCCCTTGTGGCAATTTAGCCCATAAACCTCTTTGTAAAGTTCCTGCACAATTTTCTAAGAGCTCTGGCATTATAGTGAGTGAGAGTTCCTGTGTTCTGGAATACTGCACCACAAACTCAAAAAGTAAGCACCAATTAGTGGTTCACAACCATTTTAATTTAGAGTTTCTTTATGGTGTACCATCTTTTCCCCTTTTTTCCTGCTCCCCAATCATTTACTTTTTCCAGCTTAACATTGGCAAGACCAAAGCCATTGTGATCGACAAAATTTCCCCTTTCCAATTGCTTCCCTATTGTTTTGCAATCTGTGTCTCATCTGATAATAAAGAATTCATTATCCAATTTGTAACTAAAATCAATATTTTCCCGCTGTAAATATGCCCAATCTCCATACTTCCACCCCACTGTAACTGAAATATTCCATAATGCTTTCACCTCCAAGCTCAATTTCTTTACCCCTCCTATGCTATAGGAGCCCCTCCCATTAGGGGCTGTTTAGCACAGGGCTAAATCACTGGCTTTGAAAGCAGACCAAGCAGGCCAGCAGCACGGTTCGATTCCCGTACCAGCCTCCCCGAACAGGCGGCGGAATGTGGCGACTAGGGGCTTTTCACAGTAACTTCATTGAAGCCTACTCGTGACAATAAGCAATTTTCACTTTCACGTTTCAAATATTCACTTTATTCCAATAGACACACTAACTCATCCAAACATCTGCCACTGCATCCTACCTTGGACTAAATTTGATTCATCTCACCCTTATCTTAATGATATCCTTACACACAATACGTTGATTTCAGAATCCTCACCCTTTTTTAAAAGATTCTTCCACAGCCTTGGCTGTGAGGAGGTTTCATACCTGTGAAACCTCCTCAAGCATTATGTTCAAGTTCACACCTCTGTTCTTCTAACTCTAGTCTGTGTTCTCTCCCCAGTTCACCATTCATGGCAGAATCTTCAGCTATTATGGTCCTGCAACCCTTTATTCTTTTCCTGAACCGCCCCACTTTACTTCATCTCTCCAACTTCAAAAGCCTCAAAACTTCTGTCTCTTCAGCATCTTCTCCTTAATGCAGCTTAGTGTCTGTTGTCATAAGCCCCCCCCCCCCCCTTGCCCATTTTGTGAAGTGCCTTGGGACGTTTCGCTGTATAAGGCGCCATATAAATGCAATGTTTTGGCTGCAATTGCCAATTCAGTACATTATTACTGCATCACAGTGACACAAAAAAAATCAGCAAAAGCTTTTGGATGGTTGCCTAATGCCTAGGCAGACATAGAACAAGTTAATACTACTGAGACAACCGAAAGTCTTCAAGGAAGCTTTGACCATATAACTTACTCAGATGACTAGTTTTTAAAAATATCCCATAACTTAAAAAGGATCCTCACTTTGAATAATTTGAGTGTTGTATAATCAAATGAGCTTAATCCAGTCGGCAATCAAGGTAATCAGACTATTTGCATTCTTCAAACTGCTATTAGTGACAGTAAGCCAATTCTCCCTTTGCATATTATTTTCACTTGTTCAAAGACACCATAATGTGTCAGTTTAAAATCGTTTCTCAACTTACATATGTTAACTGAAGAAAATAGAAAGAATCCAAATTTTTTTTGCTAGTTCAGTCGTTTGCACAGTTGCCACAATGCAAAAATATAAAAAACATAAACAAGGAACTGTTCTGGGGGGAGGGGGGGGGTGACAAATTGGTTAGCACTGCTGCCTCACAGCACCGAGGACCTGGGTTTAATCCCAGCCCCGGGTCGCCGTCCGTATGGAGTTTGCACATTCTCCCCGTATTTGCGTGGGTCTTACCCCCACAACCCAAAGCTGTGCAGGGTGGGTGGATTGGCCACGCTAAATTGCCCCTTAACTGGGGGGAAAAAAAATGACTTGAGTACTTTTTTTAAAAAATGTTTTAAAAGGAAATGTTTGGGACCATTCTGTCCATCCAGAATAGAAAGTGCCTAATCCATTGACAACTTGCAAAATCCATAAAGGTCTAGGTCTATAATCCAGTCAAGAGTACAGAGGCTGTTTGCTTCATGTTGGAAATGCTGATGAGAATAGGAGAAAAGTTTTGAGGGCGTTCTGGGTAAATGTCTTTTACATTAGGTGATGCTGTTGTTATGAAACAGGATCAATTTAGGGAAGATATTTGGCGAAGTAACAATGATTAGGGATGTATAATGAAGTAGCGCTTTAGAGCATGTCCAAATCCAGTCTAGATCAATGGGATAAAAGTTTCTCTACCATTGGAGGGATCCCAAATGAAAGGAGTGGGGGGGGGGGGGGGGGGGGGGGCACAACTTAATTCCAAGTGGATGTTTCATTAACAGCATTAAACATACAAGATTTTAGCACAATTCACCAATCTCACTTCAAAGCTGGTGAGGGAAACCGTACTGTTCCAGGAAAACCTGGGGCTGATACACATGGTTGGGGAAGATGAAAGGAAAACTTTGCTCTGCACATGTTTGTTTCCTGCTGATACTGGGTGTGAACTACATAAACATGTGTACTTCTACGTTTCATCTCATTGGAGAGCAAAAATGGTTGCCACTTCCTTGTATAACATATGCAAGAATTGCTGCGAGTGCCCCAAGAATTCTGGATCTCATCACAATGTGGTGACTCATGTTGGCATGTGTTACTCAAGACTCAGCTATGATGAAACATCGTCAAATAGTTTATCTCGGCTCAAACTCAAAGAATTGGTGGGCAGAGGTGCTGTTTCCCAGTGGGGGCAGTATAAAGGATTAATTGAGTTAATTCCTGGACAGTGTATAATCCTGGACAGTGTATAATGGAGATTTTCCTTGTCTTTTGGGGGGGGGGGGGGGGGGGGGGGGGGGGGGGGGGAAATGGACAAAAGAGATCAAATAATATATTTCATGAACAATTACTACATAATGAAGGATTATCCTTTTTAAAGATGCAAGTATCGGATCAAAATAGAAAAGACTGAGCAGGTAGGTGTGCAGTTACCTCCACACTGCTATTGTCTTTGCACACTCCCAATGCAGCTAAGGGGTAGGCTAATCCAAAGACATCCCGTACATTAAATCAAGCCCAAAACTAAATCAGCAGCAGCCAGTTTCCCAGATCCAAAACGTTGCATAATTTATAATGCATTAATGCTGCAGTCTTTCATTTGCGCTTGGCATGAATTTAAGCCACAGTGAACTAGCCATCAGATATTCTTGTAAAACGCAGTGCAGTGTGCCAAATGGTAATTGGTATGGAGGAAAAGGCACACACCACCATACCTTGCAATTGAAACTTTTCCCTGCAGTCATCTGACAGAATTGCTGCCGGTGTAAAACTTTCCCAGCAAATATACTTGCCATGCAGTCACGAATTCACTCAAAATCATTTCTTCCATTCAACAAGCAACTTTTCTTCCTAAACTGAAGATGTAAACCTCTTAATTAAGCTTCTCAATTTATTGGCAAGAACATAAAATAAGAGAGAGAGAACTTCAAACTGTCCTCTGATCCATGCATTATTCCAAATCAAAACAAAGCACCAGCTGCCAATGCTACTCTAGAACTGGAGGTCAGCCTGAAGCAATTAGCCTAGTGGCGTTCTCTCTCGCCTAGGGCAAAGAACTTGCAGCAGCTCAGGCTCAGAAGCAGCTTTGACTGCTGATCAGCAGAAGCATAAATAGACGTTGGCACGTAGTGACGAAAATATGTGCATTTATATTGCGCCTTATCATGTCTCTCAGAAACGTCTCAAGGTTCTTCACATGTTTTGCTTTGAAGTGCATTGACTGTTGCGTAGGCAAATGCAGCAGCCATTTTGCGCACAGGAAGATTCCTCAAACAGCAATCAAATGAATGACCAGTCCATCTCTTTTTGTTGGTGCTGCTTGGCAGGAAGAATATTGACCCAGCTCATCTTGAGAACTCCCTGATCTTTTTCAAATCATGCACTCACCTGAGTAGAAAGTCTGACCCAGAGAAGAACTAGCAGTGTTCACTCAATCCTGTTCGGGGATGTCAGTCATGGTTTTGAGCTCAAGTCCTCGAATGGGGCTTGAACCCAGAACATTCTGACTCAGAGAAGAGTGCGCAACCAAACGCCCACAGTTCACATTGGGCAGGGGTGACGTTTCAGCTTGTTCAGAAACTGAATTTCAAACCTGTCTTCAATGGAAGACAATTAGAATCATTTGTAAGCAAGCCCAAAACTCCTTTGGACCTCAGCAATGCAATCAGATTACTGTCACATTTTTGCCAAATAACCATGAATGCAAGGCATTACATATTCAGGTTATATCAGCTTCAATCCAATAATTGGACCCAACATCGAATGAATCAGATGGAAGTCCTTGGTCAACTGGGGCACTACCACACGCTTGGCTCCACATTTGCCGAGTTCCAGTCAAAATAAGAGACTCGAGCAAGTGTCACCTGGCAAATATAAAGTAGCAGAGCTATTTAATGCCACTTCATTCCCATTGCAATTGCTGTTGGATTTACAGGAGGATTTCCCTAAAAGCACAAAAGATTACTGCATATCCAGAAACACATCTGTCTGAAATATGACAATTCTAGATGGCCTCTGAAGGACACATTTTTCAAATTCTAAGACTGAAAAATGGCAGTTGAGGAGAGTATCCCAGAACACAAGATAGTTAAGCAGTTGTCCTAAATAAGCTCAGCATGCACCATTCGCCGAGGCTGCTAGTTAATGGTATAAGAAGGGGCAGCCCTGTGACTTGAGGGATGTGCTTCTTCCAATTGTGGTTCCAGGTAAACCTGTAAGTCTCTAGCCTAACAGATGGTTTTAGCTATAAAAACAGGAGCCAGTGCTCCATGCTGGCACCCTGCCTGAAGTTATAGAACATAGAACAGTACAGCACAGAACAGGCCCTTCGGCCCTCGATGTTGTGCCGAGCAATGATCACCCTACTCAAACCCACGTATCCACCCTATACCCATAACCCAACAACCCCCTCTAACCTTACTTTTAGGACACTACGGGAAATTTAGCATGGCCAATACACCTAACCCGCACATCTTTGGACTGTGGGAGGAAACCGGAGCACCCGGAGGAAACCCACGCACACACGGGGAGGACGTGCAGACTCCACACAGACAGTGACCCAGCCGGGAATCGAACCTGGGACCCTGGAGCTGTGAAGCATTTATGCTAACCACCATGCTACCATGCTGCCCCTAACTGATTAGGCAGTTAACTGGTTATCTGATTAAATGCCAGAACCCATAAGCCTTGGCTTGTCACCCAACATTTACACTTTCTGCACTTAGGAAACCAGGGGCTGGTTTAGCTCACTCAGCTAAATCGCTGGCTTTTAAAGCAGATCAAGCAGGCCAGCAGCACGGTTCGATTCCCGTACCAGCCTCCCCGGACAGGCGCCGGAATGTGGCGACTAGGGGCTTTTCACAGTAACTTCATTGAAGCCTACTCGTGACAATAAGCAATTTTCATTTTCATTTCATTTTCAGTAGTGTGTGTCCCTATGAGAGCAATTGTACATCTCAGGCAAATGGAAACTCTACTTAAGGATTTCAACAGCTTGGGTTAGAGACTCTTAAAACACATTGGTGGGTTTCCATGCATATAGAGATACTCAGTGCCTCACAGCGCCGAGGTCCCAGGTTCGATCCCGGCTCTGGGTCACTGTGTGGAGTTTGCACATTCTCCGTGTGTCTGTGTGGGTTTCACACCCACAACCCAAAGATGTGCAGGGTAAGTGGATTGGCCACACTAAATTGCCCCTTAATTGGAAAAAATGAATTGGATATTCTAAATTTATTTTAAGAAAATGTTGAGATACTCAGGTAACCAAAAGCACATTGCCACAGTTTGGTGGGAAGTAGAACTTCAAGTAAGGTAGTGTTGCCATAGTCCTAGGTGACCATAGGCTGCTTTCCCCTTTGAGGGGGGAGAGCTGACTGGTGGTGATTTAACCTGAGGATCACCAAATCTCAGGCGAGGGGAAAGGTTGAGAAGGCGGGGCCTTCATGAATAACCTCAGCTGGTACGGGAATTGAACCATGACAATGGCACCAACCTCCAGGAGAAGCCTCAGATCTGTTCATTTTCAAGGAATCATTCCATAAACATTTTCTTAGCTTGGCCAACAGCTTTTTTTATACTAACAGAAGTAAGCTCACCCTTCGGTGATCGTCCCACGTACTCTTTTGTTGGTTTATGTGCTCCTCCCTCTTGGTGTATTCTGGTCGTGGGCTACTTGCTTGCTGCAAGAGGTGCGGAGCTAAAATAAAAACAGTACTACAATAAGCCTCAGACAGAAAAATACTTCACTAAGCACACAATTTCTTGCTTTTGTTCATGTTCCTAACTTGACTTCTCTGCAGATAGTGAATACGCTGCCATTTTGTAGTCAGCCAATGGCAACTACTCAGGTATAACTCTGTCCTCGGACATTCCTGCTGGGAAACCGCATGACCTCAGCTCGCTCATCATCACTCCCATCAGGGATGAACAAAAGTGTGGCAAAATGGAGTTCAACCCAGATCCATACCACAGAGACTAAGTGAGGGGGGGGGGGGGGGGGCAGGGCATGTGTGGCTGCAGGCAGACAGATGGGGAAAGCAGGCTGGGGGCCAGTGAGAGCAGGAATGGCAAGGTGTGGAGGGAGGGAGGGAGGCAGGCAAACAAAGCGGCTGGCTGTGCCAGTTTGGTGGGGAGTTAGAGGGAAGAGCAGGTGGGAGACGGACAGCATGTGTGTGCGCGTGTGGGACATATGGGGCAGCGGCACAGTCTGACAGCAAGAGAGGCAGAGACCCAGAGCATGTGCAGAGATGTACATACAGGACAGATAGATAGGCTGCAAGGCAGGTCCATGGCAAGGGAAAAAATGGGGGTTCACATGGGAAGGATGCATGCAACAAGAGAAAAATATGAAAAAGCAGATGGGCATGAGTTGTCGGGGGTTCAAAAGCGACAGAGAGGCATTTGTGTACACAAAACACATAGGTGACACACATACTCCATTATACAAATAGCTTAGAATGACAATGAAAGAAATAAGAGCATCTTTTTGAATCCAACACATGGCATGTCCACACAATGCCGAGCAATGAAGCCAGGAGATGTTGAACTATGTAGCATGGTAGCACAGTGGTTAGCACAGTTGCTTCACAGCGCCAGGGTCCCAGGTTCGATTCCCGGCTCGGGTCACTGTCTGTGCGGAGTCTGCACGTTCTCCCCCCGTGTCTGCCTGGGTTTCCTCCGGGTGCTCCGGTTTCCTCCCACAAGTCCCGAAAGACGTGCTGTTAGGTGAATTGGACATTCTGAATTCTCCCTCTGTGACCCGAACAGGTGCCGGAATGTGGCGACTAGGGGCTTTTCACAGTAACTTCATTGCAGTGTTAATGTCACCCTACTTGTGACAATAATAAAGATTATTGTTATTAAAACAGTAAAATACAAGTCAGATGTAAGGAAGTTCTTCCCATAGAGTGATGAACACAGATTGGACGACTGACGAAGAGAGTAATGGAGACAAAAATGATGGAACCACTTTAGAAACACACATGTTGCAATGGAGAAGTGTAGGATCTTTATGGATGAATTAATTACTTTGCATTTAAAGTCCTTCCTCATCTTCAATGATCTTGTGCTTACAATGCTCCACCAGAAACAGTAACTGTCCTCTCTGTCCCGGTGTCAGCAGATCTCCTTTGTGTTTCTAGCATTATTGGTGAAGTTCTGATGGAAGTACAACATCTTAGTTAAGCACTGACCTAATAAAGACATTCTGATGAATGAGTCCAATTTATATAATGATTTTTAGGAAATTTTCCAAATGTTAAATATTCTCATATGGGTGTAAAGAATTGGTTCATTTGATGCTGCCAAATTGGGTATGACTTGCTAATTTAGCACAAGTTGGCATGGTAGTCAATTCACCTAGACTGGAAATATGTTTCAGATTAGATAGAGTCAGAGGGGTACATTCTCCCGCCCCGCCCACTGCAAGAACGCCACGGGCAAGGCGCTTACAAAGGGGAACGCCATTGACCTCAGGCAGAATTCTCTGATCGCCGGGCGGACGCAGCCGGAGAATCCTGCCCATAGAGGTTTACAGCATGGACACAGGCCCTTCGGCCCAACTTGTCCATGCTGCCCAGTTTTTACCACTAAGCTAGTCCCAATTGCCCGAATTTGGTCCATATCCCTGTATACCCATATAACTGTCCAAGTGCTTTTTAAAAGACAAAACTGTACCTGCCTCTACGTCCCAGACACTCACTACCCTGTGTGTGAAATAATTGCCCCTCTGGACCCTTTTGTATCTCTCCCCTCTCACCTTAAACCTATGCCTTCTGGTTTTAGACTCCTCTACCTTTGGGAAAAGATATCGACTATCTACCTTATCGATGCTCCTCATTATTTATAGACCTCTATAAGTTCATCCCTAAGCCTCCTACTCTCCAGGGAAAAAGTCCCAGCCTATCCAGCCTCTCCTTATAACTCAAACCATCAAGTCCTGGTCGCATCCTAGTAAATCTTTTCCACAATCTTTCTAGTTTAATAATATCCTATAATAGGGTGACCAGAATTGTACACATTATTCCATGTGTGGTCTTACTAATGTCTTGTACAACTTCAACAAGATGTCCCAACTCCTGTATTCAATATTCTGACCAATGAAACCTAGCAATGCTGAATGCCTTCTTCACCACCCTGTCCACCTGCGGCTCCACCTTCATGGAGCTGTGAAATGAAATGAATGAAAATCGCTTATTGTCACAACTAGGTTTTGAATGAAGTTACTGTGAAAAGCCCCTAGTCGCCACATTCCGGCGCCTGTTCGGGGGAGGCTGTTACGGGAACCTGTAGATCTTTTTGTTCTGTAACTGTTCCCAACTCCCTAACATTATGCCTCCTTCTTCCTTTTGACCAGGGCCTCAATATCCCAAGTCATCTAGATTTCCCTACTTTTACCAGCCTTGCCCTTCACTTAAAAGGAATGTGCCTACCCTGAGCTCTGGTTAACAAACTTTTGAAAGCCTCCCACTTACCTGCCAACAGACTCCCCCAATCAACTTTTGAAAGTTCCTATCTAATACCATCAAAATTTGCCATGCCACAATTTAAAATTTTAACTTTTGGACCAGACCTATCATTCTCCATAGACATCTTAAAACTAATGGAATTATGGTCAGTGGAACCAAAGTGATCCCTCACTAACACTTGTGTCACCTGCCCTCCCATATTTCCCAAGAGGAGGTCAAGTTTTGCCCCTCTTTAGTCAGGCCATCCACATACTGAATGAGAAATTCCTCCTGAATGCACTCAACAAATTTCTCTCCATCCAAACCCCTAGTGCTATGGTTGTCCCAGTCAATGCTGAGAAAGGTAAAATCCCCAACTATTGCCACCCTATTTTTGCGGCCGCTATCTGTAATCTCCTTACATATTTGCTCCTCAATTTCCCGCTGACTAGTGCAATCCTAACAAAGTGATCTCTCCCTTATTTTTCAGTTCTACCGTATAGACTCAGTGGGCGAACTCTCGGATGTTTTGGTACGTTGAACTTTGTACAATCTGCTTCATACTCACACTGGTAACATGGTTGAAGCTGCTGCTGCTCCTGGTCAGGAACTTCATTCATTTGCTGAATAGCACTGCGGTACATCTGAATGGTCTTGATTAAGTCATTCACCAGGGTGAGCTGCTGTAATACATTTTCATCTTCCTGTTTTATCCTTTCATTGCTAGTGGCCAGAACAGGTTGGGTTGGCAAGCTGACAGTTGGAACAACACCGCCCTGCAAAACAAAACAAAAGAAAATATCTAAGACCCAAAACTGGTTTAGTATTTACTCCAACTTGGTTGAATGTGCATATTTCATTTGTTACTTCCTTCCATGGGAGTACAAGAATGATTATATATTCTTCTATTTTACAAATGCTCTTATTTGAATAACTGGGTCAACTTTCCCATACCAGCAGGTAGCTTGGTATGTCCTTTGGAAATAACCTTTAAATGAACGACAACACATTACAAGTTCAAACATTCAGCAGTCTGATTCGTTGTAAGATAGATTGAAACATAACAGACTATTGTGGCCCTTGTTAATAATAACTGGGGACTTTCTCACATTTCCAGTGTTAAAACTGCCTCCAAAAATATGCTCCTCATTATTTTATAGACTCTATAAGTTCACCCCTAAGCCTCCTACTCCTTCTTCCTTTTGTGACCACCCATGATTTGAATCCTTCTCTTACACCTAAGGAGACCTTAACATCGTCTCATACCAAAAAAAAGCTCCCTATTTGACAACGGACGCACGTTATTGTTTCTCCTATTACAACCTTTCTTGTCTCTCTCTTGCAAGGGCCCTTCCTGTTGATTGTCTTAGTTCCTGGGTGGGATTCGCCGATGGAGAGTCAGTGTCCGCGCCGTCGTGAACGTCGTCGCGTTTCACGACAGCGCAAACGGGCCGCCGGCAGCATAGATTCAGGCCCCGAAAAGAGGCCAGCAGCGGGGCCACGAGAAACACGGTGAGCGTGGCGACAAAGCAGTGTCATCATCGCGTGACGCCCGGATGATGCCACGCCACGTAATTTAATGTGCGCGATTCGCACACAGACCCCAACACAGACCCCGCCGTGCCGCTCCCAGGTTCCAGGACAATGACCTGGAGGCATTGCCGGACGCAGTTGAAGAGCACAGGGCAATCCTGTGCCCAAGACGTGGCCACAGGTACCCGGCCAGTACAGTCAAGCGCAGCTGGCGTGAAGTGGGCATCGCCGTCAGCGCTGTGGGGCAGACCCCCCGCTCGGGAAAGCAGTACAGCACTACCGCAAGAAGGTCCACAACCTCACGAGGGCTGCCAGGGTACGTACATAGAACATAGAACGATACAGCGCAGTACAGGCCCTTCGGCCCTCGATGTTGCACCGACATGGAAAGTCAAAAACTAAAGGCCATCTAACCTACACTATGCCATTATCATCCATATGCTTATCCAATAAACTTTTAAATGCCCTCAATGTTGGCGAGTTCACTACTAGAACATAGAACATAGAACAGTACAGCACAGAACAGGCCCTTCGGCCCTCAATGTTGTGCCGAGCCATGATCACCCTACTCAAACCCACGTATCCACCCTATACCCGTAACCCAACAACCCCCCCTTAACCTTACTTTTATTAGGACACTACGGGCAATTTAGCATGGCCAATCCACCTAACCCGCACATCTTTGGACTGTGGGAGGAAACCGGAGCACCCGGAGGAAACCCACGCACACACGGGGAGGACGTGCAGACTCCACACAGACAGTGACCCAGCCGGGAATCGAACCTGGGACCCTGGAGCTGTGAAGCATTTATGCTAACCACCATGCTACCCTGCTGCCCTACTGTTGCAGGTAAGGCATTCCACGGCCTCACCACTCTTTGCGTAAAAAAACCACCTCTGACGTCTGTCCTATATCTATTACCCCTCAATTTAAGGCTATGTCCCCTCGTGCTAGCCACCTCCATCCTCGGGAGAAGGCTCTCACTGTCCACCCTATCTAACCCTCTGATCATTTTGTATGCCTCTATTAAGTCACCTCTTAACCTTCTTCTCTCTAACGAAAACAACCTCAAGTCCATCAGCCTTTCCTCATAAGATTTTCCCTCCATACCAGGCAACATCCTGGTAAATCTCCTCTGCACCCGTTCCAAAGCTTCTACGTCCTTCCTATAATGAGGCGACCAGAACTGTACGCAATACTCCAAATGCGGCCGTACTAGAGTTTTGTACAGCTGCAACATGACCTCATGGCTCCGGAACTCAATCCCTCTACCAATAAAGGCCAACACACCATAGGCCTTCTTCACAACCCTATCAACCTGGGTGGCAACTTTCAGGGATCTATGTACATGGACACCGAGATCCCTCTGCTCATCCACATTACCAAGAATTTTACCATTAGCCAAATATTCCGTATTCCTGTTATTCTTTCCAAAGTGAATCACCTCACACTTCTCTACATTAAACTCCATTTGCCACCTCTCAGCCCAGCTCTGCAGCTTATCTATGTCCCTCTGTAACCTGCAACATCCTTCCACACTGTCTACAACTCCACCGACTTTAGTGTCGTCTGCAAATTTACTCACCCAACCTTCTGTGCCCTCCTCTAGGTTATTTATAAAAATGACAAACAGCAACGGCCCCAGAACAGATCCTTGTGGTATGCCACTCGTAACTGAACTCCATTCTGAACATTTGCCATCAACCACCACCCTCTGTCTTCTTTCAACTAGCCAATTTCTGATCCACATCTCTAAATCACCCTCAATCCCCAGCCTCCGTATTTTCTGCAATAGCCGACCGTGGGGAACCTTATCAAACGCTTTACTGAAATCCATATACACCACATCAACTGCTCTACCCTCATCTACCTGTTCAGTCACCTTCTCAAAGAACTCGATAAGGTTTGAGAGGCATGACCTACCCTTCACAAAACCATGCTGACTATCCCTAATCATATTATTCCTATCTAGATGATTATAAATCGTATCTCTTATAATCCTCTCCAAGACTTTACCCACCACAGACGTGAGGCTCACCGGCCTATAGTTACCGGGGTTATCTCTACTCCCCTTCTTGAACAAAGGGACCACATTTGCTATCCTCCAGTCCTCTGGCACTATTCCTGTAGCCAATGATGACATAAAAATCAAAGCCAAACCTCAAGAGTCCCCCCCTCCCCCCCCCCCCGGAGGGAGAGTGGGCACCACGTTGCACCCAACCCACATGGGCACCACACCGCCCTTGCGAGCTGCCATGGCGTGGTGCCCCCCCCCCCCCCCCCCCCCTCAATCATAATGTTGCCAACAACTGCGTGTCTTCCTGCTGACCGCCTAACTCTGATGCTCCCCCCCCCCCCCCCCCCCCGGCTGCAGGACAAGACAGCCCATAACCATAGTGACCGTGCAAGAACATGAGCAGAGGGCTCTGGACCTCGCTGGGGGAGCCGCCATCCAGGAAGTAGCGTCATGCCAGATCGGAGGCGCAGGAACAAGTGAGACTCCCCTGCCTGGCTACACTCCCTCAGCCCATCATCTCCCCCTCCACCCAATAACCCCCCTTCACACTCCACCCCCTCACACTGCCCCCTCCACCCCCTCACACTGCCCCCTCCACCCCCTCACACTGCCCCCTCCACCCCCTCACACTGCCCCCTCCACCCCCTCACACTGCCCCCTCCACCCCCTCACACTGCCCCCTCCACCCCCTCGACCCCCCCTCCATCCCCCCTTAACCCCCCCTCCATCCCCCCTCCACCCCTTCCATCCCCCCTCCACCCCTTCCATCCCCCCCCCTGAACCCCCCCTCCACCCCCTGAACCCCCCTCCACCCCCTGAACCCCCCCTCCACCCCCTGAACCCCCCCTCCACCCCCTAACCCCCCCTCCACCCCCTAACCCCCCCTCCATCCCCTAACCCCCCCTCCACCCCCTAACGCCCCCCCCCTCCACCCCCTAACGCCCCCCTCCACCCCCTAACGCCCCCCCCTCCACCCCCTAACGCCCCCCCTCCACCCCCTAACGCCCCCCCTCCACCCCCTAACGCCCCCCCTCCACCCCCTAACCCCCCCTCCACCCCCTAACCCCCCCTCCACCCCCTAACCCCCCCCTCCACCCCCTAACTCCCACTCACTCTCCACTCCCTCACACTGCCCCCTCCACAGTAACAAGCCGAGTAGGATGGCTTTGGATGGACCAGCAGCAGAAATTTATCGGTGCTGTGTTCTGGTTAAAAAATCAGCAGTGCTTGTGCACGCACAGTAATCCTAAACACACCAGACATGGGTAAGTGGATGTGTTCCTCCAGGGAGAGAATAAGCTCTTCATATTCAGCAAGCAGAAAATCTACCCGTGTGGATTTCTCAGTATTTAAAAAATTCATTTTTACGGGATGTAGGCTTTGCTGGCTCGGCCAACATTTGTTGCCCATCCCTAATTGCCCTGGAGAAGATGGTGAGCTGCCTTCTTTAACCGCTACAGTCCATGTGGTGTAGGTACACCCGCTGTGCTGTTAGGGAAGGAATTCCAGAATTTTGACCCAGCGACAGTGAAGGAACGGCAATATATTTCTAAGTCAGGATGGTGAGTGACTTGGAGGGAAACTTCCAAGTGGTAGTGTTCCCATGTGTCCACTGCCCTTGTCCTTCTCGATGGTAAAGATTGTGGGTTTGGAAGGTGCTAAGGAGCCTTGGTGAGTTCCCGCAGTGCATCTTGTAGATTATGCTACTGTGTGTCTGTGGGGAGCGGATGTTTATGGAATGGGTGCCAATCAAGCTGGCTATTTTGTCCTGGATAGCATTGAGCTTCAGTGTTGTTGGAGCTGCACTCATCCAGGCAAGTGGAGAGTATTCCATCACACTCCTGACTTGTGCCTTGTAGATGGTGGACAGGCTTTGGGTGGTCAGAAGGTGAGTTACTCTCCGCAGGATTCATAGCCTGACCTTCTCCGGTAGCCACAGTATTTATACAGCTAGTTAGTTCAATTTTTGGTCAATGGTAAACCCCAGGATGTTGATCGTGGGGGATTCAGCAATGGGAATACCACTTAATATCAAGGGGCGATGGTTTGATTCTCCATTATTGGAGATGGTCATTGCCTGGCACTTGTGTGGCATGAATGTAACTTGCCACTTGTCAACCCAAGCCTGGATATTGTCCAGGTCTTGCTGCAATTGATTTCAAGGGCAGCAACTCTCACCTCACCTCTGGCATTCAGCTCTGTTGTTCATGTTTGAACCAAGGCTGTAATGAGGTCAGGAGCTGAGTGACCCTGGCCGAACCCAAACTGAGTGTCCGTGAGCAGGTTATTGCTGAGTAAGTGCCGCTTGATAGCACTGCTGATGAGTCCTTCATCACTTTGCTGATGATGGAGAGCAGACTGATAGGGCGGTAATTGGTTGGGTTGGATTTGTCCTGTTTCTTGTGTACAGGACACACCTGGGCAATTTCCCACATTGCCGGTTAGATATCAGTGTTGTAGCTGTACTGGAACAGCTTGGCTAGGGGTGCGGCAAGTTCTGGAGCATGCCTTCAGTACTATTGCCGGAATATTGTCAGGGTCCATAGCCTTTGTAGTATCCAGTGCCTTCAGCTGTTTTTGATATCACGTGGAGTGAATCGTATTGGCTGAAGATTGACATCTGTGATGCTGGGGACCTCCGGAGGAGACCGAGATGGATCATCCACTCAGCACTTCCGGCTAAAGATTGTTGCTAATGCCTCAGCCTTGTCTTTTGCACACGGGCTGGGCTCCTCCATCATCGAGGATGGGGATATTTGTAGAGCCTCCTCCTCCAGCAGTGAGTTTTTAATTGCCCACCATTCACAACTGGATGTGGCAGGACTACAGAGCTTAGATGTGATTTGTTGGTTGTAAGATCGCTTAGATCGGTCTTATCACGTGGTGCTCATGTTTGGCGCACAAGTAGTCCTGTAGCTTCACCAGGTTGACATCTCATTTTTCGGTCTGCCTGGTGCTGCTCCTGGCATGGCCTCTTCATTGAACCAGGGTTGATCCTTTGGATTGGCGGTATTGGCAGAGTGGGGGATATGCCAGGCCATAAGGTTACAGATTGTGGTGGAATACAATTCTGCTGCTGCAGTGTCTCATGGATGCCCAGTCTTGAGTTGCCAGGTTTGTTCTGAGTCTATCCCATTTAACACGGTGGTAATGCCACACAACATGACGGACGGTATCCTCAATGTGAAGACGGGACTTTGTCTCCACAAAGACTGTGCGGTGGTCACTCCTACCGATACTGTCATGGACAGATGCATCGACAGCAGACAGGGTGGTGAGGATGAGGTCAAATATGTTTTTCCCTCTTGTTGGCTCCCTTACCACCTGTTGCAGATCCAGTCAGTGTTGAGGACTCGCAGGGCAGCTCCCACCCGACTGAATACCACTGTGCCACCACCCAGGAATGGTGATAGTGGTGGCTGGGACATTGTCTGTAAGATATGATTCTGTGGGTATGACTATTTCAGGCTGTTGTTGGGCTGGTCTGAGAGACAGCTCTCCTAACTTTGGCACAAGCCTTCAGATATTAGTAAAGAGGGCTTTGGGGTTTCTGTTGTCGTTTCCAGTGCATAGGTCGATGCCGGGTGGTAGCGGTTTTGATATAACTGAGTGGACTTGCTCGGCCATTTCAGAGGGCACTTAAGAGTCAACAACATTGCCACACGTAGACCTGAATGCAAATTTCCTTCTGAGTTTTTTTTAAAATGACAATCGACAATGGTTTCATGGTCATCGGTAGACTTTCAGATATTTATTGGATTCAATTTCCACCATCTGCCATGGCAGGATTCGAACCGGGATCAGCAGAGAATTACCTTGGATCACCAGTTAAGTAACAACACCATTATGTCACTGCCTCCCCCTTGGTTTGGATACTCAAATGTTTTCTGTTTTTTTTATTTTAGATCATCCAATTCATTTTTTTTTCCAATTAAGGGGCAATTTAGCGTGGCCAATTAAGCTAGGCACATCTTTTGGGTTGTGGGGGCGAAACCCACACAAACACGGGGAGAACGTGCAAACTCCACACGGACAGTGACCGGGATCAAACCTGGGACCTCAGCACCGTGAGGCAGCAGTGCTTACCACTGCGCCACCGTGCTGCCCTTGGATACTCAAATGTGATGGCTAGCTGACCAGGTTCGGCACAACATCATGGGCCAAAGGGCCTGTTACATAGAACATAGAACAGTACAGCACAGAACAGGCCCTTCGACCCTCGATGTTGTGCCGAGCAATGATCACCCTACTCAAACCCACGTATCCACCCGATACCCGTAACCCAACAACCCCCCCCCCCCTTAACCTTACTTTTTAGGACACTACGGGCAATTTACCATGGCCAATCCACCTAACCCGCACATCTTTGGACTGTGGGAGGAAACCGGAGCACCCGGAGGAAACCCATGCACACACGGGGAGGACATGCAGACTCCGCACAGACAGTGACCCAGCCGGGAACTGAACCTGGGACCCTGGAGCTGTGAAGCATTGATGCTAACCACCATGCTACCGTGCTGCCCACTAATTTAGCGTGCTGTGCTGTATTTAGCGTTCTGTGCTGTATTTTTCTATGTTCTATGTTCTGTAATTGCACCTGTAGGCGGACTAACAGCATAAATGTTGTTACCTAATACACAAATCAAACACAGAATTAATTTCATAATTTGGTTAGAACTTGAAAGACCATGCCAAGAATTTCATTGGAGCTGCTCCCATTCTGTTATCATAACTGCTTCGAAAATGCAGCCAATCCCATTTCCTCACGTAAACAGGTTCGCTGCTGCTCCCCTCGGCCCATAATTAATCCAAAAATGGCTTAGGTTTTCAAAATAAGTCTGCTTTTTTAATAAGTTTTGCTTCTTTCAACCTACGTTGCCATTTTAAAATTTTGTAGCTTGATTATTTTCCTACAGTCGAGTATTGCAGGTCTCATGTGTAGCACGGGGGTGGCATGGTAGCACAGTGGTTAGCACAGTTGTTTCACAGCTCCAGGGTCCCAGGTTCGATTCCTGGCTTGGGTCACTGTCTGTGTGGAGTCTGCACGTTCTCCCCGTGTCTGCGTGGGTTTCCTCCGGGTGCTCCGGTTTCCTCCCACAAGTCCCGAAAGACGTGCTGTTGGGTGAATTGGACATTCTGAATTCTCCCTCCGTGTACCCGAACAGGTGCCGGAATGTGGCGACTAGGGGCTTTTCACAGTAACTTCATTGCAGTGTTAATGTAAGCCCTCTTGTGACAGTAATAAAGATTATTATAAATACATAGAATGGTCACTGGGGTAAGGTATTAAGAAGCCAGTCCACACCTGCAGAGCCATTTTCCAGCATGAATTTGCACTTTCATTAAAAGCAAGTAAAGTAGAAATAAATTCCTATACCACTCTTCAATAGAATACTTGACAATAAACTTTCAATCTTAATATTTACACCATTGGCATGGAGGTACTCATCTGAACGAGTGGGCAATTCCCACTCTATGAGGTCTTGTCACTGTGAGAGCTATGTGGCAGCTACAAGGCTATAGATTCAGAAAGTTGAAAACTTACCTGAGTTTGCCGAAATTTCTGGAATAATTGATTTTCCTGCACCAAAAGATAGTTCATAATATTCACCAGTTCCAATGGTTGCTGATCAAATGTTTTCTGTAAAACAGTAAAATATTTATTGAAGTATTATTTTTGCAACATTTCTAGCAGGCTGGCACAGTTTGTCATAGAAAATACAGTAATGAAAGAAAAAAAGCACCAACATTCCTGGTCTATCAGAATGAGGCAGCTTCAGTCGTATACTCGATGCACTGCACACTGCTAGCACAGTACCTTTGATACAAAAATAAAACTCTTTGTTTTCCAGATATCAGCTGATTTTCCCTGGCAGATTGTTGCTGTTTTTATTTTCTTTATTCTTTTATGGGGTGTGGGTGTCACGGGCAAGGCCAGCATTTATTGCCCATCCCTAATTGCCTTCTAACTGAGTGGCATCTAAAAGTCAACAATTGCTGTGGGTCACATGTAGGCCAAACCAGGCAAGGACTGCAAATTTCCTTCCCTAAAGAGCAACAGTGAACGGCAATCTGTAATGGTTTCCTCGTCATCGTTAAGACGTTTAATTCCAGATTTTTATTGAATACATGTTTCGCCGTCTGCCATGGTGGGATTCTAACCCGGGACCCCAGAGCATGTCTGGATTACTAATCCAGCGACAATACAACTACATCACGCCCAGTGAAGCAGTCGAGGCTCCTTCATTAAATGTTTTTAAGGTAAAGATAGATAGTTTTTTGAAGAATAAAGGGATTAAGGGTTATGGTGTTGGGGCCGGAAAGTGGAGCTGAGTCCACAAAAGATCAGCCATGATCTCATTGAATGGCGGAGCAGGCTCGAGGGGCCAGATGGCCGACTCCTGCTCCTGGTTCTTATGGTGACTCAAGACTACAGTATTGAGGCCAAACAGTGTTGGAGGGTAGAAATAACTAGAATAAATACAGAAAATGTTGGAAATACCCAAGCCTGGAAGTAGCTGTGGACAAAGAAA
The DNA here is from genome assembly GCF_902713615.1 of Scyliorhinus canicula. Lineage (NCBI taxonomy): Eukaryota > Metazoa > Chordata > Chondrichthyes > Carcharhiniformes > Scyliorhinidae > Scyliorhinus > Scyliorhinus canicula. The sequence continues at coordinate 2,479,714 of NC_052173.1, read as the reverse complement.
CAGCAGGCAGAATTTCCCAGCCACGGTCCATTAGCTTTGGGGGCGCTGGGAAAGCCGCCAGTGGGTGGGACTGGAAGATCTTGCCAATGTTTCAGGTCGTGACCTCCCGTCAGAACCAGAGATAACTGGACCCAGGTGAGGCGAGGAAAGAGGGTGGGAGAAGGAGGCAGAAGAGGGAGGAGAAGAGAAACAAAATCAAAAATCATTAGCCAGTTGTGGTGGCGAGGAAGAGTAAACATTTTGTCAAGTTAGTGCTAATCTGAATTTGAAGGGAGTTTGGACAGTTGGCTTGGAATGGATGAATAAAACATAAATCAGGTCATCCTTAATAATATGTATGCTGATTGGAAACAGCCAGCCATCGCTTCTCAGGGAAACTGGAAGCTAACAATTCAAAATTACCTGAGCAGTATTGCATTTGGAACTAATGTTTGCAGAACAGCAATTTATTATTGCAGATGCCCATCACAGAACCATCTTCAGGTACAACAGATACTGCAAGTAAATGTTGACACTTTTAATCAGAGCCTGACATAGGAGCTTTCAATGTATTTTCAAATGGAATCTGTGGCTCACTCTTATTTTTCTATAGAGGATGACTATGTTACTGGCCAAAGACTAGCTATATATGTATTTGAATATTCAAATGTACCAGCACATAACCAATGGTGGTTAGACATAATCAGTTAGTCATGGTTAGTATCTATGCCAAGAGTTCAGAGCCAATCAATCTTTGCCTACAATTTTGTAACACCACCCGAAGATTCAAGTTCACGATGCTCCACTACCTGAGCAGTCAATCTGAGCGCCAAGTGTCAGGCAGCACTGCAGAACATTGCAAGCAGATTGACTGCCCACCCTCTTGGATGAGAATGGTGTAATGGAAATCCAAGAATATAACGGGCTGGGTTTTCCGCTTCGCGACACTGGAAGCGAGAATTGCACGAAATGGAGAAAATCAGGTTTGCGCTCGGTGCTGATTCAGACGCCATGCTCTGGTCCCTCACTGGCAGCGTTATCGAAGTTTGCGCACTGTCATTCCCATGGATTTTAATATCATTAGCAAGTTAGACATTTCATGCTCCACCCCACTCTTAGGTGGAAGTCACGTAGGGCGTGAATTGGTGCAAGTATTTTATTTACCAAACGGGGGCTGGGCGTCATGGCTGCTGAGGTGGAGCGAGAAGGAAAGAAAACTCTTTAAAAACTCTTCCATACTGTCGGGCTTGCTAGGAGATGGCTACCTGTGCCGGGGGCAGTAGCGCGGAGCGACTTGGTGCTGAGGAAATGGACTCGGGGAAACCCCTATGGATTGGGGTCGCCTGGCCCAGACCGCCATTGCTAAAGTGTGTGAGTGATAGGATTTACAGGGCAGAAGGAGGCCATTTGGCACACCGAGCCGCACTAGCCCTTCCAAACAGCACCCTACTGAAGCCCATGTATCTACCATATCCCCGTGACCCCCACTTAACATTTTTTTTGGGACACTATGGGTAATTTATCATGGCCAATCCACCTAACCCGCACATCTTTGGACTGTGGGAGGAAACCGGAGCACCCGGAGGAAACCCATGCAGACACGGAGAGAAAGTGCAGACTCCACACAGACAGTGACCCAGCCGGGAATCGAACCTGGGACCCTGGCGCTGTGAAGCAACTGTGCTAACCACTGTGCTACCGCAATGCCTGAGGATTAAATACATCCCTTTGGTGCTATTTACAGGCCCCTAGCTGTTCACCCTGCTGACTGCTCACTCTGTCCAATAAATGTTCAGAGAGCCTTTGGTCACCTGCGAACTCACCTCACGCCGCCCCTCTGGAAACCCTCAGACCCCAGCCGCATCATCAATGGGATGGGCAAGGCCAAGCTCAGTGGCCCAGCAAGTGCTGCCACTCCTCAGTTCACTCATCAGAAGCTCAGCCCCACTGCAGGGGAAGAGCAGAGTTCATCCCAAACAAAGGACACATGCACCTTTGGCACCCTCCCTGGCACACTGCCCCTCTCAGGGCAGAGGCCCTCACCAGTGATACTATCAGCCAGCCCACCCTTCAGGACCACCAGCTGTCTCCAAGCCCTGTCTGCCAACCAATCCCCTGCTCCCCCCATCAGGTTGTCACAAGCTAAGCATGGAGGTGATTGGTGGCACATGGTGACATTCTCCACCACACAACCAGGTGCCGTACTGCTGGCAGGAAAACACATGGCCTACTCAATGAGGAACCCTACAGTAGACCACACGGAGGGAAACGGGACAGGGGTCACAGAGCTTTATCGCTGACCGGTTGCAGCAGCCACTGGTACCCCAGTTGACAGTGACGGGTGGTGAGGATAGAGGCTCCCCACATCACTGGCATGGTGCCACTCACTGATGGGGACAGGTGTAGTGCGGCCAACAACATATTGAGGGGGCCGGGTGAGGTGTTGAGGGTTGCACAACACTACAACTCTGTAACCTGGTAGTTTTGGATGGGAATGAGAATACTCATCTTGCTAACATTTCTTCTCTTTTCCCCCTCTGCAGAGAACGAATTTCAGGGTATAGCCAGCTATGCTTGCTATCTACCTGGCCACAGCTGCTGTTTCGGATGCATGGAGGCTGGAGGTGATGGGCCAGCTCAGGAGGACCCTGCACAAGAGGAGCCTGTCCCAGAAGAGCAGGGGCCAGCTTGTGAGGCTCAAGTGCCAACAGGCTGAGGAGGAGTTGCGAAGGAGACGCTGCATCAGGGCAAGTATATACCGTCGGCCCTGTCCCTCGAGGAGCTGCCAGACCGCCTGTGCTGCAAAAGGCTTTGGTTAACCAGTGATGCCGTGTGCCACCTGTGCCATGTCATGGCACACCTAGCACCACGGGGGATTGGAGAAGGACACCCACACCCAGTGACCATCAAGGTGATGGTCGGCCTGAACTTGTATGCCTCTGGATCTTTCCAAGACTTGAGCGGGCACCTGTGTGGGATTTCGCAAACATCCCCACACAGGTACATCCCCAATGTGACAGATAACCTATGCGCCCGGGCATCGAACTATATAATCTTCCATCTGGACCAGGTCCACCAGGATGCCCAGGTGGTAGCATTCACCGCCATTGCTGGCCTGTCCCAGGTCCAGGTGGTGACTGACAGCACGCATGTCTCCTGTGAGCACTGGTTCATCACGAGGTACCCTTCATCAATAGGAAGGGGGCATGTCCTTCTGTGACAGGGGGGGGGGGGGCAGCAGCGACCCCAGATGGCTTGGACTTGTCTGTTGGTGATCCTGCATACAAAAGACATGGTGAGATCTTGGGATGGAGTGGTCTGTGGTCTGTGACTCACTTGCTATCAGGACATCAGCTCAGCATTGGGCCCTCACTTGGTTGTCATATGCCGATCGCCATTTCAGACACTGCCTTTGCGTTGGCCTCGCCCACTAGCCCCATTGCCCTCTGCTCTGTAGGGGTCTGCACGTGCAGGTCAGGGATGCCCCCTCTGGTCTTCTGGCACTCTCACCAGTTATAGCCTACCTTGTCCTGGAGGACACAGAAAGGACATGGAGAGACACATGGAGGCGGGTTCTATAGGAAGGGGTGGGGTGCAAGGCGCCTGACCAAATAGGACAATACAGGTGGTGTTGGGGTTTGATGGAGGGTGAGATGTAAGGGAGATGCAGAAAGGTGGGGTGTGGTTTGCCTCTAGGGAAGTGGGCGGGTGATGTGAGGAGTGAGGGATGGGAGCGATGCCACAGGCACAGAGGTGATGACTCACTCAAGCTTCCTGGAGGACGTGATTTTCTTGTTTCGGCAGTGGGTTCCTGTCTTCCTGGTAAGGCTGGCAGCACTAACCACCTCTGCCACCTCCTCCCAGGCACTGTTGGCAACAGCCGGCTTTAATCTCTGCCCCACCCTGGGGAAGAGGGTGTCCCTCCTCTCCTCCACAGCGCCCAGCATTCTCTCCAGCTCACTGTCCATGAAGCATGGCGCAGGTCTCCTTGGAGCCATCTTCTTGGCTGGAATGAGAGTGTGTGCTGAGTGGAGTGCTTATAATGAGCTCTAGCTGGTCAGGCTCTCCAGTGCCAATTCCAACCCCAGAGAATCAGACACCAGTGGGAATGGGAATTTCTCTCTATTCACGTGTGTTGCCCATTTGCATGTCCTGACCCGCTTACCGAATAGCGCCCCCAATGGGAACAATGGGATGCAATTCAATCCCAGTGGCAACACTTAGTCTCCCAAATGGAAAATTCCAGCCAACCTCTTTCCAATTGCTCAGTGAATAAGTGGCAAGCAGACAGATATGTTATTGTCATTGACCCATTATTATAAAATTATGTTGAAACATTAGACACCCTCTTTACTGGTTTACTGAACCATACCTTCAGGAAAACGGCATATTCACTGAGCTTGCATTGCACTGGATAGGACATACAACTTGACACTTGCTGTAATTCAGATACCATTGTGTCCAAGAGATTTCGAGCAAGGTTTTCATTGGTAGGGTTTATGTGAATGGAGCTCCTTAAAAAGGAAATGAGACACAAATTGAAACATTTATTTGGAAAATACCACCACATTACGGCAGCACAATACCATTGCTGTTAAATTTTATATGCTAATGCCTTGTGTTAAAAGACACACAAACACCACACTCTCAGTTGCACAAGTTGACCAGCAAAAACAAACAGGATGGAGAAAAACAGAGTGAAAAGTTTGATACATTCAATTACCATTGCTGAATCCCCCACAACCTGGCGGGGTTACCATTGATCAGAAACTGACTAGCCATATTAATACTGTGGCTACCAGGGCAGATCAAAAGCTAGAAATCCTACAGCAAGTAACCCACCTCCTAACTACGCCCCCCCCCCCTCCCCCTCCAAAGCCTGTCCACCATCTACATCAGGAGTGTGATGGAATACTCTATACTTACCTGGATGAGTGCAGCTCCAACAACACAAAAAAGCTCGCACCATCCAGGACAAAGTAGCCAGCTCAATTTCTACCCCTTCCACATTCTCCCCCTCCACCACCGATGAACAGTGGCAGCAGTGTGCAAGATGCACTGCAGGAACTCACCAAGGTTCCTTAGTGCGGCATGGTGTAAGGGCAGAACCGTGGCACATAGGGTTAGCACTGCTGCCTCACAGCTCCAGGGTCCTAGATTCAATTCCCGACTTGGGTCACTGTCTGTGTGGAGTCTGCACGTCCTCCCCGTGTGTGCGTGGGTTTCCTCCGGGTGCTCCGGTTTCCTCCCACAGTCCAAAGATGTGCGAGTTAGGTAAATTGGCCATGCTAAATTTGCCCCTTAATGCGGTTAGGCTGTGGGGTGATGGGGATAGGGCAGGGTGGACGGCGAGTATAAATGGGTAGCTCATTCAAAAGGGTCAGTGCAGACTCGATGAGCTGAATGGCCTCCTTCTGCACTGTTGGGACTCTATGATTCTAGGCAGCACCTTCCAACCCCACAACCTCTACCATCTAGAAGGACAAGAGCAGCAGATACCTGGGAACCCCACCGTCTGGAGGTTCCCCTCCAAGACACTCACCACCCTGACTGGGAAATATATCGGCCGTTCCTTCACTGTCGCTGGGTCAACATTCTGGAATTCTCTCCCTAACAGCACAGTAAGTGTACCTACACCACAAGGACTCCAGCGGTTCAAGAAGGCAGCTCACCACCACCTTCTCAAGGGAAACTAGAGATGGGCAATAAATTCTTGCCCAGCCAGTGACGCCCAAAAACCAATCAATGAATTTTAAACAAGTGAAACACAGGCAGTGTGCACTCACCCTGGAGAGAATCTCAGCTCATGTGAAAAAACAAATTTAATGACATTTCTTTTCCACATTGGTGAACAGCGGGTCCAGCTTAATCGTGGCAGCAGACACTATAATGACCATGGAGTGTTGCCCAGTTGCGAGTATGTTTACTGTTGACAGTCCTCTGTTAGCAAGGATAGTCTTTATCATTACAGGCACAGCCGTATTTAACTGTCATTTCAATCCTGACCACAGACATTTCCTGTTGCTGATCTCTTTCGGAGTTTCAAAAAGATACACCATCCAACACTTCGAATGGGTGTGTTGGTGTTAACTCCCACTATAACAGATGAGAATAGATAGTGGATTGATGGTCGGCACAGACACGATGGACCAAAATGCCTCTTCTGGTGCTGTAAAAATCTGAGGGACTATATTATTGCATCTATTTGAACCATGTAAAATTATTTGAAAAATAGGCCTATAGTTTGCTTGGTTTGACAAATATGTACCCAAAGACCCCACAAAATCAAACCCCACCAACACCACGGCACAGTAGATAAGATAATAAGACATAGGAGTAGAATTAGGCCATTCGGCCCATCAAGTCTGCTCCGCCACTCACTCATGGCTGATGTGTTTCTCATCCCCATTCTCCTGCCTTCTCCCCATAACCCCTGATCCCCTTATTTTTTAAAAAATATTTTTATTCTCCTTTTTCACATTTTCTCCCAAATTTACACCCAACAATAAACAATAATCAGTAACAAATATGTCAATCCCCATAACAATAACAACGATCCCATCTTCCCACCAACCCCCAAACATGAGCCCGCATGTTCACACAAACAAATGACAAAAAGGAATTCGGGATTACCCATAGTCACCCTTAATACACACCGCCCCCCTCCCCCCCCACCCCCAACTAATGTTCGATGTTATCCAGTTCTTGAAAGTGCATAATGAATAATGCCCATGACTTGTTGAACCCCTCCGAGCTTCCCCTCAGTTCAAACTTAACCTTCTCAAGGGTCAAGAATTCCAACAGATCCCCCCGCCACGCCAGGGCACAGGGTGGAGAGGCCGCTCTCCATCCCCAACAGGATCCGCCTTCGGACGATCAACGAGGCGAAGGCTACGATATCTTCCTCCGCCCCGGTTTCCAACCCTGGCTGGTCCGACACCCCGAATATGGCCTCCCGGGTTTCATGTGCACCACTTTAGAAATTACCCTAAACACCTCCTTCCAGTACTCCCCTAGCTTTGGCCAGGACCAAAACATATGGACGTGATTAGCACCCCCCCACCCCCCCACCCCCCCGGCAACATTCACACACATCTTCTACTCATTCAAAGAATCGGCTCATCCTTGCCCTCGTGGGGTGTGCCCTGTACACCTCCTTCAGCTGTATCAGCCCCAACCTCGCACATGAGGTGGAGGCATTCACCCTCCAGAGCACCTCACACCAGATCCCCTCCTCTATAACCTCTCCCAACTCTCCCTCCCACTTCGCTTTGATCCCTTCCAGGGATGCCTTATCCTTTTCCAACATAGCTCCGTAAACCGCCGACACTGCCCCCTTCTCCAGTCCCCTTGCCGTCAGCACCTCCTCCAGCAATGTGGAGGCCGGCTCCACCGGGAAGCTCTGTATCTCCTTTCTGGCAAAATCTCGAACCTGCAGTGGAGCACTTCTCCCTGCTCCATCCCATACTTCGCTTCCAGCTCCCTCAAACCTGCAAATCAACCCCGAAGAAACAAATCTTTTAGAGTCTTAATCCCCTTCTCTTCCCAGTTCCAAAAACTTCCATCCCACCTCCCTGGCTCAAATCTGTGGTTCTCCCGGATCGGCATTTAAGAACATAAGAACATAAGAACTAGGAGCAGGAGTAGGCCATCTGGCCCCTCGAGCCTGCTCCGCCATTCAATTAGATCATGGCTGATCTTTTGTGGACTCAGCTCCACTTTCCGGCCCGAACACCATAACCCTTAATCCCTTTATTCTTCAAAAAACTATCTATCTTTACCTTAAAAACATATAATGAAGGAGCCTCAACTGCTTCACTGGGCAAGGAATTCCATAGATTCACAACCCTTTGGGTGAAGAAGTTCCTCCTAAACTCAGTTCTAAATCTACTTCCCCTTATTTTGAGGCTATGCCCCCTAGTTCTGCTGTCACCCATCAGTGGAAACAACCTGCCCGCATCTATCCTATCTATTCCCTTCATAATTTTAAATGTTTCTATAAGATCCCCCCTCATCCTTCTAAATTCCAACGAGTACAGTCCCAGTCTACTCAACCTCTCCTCATAATCCAACCCCTTCAGCTCTGGGATTAACCTAGTGAATCTCCTCTGCACACCCTCCAGCGCCAGTACGTCCTTTCTCAAGTAAGGAGACCAAAACTGAACACAATACTCCAGGTGTGGCCGCACTAACACCTTATACAATTGCAACATAACCTCCCTAGTCTTAAACTCCATCCCTCTAGCAATGAAGGACAACATTCCATTTGCCTTCTTAATCACCTGTTGCACTTGTAAACCAACCTTCTGTGACTCATGCACTAGCACACCCAAGTCTCTCTGAACAGCGGCATGCTTTAATATTTTATCGATTTCCCTTGACCCTGCCCCCAACCCGAAGTGTTGGCGAAACTGCCTCCAGATTTTCAATGAAGCTATTATTACCGGACTCCCTGAGTATTTCCCCGGAGCTATCGGGAGCGGCGCTGTTGCGAGTGACTTCAGCCCCAACCCCCTGCACGAACTCTCCTCCATTCTGACCCACTGAGAATCAACCCCTCTGACCCAGCTCCGCACCTTCTCCACATTCGCTGCCCAGTAGTAGTACATCAGGTTCGGGAGACCCAAACCCCCTGCCTGCCTTCCCCTCTGTAGCAGCACCTTTCTAACTCTGGCACCTTCCCTCTCCATATGAACAAAGTAATCCTTCCCTTGATCTCTCTGAAAAAAGCCTTTGGCAGGAAAATAAACAGAAATCGCGGCAACATGTTCATTTTAACCGCCTGCACCCAACCCGCCAGTAACAGAGGGAGACCATCCCACCTTGTCAGATCCTGATCCCCTTATTAATCAAGAACCTATCTATCTCTGTCTTAAAGAGACTCAGTGATTTGGCCTCATGCGGCAAAGAGTTCCATAGATTCACCACCCTCTGGCTGAAGAAAGTCCTCTTCAGCTGTTTTAAAGGATCGTCCCTTCAGTCTGAGATTGTGTCCTCTGGTTCTAGTTTTTCCGACAAGTGGAAACATCTTCTCCACGTCCACTCTATCCAGGCCTCTCAGTAAGTTTTGGGGTAAGGGAGATTGAGAGTATAGAGGTCAGGAGCACAGATTTGACTTCGCAGGAGGGTGCCAGTGTTCAGGTAGGTGGTTTGAAGTGTGTCTACTTCAATGCCAGGAGTATACAAAATAAGGTAGGGGAACTGGCAGCATGGGTTGGTACCTGGGACTTCGATGTTGTGGCCATTTCAGAGACATGGATAGAGCAGGGACAGGAATGGTTGTTGCAGGTTCCGGGGTTTAGGTGTTTTAGTAAGCTCAGAGAAGGGGGCAAAAGAGGGGGAGGTGTGGCGCTGCTAGTCAAGGACAGTATTACGGTGGCGGAAAGGATGCTAGATGGGGACTCTTCTTCCAAGGTAGTATGGGCTGAGGTTAGAAACAGGAAAGGAGAGGTCACCCTGTTGGGAGTTTTCTATAGGCCACCTAATAGTTCTAGAGATGTAGAGGAAAGGATGGCGAAGATGATTCAGGAAAAGAGCGAAAGTAACAGGGTAGTTGTTATGGGAGACTTTAACTTTCCAAATATTGACTGGAAAAGATATAGTTCGAGTACATTAGATGGGTCGTTCTTTGTACAATGTGTGCAGGAGGGTTTCCTGACACAATATGTTGACAGGCCAACAAGAGGCGAGGCCACATTGGATTTGGTTTTGGGTAATGAACCAGGCCAGGTGTTAGATCTGGAGGTAGGTGAGCACTTTGGAGACAGTGACCACAATTCGGTGACCTTTACGTTAGTGATGGAAAGGGATAAGTATACCCCGCAGGGCAAGAGTTATAGCTGGGGGAAGGGCAATTATGATGCCATTAGACATGACTTAGGATGTGTAGGTTGGAGAAGTAGGCTGCAAGGGTTGGGCACACTGGATATGTGGAGCTTGTTCAAGGAACAGCTATTGCGTGTTCTTGATAAGTACGTACCAGTCAGGCAGGGAGGAAGGGGTCGAGCGAGGGAACCATGGTTTACCAAAGAAGTGGAATCTCTTGTTAAGAGGAAGAAGGAGGCCTATGTGAAGATGAGGCGTGAAGTTTCAGTTGGGGCGCTTGATAGTTACAAGGAAGCGAGGAAGGATCTAAAGAGAGAGCTAAGACGAGCAAGGAGGGGACATGAGAAGTCTTTGGCAGGTAGGATCAAGGAAAACCCAAAAGCTTTCTATAGGTATGTCAGGAATAAAAGAATGACTAGGGTAAGAGTAGGGCCAGTCAAGGACACTGGTGGGAGGTTGTGTGTGGAGGCTGAGGAGATAAGCGAGATACTAAATGAATACTTTTCGTCAGTATTCACTCAGGAAAAAGATAATGTTGTGGAGGAGAATGCTGAGACCCAGGCTATTAGAATAGATGATATTGAGGTACGTAGGGAAGAAGTGTTGGCAATTCTGGACAAGGTGAAAATAGATAAGTCCCCGGGGCCTGATCGGATTTATCCTAGGATTCTCTGGGAAGCCAGGGAAGAGATTGCTGAGCCTTTGGCTTTGATTTTTATGTCATCATTGGCTACAGGAATAGTGCCAGAGGACTGGAGGATAGCAAATGCGGTCCCTTTGTTCAAGAAGGGGAGTAGAGATAACCCCGGTAACTATAGGCCGGTGAGCCTCACGTCTGTTGTGGGTAAAGTCTTTGAGAGGATTATAAGAGATACGATTTATAATCATCTAGATAGGAATAATATGATTAGGGATAGTCAGCATGGTTTTGTGAAGGGTAGGTCATGCCTCACAAACCTTATCGAGTTCTTTGAGAAGGTGACTGAACAGGTAGACGAGGGTAGAGCAGTTGATGTGGTGTATATGGATTTCAGTAAAGCGTTTGATAAGGTTCCCCACGGTCGGCTATTGCAGAAAATACGGAGGCTGGGGATTGAGGGTGATTTAGAGATGTGGATCAGAAATTGGCTAGTTGAAAGAAGACAGAGGGTGGTGGTTGATGACAAATGTTCAGAATGGAGTTCAGTTACGAGTGGCGTACCACAAGGATCTGTTCTGGGGCCGTTGCTGTTTGTCATTTTTATAAATGACCTAGAGGAGGGCACAGAAGGTTGGGTGAGTAAATTTGCAGACAACACTAAAGTCGGTGGAGTTGTAGACAGTGTGGAAGGATATTGCAGGTTACAGAGGGACATAGATAAGCTGCAGAGCTGGGCTGACAGGTGGCAAATGGAGTTTAATGTAGAGAAGTGTGAGGTGATTCACTTTGGAAAGAATAACAGGAATGCGGAATATTTGTCTAATGGTAAAATTCTTGGTAGTGTGGATGAGCAGAGGGATCTCGGTGTCCACGTACATAGATCCCTGAAAGTTGCCACCCAGGTTGATAGGGTTGTGAAGAAGGCCTATGGTGTGTTGGCCTTTATTGGTAGAGGGATTGAGTTCCGGAGCCATGAGGTCATGTTGCAGTTGTACAAAACTCTAGTACGGCCGCATTTGGAGTATTGCGTACAGTTCTGGTCGCTTCATTATAGGAAGGACGTGGAAGCTTTGGAACGGGTGCAGAGGAGATTTACCAGGATGTTGCCTCGTATGGAGGGAAAATCTTATGAGGAAAGGCTGATGGACTTGAGGTTGTTTTCGTTAGAGAGAAGAAGGTTAAGAGGTGACTTAATAGAGGCATACAAAATGATCAGAGGGTTAGATAGGATGGACAGTGAGAGCCTTCTCCCGCGGATGGAGGTGGCTAGCACGAGGGGACATAGCCTTAAATTGAGGGGTAACAGATATAGGACAGAGGTCAGAGGTAGGTTTTTTACGCAAAGAGTGGTGAGGCCGTGGAATGCCCTACCTGCAACAGTAGTGAACTTACCAACATTGAGGGCATTTAAAAGTTTATTGGATAAGCAGATGGATGATAATGGCATAGTGTAGGTTAGATGGCCTTTAGTTTTTGACTTCCCATGTCGGTGCAACATCGTGGGCCGAAGGGCCTGTACTGCGCTGTATCGTTCTATGTTCTATCCTGTAACTTTCAATGAGATCCCCCATATCCTTCTAAACTCCATTGAGTTAAGACCCAAAGTCCTCAACCGTTCCTCATATGACAAGTTCTTCATTCCAGGGATCATTCTTGTCAACCCCCTCTGGTCCCTTTCCAAGGCCCCAGCACATCCTTCCTTAGATACAGGGCCCAAAACTGCTCACAATACTCCAAATGGGGTCTGGCCAGAGCCTTATACAGCCTCAGAAGTACATCCCTGGTCTTGTATTCTAGCCCTCTTGACATGAATGCTAACATTGCATTTGCCTTCCTAACTGCCGACTGAACCTGCACGTTAACCGTACGATAATCGTGAACAAGGACTCCCAAGTCCCTTTGTGCTTCTGATTTCGGAAGCCTTTTCCCCATCTAAAAAATCTATGCCTCTATTCTTCTTACCAAAGTGCACAACCTCACACTTTTCTCCATTGTATTCCATCTGCTACTTCATTGCCCACTCTCCTAGCCTGTCCAAGTCCTTCTACAGCCTGCCTGCTTCCTCAATACTACCTGTCCCTCTACAGATCTTTGTATCATCTGCAAACTTAGCAATGCCCCGAGTTCCTTCTTCCAGATCATTAATGCATATCCTGAATATCTGATTTGATTTATTATCGTCACGTGAAAAGTATTGTTTCTTGCATGCTTTACAGACAACACACACCGTACTTAGGGAAAGGAGACTGCAGAATATAATGTTACAGTTACAGCAAGGTGTAGAGAAAAGATCAACTTAATACCACATTATAGGGAGGATGTGGAAGCTTTGGAAAGAGTTCAGAGGAGATTTACTAGGATGTTGCCTGGTATGGAGGGAAGGTCTTACGAAGAAAGGCTCAGGGACTTGAGGTTGTTTTCGTTAGAGAGGAGAAGGCTGAGAGGTGACTTAATAGAGACATATAAGATAGTCAGAGGGTTAGATAGGGTGGACAGTGAGAGTCTTTTTCCTCGGATGGTGATGACCAACACGAGGGGACATAGCTTAAAATTGAGGGGTGGTAGATGTAGGACAGATGTCAGAGGCAGTTTCTTTACTCAGAGAGTAGTAGGGGTGTGGAACGCCCTGCCTGCAACAGTAGTAGACTCGCCAAATTTAAGGGCATTTAAGTGGTCACTGGATAGACATCTGGATGAAAATGGAATAGTGTAGGTCAGATAGGCTTCAGATGGTTTCACAGATCGGCGCAACATCGAGGGCCGAAGGGCCCGTACTGCGCTGTTATGTTCTATGTTCTAATACGAAGTAGGCCCATTCAAAAATCTGATGGCTGTAGGGAAGAAGCTGTTCTTGAGTCGGTTGGTACGTGACCTCAGACTTTGGTATTTATTCCTGATGGAAGAAGGTGGAAGAGAGTATGTCCGGGGTGCGTGGGGTCCTTAATTATGCTGGCTGCCTTTCTGAGGCAGCGGGAATTGTAGACAGAGTCAATGGATGGGACGCTGGTTTGCGTGACGGATTGGGCTTCAATCACAACCTTTTGTAATTTCCTGCGGTCTTGGGCAGAGCAGGATCCATACCAAGCTGTGATAGAACCAAAAAAATGCTTTCTATGCTGCGCCTGTAAACGTTGGTGAAAGTCGTAGTAGACATGATAAATGTCCTTAGTCTTCTGAGAAAGTAGAGTCGTTGGTGGGTTTTCTTAACTATAGTGTTAGCATGGGGTAGGGACCAGGACAGGCTATTGGTGATCTGCACACCTAAAACCTTGAAGCTCTCGACCCTTTCTACTTCGTTCCCATTGATGTAGACAGGGGCATGTTCTCCACTACGCTTCCTGAAGTCGATGACAATCTCCTTTATTTCGTTGACATTGAGGGAGAGATTATTGTTGTTGCACCAGTTCACCAGATTCTCTATCTCATCATTGTTTGAGATCCAACCCACTACGGTGGTGTCATCAGCAAATTTGAAAATCGAGTTGGAGGGGAATTTGGCCACACAGTCATAGGTGTATAAGGAGTATAGTAGGGGGCTGAGGACACAGCCTTGTGGGGCACCGGTGTTGAGGATGATTATGGAGGAGGTGTTGTTGCCTATCCTTACTGATTGTGGCCTGTGGGTTAGAAAGTTCAGGATCCAGTCGCAGAGGGAGGAGCTGAGGCCCAGGCCTCAGAGTTTGGAGATGGTTTTCGTAGGAATAATGGCTGTGGTCGCAACACTGACCCCTGCGGAACACCACTAGTCACCGGCTGCCATCCTGAAAAAGACACCTTTATCCCCACTCGTTCTTCTGCCAGTCAGCCAATGTCAATGAAATGAAAATGAAAATCGCTTATTGTCACGAGTAGGCTTCAATGAAGTTACTGTGAAAAGCCCCTAGTCGCCACATTCCGGCGCCTGTCCGGGGAGGCTGGTACGGGACCTTGCCTCTTACACATGGGCTCTTAACTTATTTAGCAGCCTCCTGTATGGCACCTTGTCAAAGGCCTTTTGGAAAGATGGGTTATAACTAGGTGTGCTGCATAATATATATGTACGCATGTAATTAATTTTCCAATATCATACCAAACAGGAGAAGCAGGTTATTATGCAGGCTAGATACAGAGAATGCCAAGTAATCCTACAACCAACAGATCAGGTCACGTTTCTGGCTTAGACTGCAACAATATTTTGGCTGCACTGCCAAAGATCAGTGCTCCATTACTAGCTAAATCTCTCAAACTGGTCCAGTACAGCTACAACACAGGTATTCACATAATAATGTGGAAATTACCCAGGTATATCCTGTCCACAAGATGTTAGACTCAGCTAATCTGGCTTTCTCAGCCTACTCTCAAACATCAGCAAGTGTTGGAAAGAGTTGGTGACAGTGCTATTACTGACCAGCAGGGAGAGAGAGTTCGGTTTCAAAAAAGACATAATGAACAGTTTCTCTCTCTCTTATATTGGGATATTGCATGTGTCTACTTAATTAACAAACAACCAACATTTAGTAACCAAGGAAATGAAGTCATCCATGATCAAAGAATATGTGTGCACTCTTCATTGATAAATTAGATGAAAAACAAACAAACTCATATACACACGAATTGCGGATTTGAGTACCGAGATAACATACACAATAAAAAGGTTGCTTGGTGTTTCACGGAGAGATCTGGAGGGTTGCATGGTTGAACACTCCTTCCACAAACCAACAATGGCAGCAGTTTGTACCATCTACAAGATGCATTGCAGGAACTCACCAAGGTTCCTTCGGCAGCACCTTCCAAACCCGCAACTGCCATCATTTAGAAGGTCAAGGTCAATCACAAGGGAACCCCACTGCAGGTTCTCCTCCAATGCGTTCACTATCCTGACTTGGAAATATATCACTGTTCCTTCACTGTCGCTGGGTCAAAATCCTGGAGCTTCCTCCCTAATAGCACTATGGCCATATCTACACCATACAGACTGCAGCCGTTCAAGAAAGTTGTTTGCCATCACCTTCTCAAGGGAAATTAGGGATGGGCAATAAATACTGGCCAAGCCACTAATGGCCACATCCCATGAATGAATAAACGAACATAAACCGTTTATTGATAACTGTTAGGAATTTGAGAAATTAATGGGGTAACAGTGAACTCGCAATGAAAACAAAATAACAGAGAAGTAACAAGACTAGGTGTCTAAAGGAATAATGAGATGCAATTTGTCCAGTAACAAGATTAGCAGGCATCTAGAGATATTGAGGTACAAATGGTCATACTAGAACCACTGTTTACCAGAGGTAAGTGGGGCTATATAAATGATAACTTCTCACTGTCAGTAATTTGAGTGAGAGAGACAGCAGAACCAACAGAGAGAATATCAAAGACATTGGAGAGTATAACTGCTAACACCCTCACTAGTTCTCCATCCAACAGTCAGAGAGGCCAGTTTTGATCTGAGCCACGGAGGCCTGTTCCATCTGCCACGGTAGATTGCAGATATTCTCCTCTAAAAGACACAGTTTTGTGCTTTCGCTGAACCAGGAAGAGACATTTTCCCAGACTTGGTCACCGAAGCGGTATCGTGCAGTAACTGTTAACTGGATTTGACCTACTGAGTTCTAATATTGGGTGTTGCTTGGGAAAAGGGAAGTTCAGGGAACTCAGTGAGTTCAGGGAACGTGGGTATATTTTGGGAACAAGAGGTAACTTTAGGTGAAACTATGTGTCTAGTTATCAAAAAAACTGTTTATGTCACAGTGTATATTATAGTCTCTTGTCGTGTGTCTTTTTATTTGACTTTAATGAATATTCTTTCTTAATTATTTACGCAATGACTGGACTGATTCCTCACTGGGTCGTACATTGACCCTCACATTATTCCAAACAAATATACACCACCAACAACCAGTGTTTCAAGTTAACCTTGGGAGCCTCGAGATACCCTCGCAGCTAACATCAGCGGGACTCTTCACAAAATTGGGGGCTCTTGGCCAGGATTTTAAGAAGAAGAATTCCTTTTGGGTGAAGGGAATGTGTGACTTTTTAAATGTAACATGAGTGAGGAACATGTGGAACCAAGTGAGAATGTGTTATTTAAAACCCAGAGACTACAAAGATGGCTCTTGCTCTAGCCCAGGCTTATTTGGAAATAGACAATATAACCGTAGCAAATCTGAAAACTGTATCTGAAGCAAAATTGATGGAATTGGAATTAGGATTATCTGCAGGGAGAAGAAAGCTGGAGTAATTGAAAGTTTAGTAACCCATTTAAAAATACAAGTGGCATGAGACAGACACAATATTTGGAGAAGTGAGGAAATTGATTTAGCCAGAATTCAATTCCAAAGAGAAATAGAAATGAAGAAATTAGAAATGCAAGAAATGCTTTTCAAAGGGAAGTCGCAATGCAGAAGTTAGCAATGGCAGAAAGAGAAAAGGATAAAGAACAAAGAAAAGTACTTCACAAAAATAGGCCCTTCGACCCTCCAAGCCTGCGTGGATCTCGATGCCTTTGATAAGGTTCCCCACAGTAGGCTATTGCAGAAAATAAGGAGGTATGGAATTGAAGGTGATTTAGCAGTTTGGATCAGTAATTGGCTAGCTGAAAGAAGAAAGAGGGTGGTGGTTGATGGCAAATGTTCATCCTGGAGTCCAGTTACTAGTGGTGTACTGCAAGGATCTGTTTTGGGACCACTGCTGTTTGTCATTTTTATAAATGACCTGGAAGAGGGTGTAGAAGGATGGGTTAGTACATTTGCAGATGACACGAAGGTCGGTGGAGTTGTGGATAGTGCTGAAGGATGTTATAGGATATAGAGGGACATAGATAAGCTGCAGAGCTGGGCTGAGAGGTGGCAGATGGAGTTTAATGCGGAAAAGTATGAGGTGGTTCACTTTGGAAGGAGTAACAGGAATGCAGAGTACTGGGCTAATGGCAAGATTCTTGGTAGTGTAGATGAACAGAGAGATCTTGGCATCCAGGTACATAAATCCCTGAAAGTTGCCACCCAGGTTAATAGGGCTGTTAAGAAGGCATATGGTGTGCTAGCCTTTATCAGTAGGGGGATTGAGTTTCGGAGCCACAAGGTCATGCTGCAACTGTACATAACTCTGATGCGGCTGCACCTGGAGTACTGCGTGCAGTTCTGGTCACCACATTATAGGAAGGATGTGGAAGCTTTGGAAAGGGTTCAGAGGAGATTTACTAGAATGTTGCCTGGTATGGAGGGAAGGTCTTACGAAGAAAGGATCAGGGACTTGAGGTTATTTTCGTTAGAGAGGAGAAGGCGGAGAGGTGACTTAATAGAGACATATAAGATAGTCAGAGGGTTAGATAGGGTGGACAGTGAGAGTCTCTTTCCTCGGATGGTGATGACCAACACGAGGGGACATAGCTTTAAATTGAGGGGTAGTAGATATAGGACAGATGTCAGAGGCAGTTTCTTTACTCAGAGAGTAGTAGGGGTGTGGAACGCCCTGCCTGCAACAGTAGTAGACTCGCCAACTTTAAGGGCATTTAAGTGGTCACTGGATAGACATATGGATGAAAATGGAATAGTGTGGGTCAGATAGGCTTCAGATGGTTTCACAGGTCGGCGCAACATCGAGGGCCGAAGGGCCCGTACTGCGCTGTAATGTTCTATGTTCTATAAACTAAAATCTTCTACACTTCCGGGGTCCGTATCCCTCTATTCCCATCCTATTCATGTATTTGTCAAGATGCCCCTTAAACGTCACTATCGTCCCTGCTTCCACCCCCTCCTCCGGCAGAGAGTTCCAGGCACCCACTACCCTCTGTGTAAAAAATCTTGCCCCTCGCATCTTAAACCTATGTCCCCGAGCAATTGACTCCTCCACCCTGGGAAAAAGCTTCGGAGTATCCACTCTGTCCATGGCTCTCATAATTTTGTAAACCTCTATCAGGTCGCCCAATAACCTCCTTCGCTCCAGTGAGAACAATCTGAGGGTTTATCCAACCTCTCCTCATAGCTAATTCCCTCCAGACCAGGCAACATCCTGGTAAACCTTTTGTATCCTCCACATCCTTCTGGTAGTGTGGTGACCAGAATTGTACGCAATATTGCAAATATGGCCTAACTAAGGTTCTATACTGCTGCAACATAACTTGCCAATTTTTATACTCAGTACCCCGACTGATGAAGGCAAGCATGCCGTCTTCTTGACTATGTTTTCCACGGACTTCCGGTTGCAGCTATGCGGAGCTAAGCCGCACGTTCGGCAGCTCCCGCTTTAATAGGACTTGTGGGCTCTTTTAAGGGCCCCAAACGGCGCTGATTCGACGATTCCCGGTGGATAAAGGGGTACTGGAGCAAAACCCCCCGGGATTTATGGTGCGGACTCGGAGTGGGGCGAGGAGAAAAACGGCAGCAGCTCCCCTGGAAAAGCGGGGGAAGGTGGACAAAATGGCGGCCGGTGGAGCCCCTGAGGAGTGGAGGCAGTGGGCGGAAGAGCAGCAGGCGGCCCTTCTGCGCTGAAAGGGGAGTTGGAATCCCTGAAGGTGACGATGAGTAAGCTGCTGGAGACCCAGACAACCCAGGGTGCAGCGATACTTGAGTTGCAGCAGCAGGCCTCTGAGCGCGAGGAGGTGGTTTCGGCCCTCGTGGGGAAGGTGGAGATACACGAGGCGCTCCATAAAAAGTGGCAAGATCGGTTCGAGGAGATGGAGCTTCGGTCACGGAGGAAGAACCTGCGGATCCTGGGCCTCGAGGAGGGGCTGGAGGGGTCGGACCTGCCGGCCTATGTGGCTGTGATGCTGAACTCGCTGGTGGGGGCAGGGATCCTCCCATCTGCCCCTGGAGCTGGAGGGGGCCCATAGAGTGCTGGCCAGGCGGCCTAAGGCGAACGAACCCCCGCGGGCGGTGCTGGTGCGGTTCCATCGGTTCAGTGACCGGGAGTGTGTTCTCCGATGGGCCAAGAAGGTGAGGAGTAGCAAGTGGGAGAATTCGGTAGTGCGTATCTACCAGGACTGGTGTGCGGAGGTGGCTAAGCGGAGGGCCGGGTTTAACCGGACGAAGGCGGTGCTCCACGGAAAGGTGAAGTTCGGCATGTTGCCGCCTGCGCGCCTGTGGGTCACCTACAAGGACCGGCATCACTACTTTGAGTCCCCGGAGGAGACGTGGGCCTTTGTGCAGGCTGAAAAGTTGGACTCGAACTAGAGATTGGGGGCTGTGGGAGGTTTTTTTTGTGTATCACTGTTTATGCTGTTGCTGGTTATTCTGTTTCTGTTTTTTCTCTCGCTTTCGGATGATGTTGGTTATGGTTTTGTGTCTTAAGGGGGGTATTGGGGTTTGTGGTTGATCTGTTTTGGTTTGTACGGGGTTGGTGGATGGGTTGGGACGGCTGTTTGGGAGCTGCGTTGGGGGGGTGGGGTGGGGCAGTGTGAAAGCGCGGGCTTTCCTCTGGTTTCCCGCGCTGCGGGACGAGAGGGGTGGAGCTGGTGGCGAGGGGCGTGGTTATTAGACCGGGTTTCCCGCGCTGGAGCGGTGCCAAGGAGCTGATGCGGGGGGGGGGATATCAGGAGGGGTCGGAGTTAGGACGGGAGCTGCCGGGGTCAGCAGAAGTCAGCTGAGATAGAGATACTGGGTTGCTGCTGGATTGGCCAGGGAGGAGCTGGTGTGGGACTGGGGGGTCGGGGTGAGGTTCTATCGTCGTGGGAAACGGGCCGAATGGGTGCTGGCCAGGGGCGAGCAGTCGATGAGCTAGGCTACGGCGGGGGAGGGGGGCGGGGTGCCCCCTGATCCGGCTGATCACGTGGAACGTGAGGGGTTTGAATGGGCCGGTTAAGCAGGCCCGGGTGTTTTCGCATCTGAAGGGGCTGAAGGCGGACGTGGCCATGCTCCAGGAGACCCACCTGAAGGTGGCGGACCAGGTCCGTCTGAGGAAGGGGTGGGTGGGGCAGGTTTTCCAACTCAGGGCTCGACTCGAAGAACAGGGGGGTGGCGATCCTGGTGAGGAAGAGGGTGGCGTTTGAGGCGTCTGAGGTGGTGGCTGATAGTGGCGGCAGATATGTGATGGTAAGCGGTAAGCTGCAGGGGGAGAGGGTGGTGTTGGTAAATGTGTACGCCCCAAATTGGGATGATGCTGGTTTCATGAGGCGTATGTTGGGCCGCATTCCTGACCTGGAGGTGGGGGGCCTGATCATGGGGGGGGGGACTTCAATACGGTGCTGGATCCCCCACTGGATCGTTCTAGTTCAAGGACAGGCAGGAGGCCGGCAGCGGCCAAGGTGTTGAGGGGGTTTATGGACCAGATGGGAGGGGTGGATCCCTGGAGGTTTGGGAGGCCGAGGGCTCGGGAGTACTCTTTTTTCTCCCACGTGCACAGGGTGTATTCCCGTATTGATTTCTTTGTCCTGAGTAGGGGACTGGTCCCGAGGGTGGAGGAGGCCGAATATTCGGCTATTGCGATTTCGGACCATGGTCCGCATTGGGCGGATCTGGAGATGGGGGAGGTGCGGGATCAGCGCCCGCTCTGGCGTCTGGACGTGGGGTTGTTGGCTGATGAGGTGGTGTGTAGGAGGGTACGGGGATGTATCGAGAGGTACCTCAAGGTCAATGATGCTGGGGAGGTCCGGGTGGGGATGGTCTGTGAGGCTCTGAAGGCAGTGATTAGGGGGGAGCTGATCTCCATCCGAGCCCATAGGGAGAGGAGGGAGAGGGAGAGACTGGTCGAGGAGCTGTTGAGTGTGGATAGGAGGTATGCGGAGGCCCCGGAGGAGGGATTGCTGGGGGAACGGCGTAGCCTGCAGGCCAAGTTTGATTTATTGACCACCAGGAAGGCGGAGACACAGTGGAGGAAGGCGCAGGGAGCGGTCTATGAGTATGGAGAGAAGGCGAGCAGGATGCTGGTGCATCAGCTTCGTAAGCGGGACGCGGCTAAGGAGATTGGTGGAGTGAAGGATCGGGGTGGGAATGTGGTGCGGCAGGGTGCAGAAATCAATGGGGTCTTTAGGGACGTCTACAGGGAACTGTACCGGTCGGAGCCACCGGCAGTGGGAGGGGGAATGGAGAGCTTTTTGAACAGGCTGCGATTTCCAAGGGTGCAGGAGGAGCAGGTGGAGGGACTGGGGGCGCTGATCGAGTTGGAGGAGCTGGTCAGAGGGATTGGCCACATGCAGTCGGGGAAGGCGCCGGGACCGGATGGGTTCCCGGTGGAATTTTATAAGAAATGCGCGGACCTGTTGGGCCCCCTGTTGGTCCGGACCTTTAACGAGGCATGGGAGGGGGTGTTTTGCCCCCGACGATGTAACGGGCGCTGATTTCCCTGATCCTGAAGCGTGATAAGGACCCCTTGCAGTGCGGATCATACAGGCCAATTTAACTGCTGAATGTAGACGCCAAGTTGCTGGCGAAGATCTTGGCCACTAGAATAGAGGACTGTGTGCCGGGGGTGATACATGAAGATCAGACGGATTTTGTGAAGGGGAGGCAGCTGAACACTAACGTGCAAAGGCTGCTAAATGTGATAATGATGCCGGTGGCAGAAGGAGAGGCGGAGATTGTGGTGGCATTAGATGCGGAGAAGGCCTTTGATAGGTTTGAGTGGGGGTACTTGTGGAATGGGTGAGATTGCTGTACGAGGCCCCGATGGCGAGTGTAGCGACAAGTGGGAGGAGGTCCGAGTACTTCAGGCTCCACCGTGGGACGAGGCAGGGGTGCCCCCTGTACCCCTTGCTTTTTGCATTGGCAATTGAGCCTCTTGCCATGGCTCTCAGGCAGTCGGGGAGGTGGAGGGGTTTGGTGCGAGGTGGGGAGGAGCACCGAGTGTCGCTGTATGCAGATGACTTGCTGCTGTATGTAGCAGACCCGATGGGGGGGGAATGCCGGAGGTGATGGAGATTCTTACTGAGTTCGGGAGTTTCTCGGGTTATAAATCGAACCTGGGCAAGAGTGAGCTGTTTGTTGTACACCCGGGAGACCAGGAGGAGGGGATTGGTAGGCTCCCGCTAAAGAGGGCAGTGAGGAGTTTTAGGTACCTGGGGGTTCAGGTGGCTAGGAGCTGGGGGACTCTGCACAAGCTCAATTTTACTAGGCTGGTGGAGCAGATGGAGGAAGAGTTTAAAAGGTGGGACATGCTGCCGTTGTCGTTGGCGGGTAGAGTACAGTCCGTTAAAATGACGGTGCTCCCGAGGTTTTTGTTTTTGTTTCAGTGCCTCCCCATTTTCGTTCCGAGGGCCTTTTTTAGGAGGGTGAACAGCAGCATTCTGGGATTTGTTTGGGCGCACGGGACTCTGAGGGTGAGGAGGGTCTTTGTGGAGCGGGGCAGGAATAGAGAGGGGCTGGCGCTGCCCAACCTCTCTGGGTACTATTGGGCGGCTAACATCTCGATGGTACATAAGTGGGTAATGGATGGGGAGGGGGCAGCATGGAAACAGATGGCGATGGCGTCCTGTGGAGGCACGAGCCTGAAGGCACTGGTAACGGCGCCGCTGCCGCTCCCTCCAACGAGGTACACTACGAGCCCGGTGGTGGCGGCTGCCCTCAAAATTTGGGGGCAGTGGAGGCGACACAGAGGGGAAGTGGGGGGCTCGGTGGAGGCCCCGCTGCGGGGGAACCACTGGTTTGTCCCAGGGAACATGGATGGCGGGTTCTTGGGGTGGCACAGGGCGGGCATTAGGAAGTTGGGAGACCTGTTCATTGATGAGAGGTTTGCGAGCCTGGGTGAACTGGAGGAGAAGTTTGAGCTCGCCCCGGGGAATATGTTCAGGTACCTTCAGGTCAAGGCGTTTGCTAGGCGGCAGGTGGAGGGGTTCCCTTTGCTGCCCCCGCGGGGGGCAAGGGATAGGGTGCTTTCGGGGGTGTGGGTCGGGGATGGGAAGGTGTCTGACATCTACCAGGTGATGCAGGAGGTGGAGGAGGCGTCGGTAGAGGAGCTGAAGGCTAAGTGGGAAGTGGAGCTGGGGGAGCAGATTGAGATGGGGACATGGGCGGACGCCCTGGAGAGGGTGAACTCCTCCTCTTCATGTGCGAGGCTTAGCCTCATCCAGTTCAGGGTACTGCACAGGGCTCATATGTCCGGGACGAAGATGAGCAGGTTTTTTGGGGGTGAGGACAGGTGCATTAGGTGTTCGGGGAGCCCAGTGAACCATGCCCATATGTTTTGGGCATGCCCGGCACTGGAGGAATTCTGGAAGGGGGTGGCGAGGACGGTGTCGAGGGTGGTTGGGTCCAGGGTCAAGCCAGGCTGGGGACTCGCGATATTTGGGGTTGGGGTGGAGCCGGGAGTGCAGGAGGTGAAAGAGGCCGGTGTTTTGGCCTTTGCGTCCCTAGTAGCCCGGCGGAGGATCTTGCTGCAGTGGAAAGATGCGAGACTCCCCAAGCATGGAGACCTGGATCAATGACATGGCGGGATTCATTAAGCTAGAGAGGGTCAAATTCGCCCTGAGGGGGTCGGCACAAGGGTTCTTTAGGAGGTGGCAGCCTTTCCTCGACTTTCCGGCTCAACGATAAGGAACTAGGTCAGCACCAGCAGCAACCCGGGGTCTCAGGGGGGTATTGTTTAAGTTCACGGTGGCTGGGTCACTGTCTGTGTGGAGTCTGCACGTCCTCCCCGTGTGTGCGTGGGTTTCCTCCGGGTGCTCCGGTTTCCTCCCACAGTCCAAAAGATGTGCGGGTTAGGTGGATTGGCCATGATAAATTGCCCGTAGTGTCCTAAAAAGTAAGGTTAAGGGGGGGGGGGGGGGTTATTGGGTTACGGGTATAGGGTGGATACGTGGGTTTGAGTAGGGTGATCATGGCTCGGCACAACATCGAGGGCCGAAGGGCCTGTTCTGTGCTGTACTGTTCTATGTTCATTTGCTTATTGTTAATTTATTATTTTGTTGTTTATTGGGTTGGGGGAGGGGGGGGTTTGTTACATGCGTTGTTATGGGTGCCGGGGGGTGTTTTTAAAAAAAAAAGACTGTGTTTTCCACCTGCGTTGCCACTTTCAGTGATTTGTGGACCTGTAAACCCTTTGCCTGTCAATACTCCCAAGGGTTCTGCCATTTACTGTATAATTTCCACCTGTATTAGACCTTCCAAAATGCATTACCTCACATTTATCCGGATTAAACTCCATCTGCCATTTCTCCACCCATGTCTCCAATCAATTTATCCTGCTGTATCCACTGACAATCCTCTTCACTATCCGCAACTCCATCAATCTTTGTGTCGTCCGCAAACTTACTAATCCAACCCACTACATTTTCCTCCAAATCATTTATATATTCTACAAGCAACGGTAACAGCACGGATCCCTGCAGAACACCACTAGTTACAGCCTTCCATTCAGAAAAGCACCCTTCCACTGCTACCCTGTCTTCTATGACCAAGCCAGTTCTGTATTCATCTTGCCAGCTCACCTCTGATCCTTTTGCATCAGTCTGCCATGAGGGACCTTGTCAAAGGCCTCACTGAAGTCCATGTAGATAACATCCACTGCCCTAACCTCAATCATCTTTGTCACTTCCTCAAAAAACTCGATCAAGTTAATGAGACATGATCTCCCCTTCACAAAAACCATGCTACCTATCGCTAATAAGTCCATTTGTTTCCAAATGTGAGTAAATCCAGTCCCCAAGAATCTTTTCCAATAATTTTCTTACCACAAGAGAGAGAACATCAAGTTAAAATGTAGCGACTTGCAGCCAGGACAAGAGAGCTGGATAAGGAAGAAAGTAGTTCTAGACATGAACCTAGTGGGGAGATTTTTAGGTTTGTGCAGACACTTTCAAAATTTGATGAAAGGGCCGAGGAATTTTTTTAAGCCTTGGAGAAAATAGCTGAACGGGTAAAATTGTCACAGAATTTTTGGACACTGCTGTTACAAAGTAAACTTGTAGGTAGGGCTAGTGAAATCTATGTGTGTTTGTCAGAGGAAAGGTCTGGGGAATATGAGACGGTGAAGAGAGCTATACTGAGTGCTTATGAGGTGGTACCAGAGGCTTATAGACAAAAGTTTTGAAATATAAGAAACAGTCTGGACAGACTTGTATTGAATTTGGAAGGGTTAAACAAAGGAATTTTGATAGGCGGGGGAGAGAATTAAAAATGGAAGAAACCTATGAGGTTCTTTGAGAACCAATTCTGTTAGAAGAATTTAAAAGGACTCATTAACTACAATGATAAAGACTCATGTGGAGGAACAAACAGTTAAAACTACAAGACATGCAGCAGAACTTGCAAACAATTATGAGTTAGTTCATAAGTCAAAGCCTTTCTTTCAACACACTTAAATCTGAGAAAGGTAAAATAAAATGGGAAGTGTGAGAAAGGACAGTCCAGCAAGAGAGGGGACTTGTTGAAAATTCCAAGGCGGCTTCATCTCAAAATAAAAAAGATTGTGCTGCGGAGATAAGAGAAATGAGGAAATTTAGAGGCTTTCATTGTAATAAACTGGGCCACACCTAGTCGGTGTGCTGGGGATTAAATCCGGTCGGTGTTGTAAATCTTAAAATGGGAAATATGAAATTGGAGGCTGGAGAACAGGAGAAGCAGGTAGGATTTATACAGAGGAAAAGAGCAAACGATAGGAATTAAAATGTGTGCACAAATGGTACAGGGGCAGAGTGGCCAGCACGTGGATGATATTTTTACGGGTTGTGTTTGCAAATGTCAAGTATTTCCATGTGAACAGACTAGAATGTGGGCAGCACGGTAGCATGGTGGTTAGCATAAATGCTTCACAGCTCCAGGGTCCCAGGTTCGATTCCCGGCTGGGTCACTGTCTGTGCGGAGTCTGCACGTCCTCCCCGTGTGTGCGTGGGTTTCCTCCGGGTGCTCCGGTTTCCTCCCACAGTCCAAAGATGTGCGGGTTAGGTGGATTGGCCATGCTAAATTGTCCGTAGTGTCCTAAAAAAAGTAAGGTTAAGGGGGGAGGGGTTGTTGGGTTACGGGTATAGGGTGGATACATGGGTAGAGTAGGGTGATCATTGCTCGGCACAACATCGAGGGCCGAAGGGTCTGTTCTGTGCTGTACTGTTCTATGTTCTAATGGGGAAAGACATTGAGATACAGGTGCAAGTCAATCTCTAATGTCGTGGGATAAAGATGTTTGTTGTCCAGAAGGGATACCGAAGGAAGGAGTTCTGGTCAGCAGCATTCATGGAGAAACAAGAAAACTCCATTGGTAAAAATAATCTGGAGTAGCTTGAAGACGGACAAAGTGGTTGTAGAAATGGTAGAAACATTGGCCATTGCAGGGATTCACTTGATTCGAGGGAATGATATAGCAGGATCACAGTAGTAACTCCCACTATGGTTGAACAGCCAATAGAAAACCCAGCTACAGAAATTTACAAACAGACCATCCAGAGATTTGTCCTGACTGTATAGTGACAGGTCACAGGATCACAAGACGAAAAAAGAGGGAGGAGTTGCGAGCACAGAATGAAATAAGTGAGATCAGGCTATCTGATACATCTTTACCAAGCTGAATGAACATGAAACAGAAAGAGACGGAGAGAATTACAAAAGGGTGATTCCAAATGAAAAATCTATCACACAGCACTCAGCATTGGAAGCTCAGTGTATTCCTGAATGTTATGTCAAAGACCAAATACTAATGAGAAAATGGCACCCACCACATTTGTGCAGAGCACAAATGGGCAGAAATACACCAAATTGTATTACCTCCTGAATATAGTGTCATGTGAGAGTACCTTTAAGAAATGAGTGTTTGGGCAGCACGGTGGCACAGTGGGTTAGCCCTGCTGCCTCACGGCGCCGAGGCCTACGGTTCGATCCCGGCTCTGGGTCACTGTCCGTGTCTGCGTGGGTTTCACACCCACAACCCAAAAAAGATGTGCAGGATAGGCGGATTTGCCACGTTAAATTGCCCCTTAATTGGAAAAAATTGGGCACTCTAACTTAAAAAAAAGAAATGAGTGTTTAAGAAATGTACCTTTAAGAAATGGGTGTTTATTTTTTTTAAATTTATAAATGTTTTTTTATTGAGTTTTCATATTTTATATATGACAAATTACAAGTTATTAGAGAGAGAGAAAAAAAAAGGAAAAAAAGGAAAACACAAAAATTTAACATGAATATTTACAGGTAAGCATCTTCATAACAATAATTGTGGCCGTCCCCTTTAGCCAGCATACATATTTTACATTCCCCAATATGGCCGAGGCACATGTTTATAGGCATTTATTTATAGTTTGGTTTTGGGCCTTGGCTTGCCATCAAACCCCCATACCGAGCCCGTAGCCCCCCCCCCCCTCCCTCCCTCCCCCCGGCTACCTTCCCCCGATTCCCGTCCATTTTCCCCTGGTTCTTGGCCACCCGACTATTCTTCCTCCTGTACGTTGGCCACAAACAGGTCCCGGAACAGTTGCATGAATGGCTCCCACGTTCTGTGGAAGCCGTCGTCCGACCCTCGGATGGCGAATTTGATTTTCTCCATTTGGAGAGATTCCGAGAGGTCGGACAGCCAGTCTGCAGCTCTGGGTGGTGCTGCTGACCGCCAGCCAAACAGGATTCTACGGCGGGCAATCAGGGAGGCAAAGGCAAGGGCGTCCGCCCTCCTCCCCAGGAATAGATCTGGCTGGTCTGAAACCCCGAAGACCGCCACTATCGGGCATGGCTCCACCCTCACCCCCACCACTTTGGACATAGCCTCGAAGAAGGCTGTCCAGTACTCCACAAGTCTGGGGCAAGACCAGAACATGTGGGCGTGGTTGGCCGGGCCTCTCTGGCACCGCTCACATTTGTCCTCCACCTCCGGGAAGAACCTACTCATACGGTTTCTCGTTAAGTGGGCTCTATGTACCACTTTTAGTTGCGTCAGGCTGAGCCTTGCGCACGTGGAGGTGGAGTTGACCCTATGCAGTGCTTCGCTCCAGAGTCCCCACCCTATCTCCATCCCCAGGTCGTCCTCCCATTTCCTTCTTGTTGCGTCCAGTACGGTGTCGTCCCTATCTACCAGTCGGTCATACATGTCACTACAGTTCCCTTTCTGTAGGATACTTGCGTCCAGTAGGTCTTCCAGTAGTGTCCGTCGTGGCGGTTGTGGGTATGTCCTTGTCTCCTTTCGTAGGAAGTTTTTGAGCTGCAGGTACCGTAGCTCGTTCCCCCCCAGCTAGCTGAAATTTCTCTGTCAGTTCGTCCAGTGTTGCGATCCTGTCGTCCGTGTATTGGTCCTTGACTGTCAGTGTCCCCCCGTCCTGCCTCCACCTTTTGAAGGTGGCGTCAGTCAGTGCTGGTGTGAACCTATGGTTGTTGCAGATGGGAGCCTTGTCCGACATTTTGTACAGGCCAAATTGCTGCCGCAGTTGGTTCCAGGATTGGAGGGTGGCTGTCACCACTGGGCTGGTGGAGTGTTTTTTGGGTGGGGATGGGAGTGCTGCCGTGGCGAGGGCCCGGAGGGAGGTTCCCATGCAGGAGGCCTCCTCCGCACGCACCCACTCGGCTTCTGGCTCCTGGATCCATCCCCTTACTCGCTCGGCTGTTGCCGCCCAGTGGTAGAATTGTAGATTCGGGAGGGCTAGCCCCCCCCTGGATTTTGTTTTTTGTATGACCTTCTTTGGGATCCTAGCATTTTTACCCCCCCATACGAACGCCATGATATGTTTGTCCAGCGCTTTGAAAAAGGCCTTGGGGATGTAGATCGGAATGGATCTAAACAGGAAAAGGAACCTGGGCAGTACGTTCATTTTGATCGTCTGGACTCTCCCCGCGAGGGAGAGCGGGAGTGTGTTCCATCTTTGCAGGTTCTTTTTAACTTCCTCCGTCAGGCTGGTGAGGTTCCATTTGTGGATCCCTTTCCAGTCATGGGCTATTTGGATCCCCAGGTAGCGGAATTTATTTCGGGCTTGTTTGAACGGCAGGCCCTTTAGTGCTGCCCCCCCCCCCCCCCCCCCCCCTTGCGGGTGTACTGGGAAGATCTCACTTTTGCTCATGTTGAGTTTGTAGCCCGAGAAGGCTCCAAACTCTTTCAGGAGCGCTATGATTCCGTCCATGCTGCTTTGTGGGTCCGAGATATAGAGGAGCAGATCATCCGCATAGAGTGAGACTCTGTGCTCTCTACCTCCCCTTCGGATCCCCCTCCAATTTTTTGCTGCCCTGAGCGCGATTGCTAGCGGTTCGATTGCTAGTGCGAACAGCAGCGGGGACAGTGGGCATCCTTGTCTGGTGCCCCTGTGCAGCTGGAAGTATTGGGAGTTGGTATTGTTGGTCCGTACACTCGCCATGGGAGCGTTGTATAGGAGCTTTACCCAAGCGGTGAACCCTGTTCCAAGCCCGAACCGCTCCAGTACCTCTATGAGGTATTTCCATCCGACTCTGTCGAAGGCCTTTTCTGCGTCCAGGGAGACGATCACCTCTTGTGTTCTCTCCCCGGAGGGGGTCATTATCACGTTCAGCAGGCGCCTGATGTTCGCGGTAAGCTGTCTACCTTTGACGAAGCCCGTCTGGTCCTCTGTGACCACCTCAGGTACACAGTCTTCTAGCCTTTTGGCTAGGATTTTGGCCAGTATTTTGGCGTCTGCGTTCAGCAGAGATATGGGTCTGTATGACCCACATTCCGTTGGGTCTTTGTTTTTCTTAGGTATCAGCGAGATTGAGGCCTGTGCTAACGTGGGTGGCAGTGTGCCCCTAGCTAGCGAGTCTGTGAACATCTCCCGCAGGTGCGGGGCCAGCGCTATCGCGAATTTTTTGTAGAAGTCCGCCGGGAATCCGTCCGGTCCCGGCACCTTCCCCGTCTGCATGGAGCTAATGCTCTCCATGATCTCTCCCAGTGCTAGTGGTGCTTCCAGATCCCGTTTTCTGCCCTCTCCCACGACTGGTATGTCCAGTCCATCAAGAAACCGGTTCATCCCAGCCTTCCCCGTTGGGGGCTCCGAGGTGTATAGCTCTTGGTAGAAGGCCTTGAAAGTTTCGTTAATCCTCTCTGGTTCTGTTTCCCACGTGCCTCTGGTACCTCTGATTTGTGCAATTTCCCTGCTGGCTGCCTGCTTTCTCAGCTGGTGTGCCAACAGGCGGCTGGCTTTGTCTCCGTGTTCGTATAGGGCCCCGCGTGCCTGGCGGAGTTGGTGTACTGCTTTCCTGGTGGAGAGCAGGTCAAAGTTCCTTTGTAATTCTTTTCTCTCCGCCAGGAGCTCTACGGTCGAGGCCTCGGAGTATTTACGGTCTACCTCCAGTATGGAGTCGACCAGCTTCTGCCTAGCCACCCTTTCCTCCCTATCTCTTTGCGCTTTGTAGGCAATGATTTCCCCTCTTAGTACGGCCTTAAGCGCTTCCCAGAACGTGGAGGATGAGACCTCCCCGTTTTGGTTGTTCTCCGTGTATTCCGCTATGGCCCGCGCTATCCTTTCGCTGAAGGCCTTGTCAGCTAGTAAGGCACCGTCCAGCCTCCATGTGGGGCGCTGGGCCCTTCCCGTCTCCAGCCGCACGTCCATGTAGTGTGGGGCGTGGTCTGATATCACAATTGCGGAATATTCCACCTTGTCTATCCCTGGAAGCACCGTTTTCCCCACCACAAAGAAGTCAATTCTGGTGTACACATTGTGTACTGGGGAGAAGAAAGAGAATTCTTTCTCCCCCGGGTGGGCGAATCTCCAGGGGTCCACTGCTCCCATCTGCTCCATATAGTGACTGAGTTCCCTTGCCATGTTTGAGGTTTTCCCCGTTCTGGGGTTTGATCTGTCCGTCTTTGGGTCCTGTACACAGTTGAAGTCCCCCCCCATGATTAGTCGGTGCGTCGCTATGTCCGGGATTTCTGCCATGGTCTTTTGGATGAAGCTCGTGTCGTCCCAGTTGGGCGCGTACACGTTAACTAGAACTACCGGCGCCCCATCCAGGGCCCCGCTGACCATGACATACCGTCCCCCTGGGTCCGTAACCGTCTTTGTCGCCCTAAACATTGTCCTCTTGCCAATCAGGATCGCCACCCCCCTGGCCCTTGCCCCATAACAGGAATGATAGGTTTGTCCCACCCAGCCCTTTCTTACCCGCAGTTGGTCCTGCTCCCTCAGGTGCGTCTCTTGGAGGAAGACTATGTCGGCCCTCATGTTTCTAAGGTGGGTGAGGACTCTAGATCTCTTCACTGGGCCGTTAAGTCCCCTTACGTTCCAGGTGACTATTCTGGTGGGGGGCTTCTGCCCCCTTGCTCCTGTGGGGTTAACCATATTTGTCCGGTGGACGCGCCCCTGCCCTCTGGGGTTTCCCTTTGTTAGGGGGCCGTCCAGGATGTCCACTATCACTGCTCTCCCCATGCGGTCGGGTCCCTGCGCTCCGGGGTTCCCCCTTGTCCCGGGGACACCCGCCATGGCCGTCCACTGTGTGTCCGCCACGCGGGTAGTCCCCTGCACTCCGGGGGGCCCCTTCACCCACAGACCGTACTGGGTGGGTGCTTGCAGCGGTTCCCTGTTTGAAATGGGTGTTTATAAATGGGTGTGCATATAAATATTTGTAATGAGAGTACCTTTAAGAAATGGGTGTTCATTACTGCAGTGATGTGGTGAAGTGGTGGTAGGAGTAATAGAGAAACTATCTTGTCCAGGAATACAGTTTATCTTGGGTAATGATATAGCTGGATTGCAGGTGGGAGCGATACCTACTGTGGTTGATAAGCCAGTAGAAAAATCAGACAACTGAAGTGTTGAAGGACGAATATCCTGGGATGTTTCCGGATTGTGTAGTGACAAGGTTGCACAGTCACAGGTTAAGACAAGAGGAGAAATCAAAGAGTGAAGATGACATTGAAGTGCAATTATCAGAAACGATTTCTGATCAGATGGTTGAAAAAGAACAAGACCAGGTGGAGGATGAGGCGGATATTTTTAGTTCAGGAAAATTGGCGGAGTTACAACAGAAAGATGTCGAAATAAACCGGATGTATCAGAAAGTATACACAGAAGAGGAATCTGAGTGTATACCAGAGTGTTATTACCGTAAAAGTGATCTCTTGATGAGAAAATGGAGACCTGTACATATGCAGGCGGATGAAAAGTGGGCAGAAGTTCAACTAGTAGTATTGCCGGTAGGGTATAGAAAGGAGATGTTGCGAGTTGCACATATGGTACCAGTGGGAGGTCATTGGGGAATAAGGAAAACTCAAGCTAAAATCCAGAAACATTTTTATTGGCCAGGACTACATAAAGATGTAGTTAAATTTTGTTAATCATGTCACACATGTCAAGTGATAGGGAAACCTCAAGCAGTAATAAAACCAGCACCCTTAATACCCATTCCAGCATTCGAGGAACCTTTTACAAGGGTCCTAATTGATTGCATAGGACCGCTTCCCAAAGCAAAAAGTGGAAATCAATATCTTTTGACGATAATGGATGTGTCTACTAGGTTTCCAGAGGCCATTCCAGTACGTAATATTACAGCTAAACAGATTGTGGAGGAGTTGCTTAAATTCTTTACTAGATATGGACTACCCACAGAAATATAATCGGAACAAGGATCAAATTTTACCTCAAGGTTATTCAAAGAAGTTATGGTAAGAAGTCTTACAACACCAGGTTAAAGTCCAACATGTTTGTTTCAAACACTAGCTTTCGGAGCACTGCTCCTTCCTCAGGTGAATGAAGAGGTATGTTCCAGAAACATTTATATAGACAAATTCAAAGATGCCAGACAATGCTTAGAATGCGAGCATTTGCAGGTAATTAAGTCTTTACAGATCCAGAGATAGGGG
Organism: Scyliorhinus canicula; assembly: GCF_902713615.1. NCBI lineage: Eukaryota > Metazoa > Chordata > Chondrichthyes > Carcharhiniformes > Scyliorhinidae > Scyliorhinus > Scyliorhinus canicula. The sequence continues at coordinate 2,446,650 of NC_052173.1, read as the reverse complement.
TAACCCCAGGTTAAAGAGGTGTGAATTGTCTCAAGCCAGGACAGTTGGTAGGATTTCACAAGCCCAGGCCAGATGGTGGGGGATGAATGTAATGCAACATGAATCCCAGGTCCCGGTTGAGGCCGTACTCATGTGTGCGGAACTTGGCCATAAGTTTCTGCTCGGCGATTCTGCGTTGTCGCGTGTCCTGAAGGCCGTCTTGGAGAACGCTTACCCGGAGATCAGAGGCTGAATGCCCTTGACTGCTGAAGTGTTCCCCGACTGGAAGGGAACATTCCTGCCTGGTGATTGTCGCGCGATGCCCGTTCATTCGTTGTTGCTGCGTCTGCATGGTCTCGCCAATATACCACGCTTCGGGACATCCTTTCCTGCAGCGTATGAGGTAGACAACGTTGGCCGAGTCGCACGATTATGTACCGCGTACCTGGTGGGTGGTGTTCTCACCATTACTGCGTACCATCCAGAACCGGAGGGAGCATTAGAAAGGTGGCATCAGACATTAAAGACAATGTTGAGGATTGAGATAAAGGAATTCCATTTGTATTGTTTGCAATTAGGATACACCTAATGAGTCAACCAAATTTAGTCCTTTTGAACTAATTTTTGGTCATGAGGTAAGAGGACCACTTAAATTAAGGAAAAATTGGAGAGTGAGAAATCGGAAATTACATTATTGGATTTAGTGTCAAATTTTAGGAAACAATTAAATAGAGCAGGTGAATTGGCTAGACAACACTTAAAAGTTGCACAACATGTGATGAAACGGGTTGCAGACAAGAAATCCAAAGTTCGTAGTTTTGCCAGTGGAGATAAAGGTTTAGTGTTGTTACCAGTAGGTTTTGTGGACCTTATCAGATTGATTGGAAATTAAGTGAGGTGAATTATGTGGTAAAAACACCAGATAGAAGGAAGACTCACTGAGTGAGTCATGTGAATATGCTTAAAAGGTACTTTGAAAGGGAAGGAGAAACAAAAGGGGGTTTTAATGATTCGAACTCAAAGTGACAAACCAAATCCAGATGATTGAATTGACATACCTCAAATTAAATTGGAAAACGAGGATGTTCTTAAAAATTGGATAAATTGTTGAGTTACCTTCCAGAGGAAAAACGGACTGACCTGAAAGAGTTATTGATATCACATGGGCAAGTTTGTAGAGATAAATTTGGAAGTACTAAAATGGCTATACATGATGTAGATGTGGGAAATGCTGTTCCAATCAAACAACATCCATACAAACTTAACCCTTTAAAATTGGCACAGGTTAACAAAGAGATTGAGAGTATGCTTAAAAATGGCATCATTGAAGTGGGTTGCAGCCAATGGAGCTCACCCATAGTGCTGGTACCTAAACCAGACGGTACCCAATGGTTGTGTGTGGACTATCGAAAGGTGAATGCAGTTACAAGAACGGACTCTTATCCTATCCCACACTTGGAGGATTGCATTGAGTAAGTGGGACAATCAGCTTTTATTAACAAACTGGATTTACTTAAAGGTTACTGGCAGGTACCTTTATCCTAAAGGGCGAAGGAGATTTCAGATTTTGCGATTCCAGATGGTATATACCAATTCAAAGTTATGCCATTTGGCATGAAAAACGCACCCAGCCACATTTCAACGGTCAACTAACAAAGTCATTTCAGGATTACCCAATTGTGCGATATACATCGACAATCTGGAAATTTTCAGCCAGACATGGAAAGAACATTTAAAATATCTGATGGAGTTATTCGATCGACTTCAGGAGGCCGGTTTGATGGTAAACCTAGCCAAAAGTGAATTTGGAAAGGCCCAAGTCACTTTCCTTGGCCATACAATCGGACAGGGTCGAATGGTCCCACGGGATGTGAAACCAACAGTTATTGAGGAGTTTCCAATACCCTCAAGACAAAGGAAAATAATGCGATTTTTTTGGCACGAGTGGATTTGATCGAACATTTGTGCATAATGTTTGTAGCGTGATTGCTCCACTGCTGGACTTGCTGAAGAAACGTCGAAAATGTCAATGCACAGCAGAGTTTCAACAGGCATTTGACTGTTTGAAAGCTGTGATAACCAATGCTCCTGTGTTGGAGAATTACAAGGGACTCTGTGATCAGATTGAAGTAAAGTATCTGACTTTAAAGAGAAATGCCAAGGCGTAGAGAATTGGCGGATCGTGCAGAGACCTTCTTGTTCAAAGAGAAGGATTCCAGTTGGAGGAAGAACAACAAAAAAAATGGACTGTATTATTATACCTGTTTGCGTGTGTAGTTTTTTTGAAACGAAAAAGTATATTTACATAGAACATAGAACGATACAGCGCAGTACAGGCCCTTCGGCCCACGATGTTGCACCGACATGGGAAGTCAAAAACTAAAGGCCATCTAACCTATACTATGCCATTATCATCCATATGCTTATCCAATAAACTTTTAAATGCCCTCAATGTTGGCAAGTTCACTACTGTTGCAGGTAGGGCATTCCACGGCCTCACCACTCTTTGCGTAAAAAACCCACCTCTGACCTCTGTCCTATATCTGTTACCCCTCAATTTAAGGCTATGTCCTCTCGTGTTAGCCACCTCCATCCGCGGGAGAAGGCTCTCACTGTCCACCCTATCTAACCCTCTGATCATTTTGTATGCCTCTATTAAGTCACCTCTTAACCTTCTTCTCTCTAACGAAAACAACCTCAAGTCCATCAGCCTTTCCTCATAAGATTTTCCCTCCATACCAGGCAACATCCTGGTAAATCTCCTCTGCACCCGTTCCAAAGCTTCCACGTCCTTCCTATAATGAGGCGACCAGAACTGTACGCAATACTCCAAATGCGGATGTACCAGAGTTTTGTACAGCTGCAACATGACCTCATGGCTCCGGAACTCAATCCCTCTACCAATAAAGGCCAACACACCATAGGCCTTCTTCACAACCCTATCAACCTGGGTGGCAACTTTCAGGGATCTATGTACATGGACACCGAGATCCCTCTGCTCATCCACAATACCAAGAATTTTACCATTAGCCAAATATTCCGCATTCCTGTTATTCTTTCCAAAGTGAATCACCTCACACTTCTCTACATTAAACTCCATTTGCCACCTCTCAACCCAGCTCTGCAGCTTATCTATGTCCCTCTGTAACCTGCAACATCCTTCCGCACTGTCTACAACTCCACCGACTTTAGTGTCGTCTGCAAATTTACTCACCCAACCTTCTACGCCCTCCTCTAGGTAATTTATAAAAATGACAAACAGCATCGGCCCCAGAACAGATCCTTGTGGTACGCCACTCGTAACTGAACTCCATTCTGAACATGGACAGTAATGGGAAGTTGTGCGTGGAGTCCGAGGAGATAGGTGAGGTGCTAAATGAGTATTTTTCGTCAGTATTCACACAGGAAAAAGACAAAGTTGTCGAGGTGAATACTGAGATACAGGCTACTAGACTAGAAGGGCTTGAGGTTCATAAGGAGGAGGTGTTAGCGATTCTGGAAAGTGTGAAAATAGATAAGTCCCCTGGGCCGGATGGGGTTTATCCAAGAACTCTCTGGGAAGCTAGGGAGGAGATTGCTGAGCCTTTGGCTTTGATCTTTAAGTCATCTTTGTCTACAGGAATAGTGCCAGAGGACTGGAGGATAGCAAATTTTGTCCCCTTGTACAAGAAGGGGAGTAGAGATAACCCCTGTAACTATAGGCCAGTGAGCCTTACTTCTATTGTGGGAAAAGTCTTGGAAAGGTTTATAAGAGATAGGATGTATAATCATCTGGAAAGGAATAATTTGATTAGAGATAGTCAACATGGTTTTGTGAAGGGTAGGTCGTGCCTCACAAACCTCATTGAGTTCTTCGAGAAGGTGACCAAACAGGTGGATGAGGGTAAAGCAGTTGATGTGGTGTATATGGATTTCAGTAAAGCGTTTGATAAGGTTCACCACGGTAGGCTATTGCAGAAAATACAGAGGCATGGGATTCAGGGTGATTTAGCAGTTTGGATCAGAAATTGGCTAGCTGATAGAAGACAGAGAGTGGTAGTTGATGGGAAATGCTCTGACTGGTGTCCAGTTACTAGTGGTGTGCCACAAGGATCTGTTTTGGGGCCGTTGGTGTTTGTCATTTTTATAAATGACCTGGAGGAGGGCGTAGAAGGATGGGTGAGTAAATTTGCAGATGACACTAAAGTTGGTGGAGTTGTGGACAGTGCAGAGGATGTTACAAGATACACAGGGACAGAGATAAGCTGCAGAGCTGGGCTGACAGGTGGCAAATGGAGTTTAATGCAGAAAAGTGAGAGGTGCTTCATTTTGGAAGGAATAACAGAAAAGCAGAGTACGGGGCTAATGGTAAGATTCTTGGTCGTGTGGACGAGCAGAGAGATCTCGGTGTCCATGTACATAAGTCCCTGAAAGTTGCCACCCAGGTTGAGAGGGTTGTTAAGAAGGCGTACGGTGTGTTAGCTTTTATTGGTAGAGGAATTGAGTTTCGGAGCCATGAGGTCATGTTGCAGTTGTACAAAACTCTGGTGCGGCCGCATTTGGAGTATTGTGTGCAGTTCTGGTCGCCACATTATAGGAAGGATGTGGAAGCATTGGAAAGGGTACAGAGGAGATTTACAAGAATGTTGCCTGGTATGGAGGGAAGATCATATGAGGAAAGGCTGAAGGACTTGAGGCTGTTTTCGTTAGAGAGAAGAAGGCTAAGAGGGGACTTAATAGAGGCATACAAGATGATCAGAGGATTAGATAGGGTGGACAGTGAGAGCCTTTTTCCTCGGATGGTGATGTCCAGCACGAGGGGACATAGCTTTAAATTGAGGGGAGATAGATATAGGACAGATGTCAGAGGTAGGTTCTTTACTCAGAGAGTAGTACGGGCGTGGAATGCCCTGCCTGCAACAGTAGTGGACTCGCCAACACTAAACGCATTCAAATGGTCATTGGATAGGCATATGGATGATAAGGGAATAGTGTAGAGGGACTTTAGAGGGGTTTCACAGGACGGCGCAACATCGTGGGCCGAAGGGCCTGTACCGCGCTGTAATGTTCTCTGTTCTATGTTCTATTTCCCATCAACCACCGCCCCCTGCCTTCTTTCAACTAGCCAATTTCTGATCCACATCTCTAAATCGCCCTCAATCCCCAGCCTCCGTATTTTCTGCAATAACCGACCATGGGGAACCTTATCAAACGCTTTACTGAAATCCATATACACCACATCAACTGCTCTACCCTTGTCTACCTGTTCAGTCACCTTCTCAAAGAACTCGATAAGGTTTGTACCCTTCACAAAACCATGCTGACTATCCCTAATCATATTATTCCTATCTAGATGATTATAAATCGTATCTCTTATAATCCTCTCAAAGACTTTACCCACAACAGACGTGAGGCTCACCGGCCTATAGTTACCGGGGTTATCTCTACTCCCCTTCTTGAACAAAGGGACCACATTTGCTATCCTCCAGTCCTCTGGCACTATTCCTGTAGCCAATGATGACATAAAAATCAAAGCCAAAGGCTCAGCAATCTCTTCCCTGGCTTCCCAAAGAATCCTAGGATAAATCCCATCAGGCCCCGGGGACTTATCTATTTTCACCTTGTCCAGAATTGCCAACACTTCTTCCCTACGCACCTCAATGCCATCTATTCTAATAGCCTGGGTCTCAGCATTCTCCTCCACAACATTATCTTTTTCCTGAGTGAATACTGACGAAAAGTATTCATTTAGTATCTCGCTTATCTCCTCAGCCTCCACACACAACTTCCCACCACTGTCCTTGACTGGCCCTACTCTTACCCTAGTCATTCTTTTATTCCTGACATACCTATAGAAAGCTTTTGGGTTTTCCTTGATCCTACCTGCCAAAGACTTCTCATGTCCCCTCCTTGCTCGTCTTAGCTCTCTCTTTAGATCCTTCCTCGCTTCCTTGTAACTATCAAGCGCCCCAACTGAAACTTCACGCCTCATCTTCACATAGGCCTCCTTCTTCCTCTTAACAAGAGATTCCACTTCTTTGGTAAACCATGGTTCCCTCGCTCTACCCCTTCCTCCCTGCCTGACTGGTACGTACTTATCAAGAACACGCAATAGCTGTTCCTTGAACAAGCTCCACATATCCAGTGTGCCCAACCCTTGCAGCCTACTTCTCCAACCTACACACCCTAAGTCATGTCTAATGGCATCATAATTGCCCTTCCCCCAGTTATAACTCTTGCCCTGCGGGGTATACTTATCCCTTTCCATCACTAACGTAAAGGTCACTGAATTGTGGTCACTGTCTCCAAAGTGCTCACCTACCTCCAGATCTAACACCTGGCCTGGTTCATTACCCAAAACCAAATCCAATGTGGCCTTGCCTCTTGTTGGCCTGTCAACATATTGTGTCAGGAAACCCTCCTGCACACATTGTACAAAGAACGACCTATCTAATGTACTCGAACTATATCTTTTCCAGTCAATATTTGGAAAGTTAAAGTCTCCCATAACAACAACCCTGTTACTTTCGCTCTTTTCCAGAATCATCTTCACCATCCTTTCCTCTACATCCCTAGAACTATTAGGTGGCCTATAGAAAACTCCCAACAGGGTGACCTCTCCTTTCCTGTTTCTAACCTCAGCCCATACTACCTTGGAAGAAGAGTCCCCATCTAGCATCCTTTCCGCCACCGTAATACTGTCCTTGACTAGCAGCGCCACACCTCCCCCTCTTTTGCCCCCTTCTCTGAGCTTACTAAAACACCTAAACCCCGGAACCTGCAACAACCATTCCTGTCCCTGCTCTACCCATGTCTCTGAAATGGCCACAACATCGAAGTCCCAGGTACCAACCCATGCTGCCAGTTCCCCTACCTTATTTCGTATACTCCTGGCATTGAAGTAGACACATTTCAAACCACCTACCTGAACACTGGCACCCTCCTGCGAAGTCAAATCTGTGCTCCTGACCTCTATACTCTCAATCTCCCGTACCCCAAAACTACAATCCAGATTCCCATGCCCCTGCTGAATTAGTTTAAACCCCCCCAAAGAACACTAACAAATCTCCCCCCAGGATATTGGTGCCCCTCAGGTTCAGATGTAGACCATCCTGTCTATAGAGGTCCCACCTTCCCCAGAAAGAGCCCCAGTTATCCAGAAATCTGAATCCCTCCCGCCTGCACAATCCCTGTAGCCACGTGTTTAATTGCTCTCTCTCCCTATTCCTCATCTCACTATCACGTGGCACGGGCAACAACCCAGAGATAACAACTCTGTTTGTTCTCGCTCTGAGCTTCCATCCTAGCTCCCTAAAGGCCTGCCTGACATCCTTGTCCCCTTTCCTACCTATGTCGTTAGTGCCAGTGTGGACTACGACTTGGGGCTGCTCCCCCTTAAGGACCCGGAAAACACGATCCGAGACATCACGTACCCTTGCACCTGGGAGGCAACATACCAAACGTGAGTCTCTCTCCCTCCCACAAAATGCCCTATCTGTGCCCCTGACTATTGAGTCCCCAATTATTAATGCTCTGCTCCTCTCCCCCCTTCCCTTCTGAGCAACAGGGACAGACTCCGTGCCAGAGGCCCGTACCCCATGGCTTACCCCTGGTAAGTCGTCATCTACTGTGTGCATTTCGTAAAAGGATAGTGAAAAGGTGAAAAATGAAACTATCTTGAACGTAGAACATTACAGCACAGTACAGGCCCTTCGGCCCTCGATGTTGTGCCGACCTGTGAACCCATACCACAATCTAGTAAATGTTTTGGGTCAGGTGAACTTCATGATATACTTTGGGGTTCACTAAACCCTGGCCCATAACAATAGGAAGCAAATTCATAGAATCTCTACAGTGGAGAAGGCGGCCATTCGGCCCATCGTGTCTGCACCAATCCTCTGAAAGAACACCCTAACCCAGGCCCAATCACCCACCCTATCCCTGTAACCCCACCTAGGGACAATTTATCATGGCCAATCCACCTAACTTGCACATCTTTGGACTGTGGGAGGAAACTGGAGCACCCGGAGGAAACCCATGCAGACACGGGGAGAAAGTGCAGACTCCACACAGTGACCCGTGATTGGAACCGAACCCGGGTCCCTGGCGCTGTAAGGCAACAGTGCTAACCACTGTGCTATCCAAGGATAGCTCAATTCCATTATGGGGGACATCTCAGAATAAAGAAAACCAAAGCACAGATCCAATAATAGTTTTCCTGGCCTGGACTGCATAAAGATATAGGTAGCTTCTGTCAAACCTGTCAAGTAATGGGAAGCCACAAGCTGGAATAAAACTTGCACCTTTGATTCCAGCTTTTAAAGAATCTTTTACAAGAGCTCTAATCGACTGTATAGGACTTTTGTGGAGAACGCAAGGTGGACATTAATACTTGTTAACTATTATGGATGTATCCACTAGGTTTCCTGAAGCCATACCATTCAGAACCATTACAGCCTGGAGTGGGGAAGAGGAATTAAACAAGTTCTTTACTTGATGTGGCTTACCGAAGGACATGCAATCAGATCAAGGGTCAAATTTCATGTCAAGGCTATTTAAAGAGGTCATGACTAGCCTGGAGATAAAACAGCACAAATCATCAGCATCGCATCCAGAGTCACACGGCAGCACAAGTGGTTAGCACTGTGGCTTCACAGCGCCAGGTTCGATTCCCGGCTTGGGTCACTGTCTGTGCGGAGTCTGCACGTTCTCCCCGTGTGTGCGTGGGTTTCCTCCGGGTGCTCCGGTTTCCTCCCACAATCCAAAGATGTGCAGGTTAGGTGGATTGGCCAGGCTAAATTGCCCTCAGTGACCAAAACGGTCAGGAGGGGTTATTGGGTTACGGGGATAGGGTGGAAGTGAGGGCTTATGTGGGTCGGTGCAGACGCGATGGGCCGAATGGCCTCCTTCTGCACTGTATGTTCTATGTTGTTCTAAATGTTCTATGTTCACAGGGAGCATTCAAGAGGTGACATCATACTTTAAAAATCATGAGAGCGTATAGCCAAGATTATCCTCATCATTGGGATAAAGGGTTTCCATTTTTATTATTTATCATTAGGGATGCATTGCATTATTCTATCAGATTTAGTCCTTTTGAATTGTCCTATGGACATCAAGTTTATAGAATCACTGAAATTAATCCAAGAAAAATTATTAAGCAAGAAGTGCCAAATTTCAGAGAAAGACTGAATGGGACGTGTGAGGTGGCAAAGAAGCATTTAAATACAGCACAGCAGGGAATGAAAGCAATGGCTGATCGCAAAGCACAGATTCAGTTTTATAGCTGGGGGAAAAGTGCTCACGTTATTACCGGTGTCAGGCAAACCACTGATAGCCAGCTTTACTGAGCCGTATTACATCAAAAGAAAGTTGAGCACGGTAAATCATCTGGTATGCACAGGTAGACAAAAACTGCATAGAGTGAAGGGCTAAATTCTGACAGTGAGCTCCCTAAAATTAATTTAGGTAATGAGAAAGTCCTGGAAATGTTAAACAACTGATTATCTTCCAAATAAAAACCTTAGTGAATTGAAAGAGTTATTGCAGTCTTATAAATGTATTTGCGGTGATACGTTAGGCAGAAGAGGCGGTGATACATTAGGCAGAAGAGGGTGCAATGCATGATGTAGATGTGGGAGACGCAGTTTCAATGAAGCAACATTCTTATGAGGAGAGGTTGAGTAGACTGGGACTGTACTCGTTGGAATTTAGAAGGATGAGGGGGGGATCTTATAGAAACATTTAAAATTATGAAGGGAATAGATAGGATAGATGCGGGCAGGTTGTTTCCACTGGCGGGTGAAAGCAGAACTAGGGGACATAGCCTCAAAATAAGGGGAAGTAGATTTAGGACTGAGTTTAGGAGGAACTTCTTCACCCAAAGGGTTGGGAATCTATGGAATTTCTTGCCCAGTGAAGCAGTTGAGGCTCCTTCATTAAATGTTTTTAAGATAGATAGTTTTTTGAAGAATAAAGGGATTAAGGGTTATGGTGTTCGGGCCGGAAAGTGGAGCTGAGTCCACAAAAGATCAGCCATGATCTCATTGAATGCGGAGCAGGCTCGAGGGGCCAGATGGCCTACTCCTGCTCCTAGTTCTTATGTTCTTATGTTCTTATATAGGTTAAATCCAAAAAGATCACATGTACAGAAGGAAATTGAATATATGCTCCAAAATGACATTATTGCATTGGGTTTTAGTGACTGGAGCTCCCCTATCGTAATTGTCCTGACGCCAGATGGAACACAAAAAGACCGTGTGGACGATGGGAGAATGAATATTGTCACTAAGAGGGATTTGTTTCCTCGTCCCGGTTTGGAAGATGGCATCAAAAGAGTTTGGACAGTAGGAGGGGTTGTGGTGTGAGGTGCTCCGGAGAGTGAACGCCTCCACCTCGTGCGCGACGTTGGGGCTGATACAGCTGAAGGTGGTAGAGAGCACACCTCTCCAGTCGCTCCATCTGGACCTGTAAAGACAATTACCTGCAAAGATTTGCATTCAAAGTATCATCTTGTACCACTGACTTTGTCTATATATGTGTTTCTGGAGCCCACCTCTTCACTCATCCAAGGAAGGAGCTGTGCTCCGAAAGCTGGTGATTCGAAACAAACCTATTGGACTTTAACCTAGTGTTGTAAGATTTAGAGCCACGGCAGATATCCTCTCCTAAAAGACGCAGTTTTATGCCTTCGCTGAACCAGGAAGCGATGTTTTCCCAGACTTGGCTACCTAAGCGTATTGTGTGCTAACTATTAGCTGGATTTGACCTATATAGGGGCATCAGAATTGGGTGTTGCTTGGGGAAAAGGGTGCCTCATTGAATTCAGGGAATGAGAGTATATTTTGGGAAGAAGTAACTGATGAGCCATCAATTGCACGAGAGACGAGTTGCTATACAAAAGTTAGGCTTTAATAAGCTAGAACTTAGCCCTGCGGTTGACTACAATAAAATGGACGACCGCCGGGCGTTCCAACTATTTATACCTCGGTATGGAGGCGTGGTTAACTCAGCCTCTTGACCAATCGGAGAACTGTCACATGACTGGTCTCAACCAATCGGTCGAGAGGCACATGACCGACCAGGGCCAATGGTAAGCCGGTGTTCTGCACCAATGGCAGACAGCTATGCAAATCATATCACCACAGTAACTTCAGATAAAACACTATGTTTAGTTAGGGGGGCACGGTGACACAGTGGTTAGCACTGCTGGCTCACAGCTCCAAGGTCCCCAGTTCAATTTCGACCTCGGCTGACTGTCAGTGTGGAGTTTGCACATTCTCCTTGTGGATTTCCTCTGGGTGCTCGGATTTCGCCCCACAATCCAAAGATGTGGTTCGGTGGATTGGCCGTGATAAATTGCCCCTTGTCCAAAAGTTAGGTGAGGTTACTGGGATAGGGTGGGGGTTGGGCCTCGGTAGGGTGCTCTTTCAGAGTGTCAGTGCAGACTCGATGGGCCAAATGACCTCCTTCGGCGCTGTAGGGATTCTATTCTATTGTAGTTATCAATGGATTGGCCATGCTAAATTGTCCCTTAGTATCCAAAAATGTGCAGGTCGAGTGAGATTGCGGGGATACGGCATGGGTGTGGGCCTAGGTAGGGTGCTCTTTCAGAGGGTCGATACAGATTCCAGGTGCCGAATGGCCTCCTTCTGCAATGTAGTGATTCTATGATTCTAATACACTTTTTGAAAAATTAATTTAGAGTACCCAATTCATTATTTCCAATTAAGGGGCAATTTAGCATGGCCAATTCACCTACTGTACACATCTTTGGGTTGTGGGGGTGAGACACACGCAGACACGGGGAGAATGTGCAAACTCCACACGGACAGCGACCCAGGGCCGGGATCGAACCTGGGACCTCGGCGCCGTGAGACAGCAGTGCCAACCACTGTGCCACCGTGCTGCCCATTTGATTTTAATACACTTAAGTGTCATAGTGTGTATTAGCATTTTGTTGTGTTTTTAAAAATTAGACTTTAATAAAGTCAAACCAATTGTTTACAGAATGACTGGACTGATTCCTCACTGGGACGTACATTGTCCCTCACATTATTCCAAACAAATATACACCAAACAAATATACACCACCAAGAACCAATGTTTCACGTTATCATTTGGGGATCTGAGACACACTCGCAGCTATCACCAAGGTTTTCAACAGTAACCCATAACAATGTACACATCGAAGGTACTGCCTCCACGTCAGCTCCTTCCACACTCTACTCTGCCCAATCTATCATGATACTCTTCACATCACTATGTGGGTTGTACTGTGCTCCAGTCCCACATTAATACTTGCTCTGCCTTATGCAACAATGCCCAACATTGTATTTCTGATTAGTGAATGAAACCAATTAACCACATCAGTTGCATGGAGCTAGTGGTTGAGGCATTGGAAATCAGTGATTTAGTATGCCCGTTTCCTCACTGTGAGCAACCTGACAGGAGACCTACAAAGATATAGAATAAAAACCTGCAAATGCTGGAAATTTGGAATAAACAGAAAAGACCAGAAACACACAACAGGTGAGAGAGCCTGGGCTGCTCTTATTCCATTGACTGACCATGGCTGCTGCTCTATCCATTCAGCGAGATAGTGCCGGACTTCAATAGGGAATCGTTGTGCATACAAGGCTTGAAACTGAGGGAGGAGCTGTTGTAGTTTCACTGCCTCACTCCAGAAAGCCATCCTTTATCTTTAAGTACCTGAAACAAGAAAGATAAATTCTGTATGTTTTACAAACATTTTAATATCGCAGGTAGTATACAGTTAAGGACACGATGATGTACTCATAGCACACACACACGCAATACCCAAGAACTTTGCAGTCTTGCATAAATTCAGAACTTAGGTTTTCGTGGAGCTCAATCTATCCACCAGTTTTATCCAGTAAATAGCTGATCCACAAACCAGATCAATTTCCAGTCTGTGCTGAATGAGTTGATCTCAGTTGGAGAAGGGGGGGGGGGGGGGGATTCACAATTGGCCTCAAGACCCTTAGGTTTAAAAGAGAAAAAACATTTGGCTCCAATCTCCAGGGACATCGGGCGGGGGGCGGGGGGCGGGGGGGCGAGAACAGGATTGGCCTCTTGTGTCGAGCAGTCTGCTGACATTCACTTAATCAAGGTTCACAAAGAAAAGCTACTTGGGAAAGGTACCAAAGGGAGACCAGCAAGAAGCAAAACTTTCAGAAGGGGAGGGTGAAAACTGGTGGAGAGTGGTCCATCGTGGAGCCCAATGGGCAAGATGGTTACAAAATAATATGCAAAATATAAAAATCATCAGCAATAAACCGGATTTTCTGTAATAATTCCGAGACAATAAACTCATCATGGCACAAGATACAATATAACAAAAAGAACATGCTGGAAATATTCAGCAGGTATGGCAGAGGGAGAAGAGTTACATTTTAAGTCATTATTGCCTTGTTGTCACTCAAATGTATTGAACGCCATACATACTGTGTAGTTTTATTCAATTTTCTTGTTCTTGGGATGTGGGCGTCTCTGGCTGGGCCAGCATTTGCTGCCCATCCCTAATTGCCCTTGAACTGAGTGGCTTGTTAGGACATTTCAGAGGTGGGAAGTTAAGTGGCAACCGCATCGTTGTGAGAGTCCGGAGTCACATGTAGGCCAGACCGGGTAAGGACGGCAGATTTCCTTCCCTAAAGGGCATTAGTGAACCAGATGGGTTTCTACAGCATGGTCATCATTAGATTCGAAGCCAGGACTCGAGAGCATTACCTAGAATCTCTGGATTACTAGTCCAGTGACAACACCACTACACCACTGCCTCTCCTTCAATTTGTATTGGTGAAGACCATTACACAAGAAAGCTACTCGAAGGAGGTAATGACATCCACACTAAAGGATCAACTGCAGCACCACAATAGCCGCATACTTTTTTTGGAAGTCGATTCCCAGGAAACAAAATCAGTAGAACATTTAAATAATATAAATGTTAACGTATTGCACTGGAATAGGTCACAAATGTAGATATAAAATACAGATGAAATGGTTTATAAATAGGAATGAGAATGTGATATTAAATTCCAGCTATCTTCCATTCTTTGTTTCAGTACACACACACACGGGTGTTATGAGTATCTAATTGTACTTTTAGAACGCAGGGCTGAAAGAAATGAGCTCGGATTTTAACCTAAACTTCCAGTTGGGAAAGGGAAAAGTTCTGGTCAGATACCCGTTATACATCCAGTCTGATTTTACTCTCCAATAATTTTAAACACTTGGTAAATTAGAAACAGGCTCATATTGTGCCCATTTACACAAAAGCTGACAAAACAGAGAGGCATCAACAAACCCATCAACTTGTATCATTTGTTTATTCATTTTTACCACAGCCTTAGTTAGTGGGCCGTTGTTATCGTCTTGCTTCTTCTTTGACTTTGTTCAAGTCTCCCTCAGTCCAGGTCTCAATGTTATCTACACAATCTGCCACTTCTGTTTTTACTTTCAATTTCTTCTTCTTCTATTGTTGCCAGGACAAGGATGATTGGCCTTTGTTTCTGATGTCCATACTTGGCCATCTTTAACCATTTTGATTCCTGAACGTCTACTCAGGATCTAACCCACGCATTTCCATTTCTGTCCATCTGACTGATTTGGGCATCCTCACCCACAGCCACAATTCAAAAGCTCCTCTCATCCTCTTTCTTCAGAGTCTGACACTCATCTCGAGAAGTGCAGCATTCCACACTGAACCAGATGTTTTTTTTCAGTTTCATGGTGATGCTTTTGGACTACCAGACATTGCTGACACGAGACTAAAGTAGCATACAAAATAGTGGAATTGATTATTGAGTAAACTTTAGGACTATTTCTATGATAATAACCCAGCAAATAATAGCCAATGTCGACTGAAAGGGTGACATCATTAGAGGTCTGTGGGCAGCATGATAAATTTGGACTTTGAGGGATTTCCGGAGGTGGCCATGGAGTGAGTGGTCGCACATAAAGTGGCTCCAGCCGGAGGCCAGATTTTTTGGCCTTTTCTACCCATTTTACGAGGATGTTGCAGGTGGATAAAGTGGGAATACTAAAGAGAAGTATTCTCTCTCAGTGAGAATGTCAAAGGGGTCCCAGATGAGCAGTGTGTCGCATAAGGGGCACTCTTCGGATCAGGCCACATGACGTAGCAGAGGAAAAGATGGTGGAGGGACCTTTGGCACGTTGCCTGCACATTGGCTGACGGAGCAGTTGGTCAAATTCTTTGCGGCCGAGTTTTAAGAGGCAGGCGGTCTCACGGGACCTGGCAACAGTGGTGCAGAGTGCGTTGATCCAAAAGTGGAGGAGGCGGTGACTGATCATGAGGATTGTTTTGCCTCTTTGGAGGTAGAAATGCTGAATATGGCTGATGGTCAGAAAAAGTTGAGGGAGAAGGTTGGTGACTTGGAGAACCATTCAAGGAGGCAGAACCCAAGGATTGTGGGGCTGCCCGAAGGTATTGAGGGAACGAGGACCATGGAATATGTGGTCAGGGCAGCTGCTGGGGGAGGGGATCTTCGACCGCCCACCTGAGATGGAGACCGGGCACACCGCTCGTCGAGGAAGAAGCCGAGAGTGGAGGAGGAAACCGAGAGCGGGGTAGCTGCTGCAGGCAATCATTGTGAGGTGACATCGGTACTTGGACAAGGAAAAGATCCTGAGCTGGGCCAAGGAGATGTGTGAATGAAATTAAATAAAATTAAAATGAAATGAAATGAAAATGGCTTGTCACAAGTAGGCTTCAATGAAGTTACTGTGAAAAGCCCCGAGTCACCACATTCCGGCGCCTGTTCGGAGAGGCTGTTACGGGAATTGAACCGTGCTGCTGGCCTGCCTTGGTCTGCTTTCAAAGCCAGCGATTTAGCCCAGTGTAGCACCTAAGAACCAGGGGCTGGTTTAGCTCACTTGGCTAAATCGCTGGCTTTTAAAGCAGACCAAGCGGGCCAGCAGCACAGTTCGATTCCCGTACCAGCCTCCCCGGACAGGCGCCGGAATGTGGCGATTAGGGGCTTTTCACAGTAACTTTATTGAAGCCTACTCGTGACAATAAGCGATTTTCATTTTTTCATTTCAATAAGAACATAAGAACTAGGAGCAGGAGTAGGCCATCTGGCCCCTCAAGCCTGCTCCGCCATTCAATGAGATCATGGCTCTGATCTGTTGTGGACTCAGCTGCACTTTCCGGCCCGAACACCATAACCCTTAATCCCTTTATTCTTCAAAAAATTATCTATCTTTACCTTAAAAACATGTAATGAAGGAGCCTCAACTGCTTCACTGGGCAAGGAATTCCATAGATTCACAACCCTTTGGGTGAAGAAGTTCCTCCTAAACTCAGTCCTAAATCTACTTCCCCTTATTTTGAGGCTATGCCCCCTAGTTCTGTTTTCACCCGCTAGTGGAAACAACCTGCCCGCATCTATCCAATCTATTCCCTTCATAATTTTATATGTTTCTATAAGATCCCCCAGTCAGCCTTCTAAATTCCAACAAGTACAGTCCCAGTCTCCTCAACCGCTACGTAATCCAACCCCTTCAGCTCTGGGATTAACCTAGTGAATCTCCTCTGCACACCCTCCAGCGCCAGTACGTCCTTTCTCAGGTAAGGAGACCAAAACTGAACACAATACTCCAGGTGTGGCCTCACTAACACCTTGTATAATTGCAGCATAACCTCCCTAGTCTTAAGCTCCATCCCTCTAGCAATGAAGGACAAAATTCCATTCGCTTTCTTAACCACTTGTTGCACCTGTAAACCAACTTTTTACGACTCATGCACCAGCACACCCAGGTCTCTCTGCACAGCAGCATGTTTTAATATTTTATTAAAATTATAATCCCATTTGCTGTTATTCCTATCAAAAAGGATAACCTCACATTTGTCAACATTGTATTCCATCTGCCAGACCCTAGCCCATTCACTTAACCGATCCAAATCCCTCTGCAGTCTTCCGGTATCCTCTGCACTTTTTGCTTTACCACTCATCTTAGTGTCGTCTGCAAACTTGGACACATTGCCCTTGGTCCCCAACTCCAAATCATCTATGTAAATTGTGAACAATTGTGGGCCCAACACTGATCCCTGAGGGACACCACTAGCTACTGATTGCCAACCAGAGAAACACCCATTAATCCCCACTCTTTGCTTTCTATTAATTAACCAATCCTCTTACCATGCTACTACTTTACCCTTAATGCCATGCATCTTTATCTTATGCAGCAACCTTTTGTGTGGCACCTTGTCAAAAGCTTTCTGGAAATCCAGATATACCACATCCATTGGCTCCCCATTATCTACCGCTCTGGTAATGTCCTCAAAAAATTCAACTAAATTAGTTAGGCACGACCTGCCCTTATGAACCAATGCTGTGTCTGCCCAATGGGACAATTTCCATCCAGATGCCTCGCTACTTCTTCTTTGATGATATATTCCAGCATCTTCCCTGCTACCGAAGTTAAGCTCACTGGCCTATAATTACCCAATCTCTGCCTACCTCCTTTTTTTAAACAGTGGTGTCACGTTTGCCAATTTCCAATCCGCCGGGACCACCCCAGAGTCTAGTGAATTTTGGTAAATTATCACTAGTGCATTTGTAATTTCCCTAGCCATCTCTTTTCGCACTCTGGGATGCATTCCATCAGGGCCAGGAGACTTGTCAACCTTTAGCCCCAGTAATAACAATCATCTCAAGGTCCTCACCTGTCATAGCCTCATTTCTATCAGTCACTGGCATGTTATTTGTGTCTTCCACTGTGAAGACGGACCCAAAAAACCTGTTCAGTTCCTCAGCCATTTCCTCATCTCCCATTATTAAATCTCCCTTCTCATCCTCTCAAGGACCAATATTTACCTTAGCCACTCGATTTTGTTTTATATATTTGTCGAAACGTTTACTATTTGTTTTTATATTCTGAGCAAGTTTACTCTCATAATCTATCTTACTCTTCTTTATAGCTTTTTTAGTAGCTTTCTGTTGCCCCCTAAAGATTTCCCAGTCCTCTAGTCTCCCACTAATTTTTGCCACTTTGTATGCTTTTTCCGTCAATTTGATACTCTCCCTTATTTCCTTCGATATCCACGGTCAATTTTCCCTCTTACTACCGTCCTTCCTTTTTGTTGGTCTAAACCAGGGGTGGGCAAACTTTTCCGTGCAAGGGCCACATTCAGAAATTCACAATTTTAAAGGGCCGCATAGTATATTACTTAATAGTCCCGGTTGCAACCAATTAGCGTGCGGCATATACCTCAGCGCTTCCCCCGGCGGCATCCTGCCTTTAGCCCTCTTTTTCTCTACTTTTCAAAAATGGCGCTTCACCCGGTTATGATTCTGGGCGCCTCATATAGAACATAGAACAGTACAGCACAGAACAGGCCCTTCGGCCCTCGATGTTGTGCCAAGCAATGATCACCCTACTCAAGTCAATGTATCCACCCTATACCAGTAACCCCATTAACCTTATAAAAAAAAAAAATTTTTTTAAATATTTTTTTTTAATGACTTGATCTTGGTGGGCCACATAAAGACCTTTGGCGGGCCGCATTCGGCCCGCGGGCCATAGTTTGCCCACCCCTGGTCTAAACCTTTGCTGAGCACTGTGAAAAATCGCATGGAAGGTTCTCCACTGTTTCACCATAAAGTCTTTGCTCCCAATCTACCCGAGCTAGCTCTTCTCTCATCCCATTGTAATCTCCTTTGTTTAAGCACAAAACACTAGTGTTTGATTTTACCCTCTCACCCTCCATCTGTATTTTAAATCCCACCATATTGTGATCGCTCCTTCTGAGAGGATTCCTAACTATGAGATCATTAATCAATCCTGTCTCATTACACAGGACCAGATCTAGGACCGCTTGTTCCCTCGTAGGTTCCATTACATACTGTTCTCAGAAACTATCGCAGATACATTCTATAAACTCCTCCTCAAGGCTGCCTTGACCGACCTGGTTAAACCAATCGACATGTAGATTAAAATCCCCCATGATAACTGCTGTACCATTTCTACATGCATCAGTTATTTCTTTGTTTATTGCCTGCCCCACCATAATGTTACTATTTGGTGGCCGATAGACTACTCCTATCAATGACTTTTACGCTTTACTATTCCTGATTTCCACCCAAATGGATTCAACCTTATCCTCCATAGCACCGATGTCATCCCTTACTATTGCCCGGATGTCATCCTTAAATAACAGAGCTACACCATCTCCCTTACCATCCACTCTGTCCTTCCGAATAGTTTGATACCCTCGGCGATTTAACTTCCAGTCGTGACCATCTTTAACCATGTTTCAATAATGGCCACTTCAGTAATAGTCATTCACGATGATTTGCGCCATCAACTCATTTACCTTATTCCGAATACTACGAGCATTCAGGTAAAGTACACTTATGTTGGCTTTCATACCTCTGTTTTGAATCTTAACACCTTGATCAATAAACTCTCCTAAGTTATATTTCCTCTTAACTTTTCTCCTAATTTTCCTTGTCGTTGAACCCATATCTTCATGTAACAACCTGCCACATCGCTTACCATTTATGTTTTTACTTCCCGTTTTATTCCTTTTAGTATTACTGGGCCTATTCACTGAGCTCCCCTCAGTCACTGTACCTTGTACTGTCACCCTTTTTGATTTCTGACTATGTCTTCTCTGCCTTACACTTTCCCCCTTACTGCCTTTTGTTTCCTTCCCTGTTTTACTACCTTCCGACTTCCTGCATCGGTTCCCATCCCCCTGCCACATTTGTTTAAACCCTCCCCAACAGCTCTACAAACACCCCCCCACGACATCGATTCCAGACCTGCCCAGGTGTAGACCGTCCGGTTTGTACTGGTCCCGCCTCCCCCAGAACCGGTTCCAATGCCCCAGGAATTCAAATCCCTCCCTCTTGCACCATCTCTCAAGCCACGAATTCATCCTATCTATCCTGACATTCCTACTCTGACTAGCTCGTGGCACTGGTAGCAATCCTGAGATTACTACCTTTGAGGTCCTACTTTTTAGTTCAACTCCTAACTCCCTGAATTCAGCTTGTGGGACCTCGTCCCATTTTTTACCTATATCGTTGGTGCCTATGTGTACCACGACAGCTGGCTGTTCACTCCCCCCCCCCCTCCCAAAGAATGTCCTGCAGCCGCTCCAAGACATCCTTGACCCTTGCACCGGAGAGGCAACATACCATCCTGGAGTCTCGATTGCATCCGCAGAACCGCCTGTCTATTCCCCTTACGATCGAGTCCCCTATCACTATAGCCCTGCCATTCTTGTTCCTGCCCTGCTGCGCAGCAGAGCCAGCCACGGTGCCATGAACCTGGCTGCTGCTGCCTTCCCCTGGTGAACCATCTCCCCCAACAGTATCCAAAGCGGTATATCTGTTTTGCAGGGAGATGACCGCAGGGGACACCTGCACTGCCTTCCTACTCTTGCTCTGTCTTTTGGTCACCCATTTTCTATCTCCCTCAGTAACCTTCACCTGCGGTGTGACCAACTCGCTATACGTGCTATCCATGACCTCCTCAGCATCGCGGATGCTCCAAAGTGAGTTCATCCGCAGCTCCAGAGCCGTCAGGAGGTCTAACAGGAGCTGCAACTGAACACACTTCTTGCACGTGAAGGAGCCAGGGACAGTGGACGTGTCCCTGAGCTCCCACATCGCACACGAGGAGCATGACACGGGTCTGGGATCTCCTGCCATGTCTTAAACCTTCGGTTAACTTCAACAACGACAATTTCAAAAACAAAAACACAAAGAAAAATAAATAAATATACCAATGAAAAGAAAAAGAAAAAAGAAAAACTACCTACCAGTCACTTACCAGGGTTAAAAAGCACCTCCTCCCCACCCAGTTTCAAATTCCCAAACTCACTCTTAGCTGTGTCTCACTCTGGGTGTGCCTTCTCTGGCTCACTGGGAGAACTCACTCAAGGCTATACGCTATGTATTTACCAGGACATGGGAACAGAGCTGGTCAAGGAAGGGCCGAATTTCATCGGGCCAGGGCAGCCCTATTGAGGAACAGGTGCGGTTTGGGATGAGGTCCCCTACAGGTCACACATGGGGGAAAGGAGTACAACTTCGATACACCGGAGGGGGCGAGTAACTTTTTAAGGGACCATGGACTGAGAGACATTTGAAGACTTTGGATTTTAGGGGGTGATCTGGACAGGAGAAATTTTATTCAGTGGGAAGGACTGTTTTCAGTTTTCTTTGTTTTTGGCTTGGGTTAGGATAGTGGGCCTGGTGGAGTGGGGCTATGTTTAGGGTGTGGACCTGGGTGATGCATGTGACAGGGGAAGTTCATTGAAACTTGGATATGGCTGAGAGAGATGTGACCCCCCCCCCCCCCCCACCAATCAGACTGGTCTCATGGAGTGTTAGGGGTCTGAATGGATCGATCAAGAGGTCCCATGTTTTCGCTCATTTAAAAAGTTACAGCAGACATGATTTTTATACAGGATATGCCCCAGAGGGTGAAAGACAAGGGTGAGGTTGAGGAAAGGTTGGGTGGGGCAAGTGCTTCATTCGGGGTTGGATATGAAGGTTCAAGTGAGGGGGACTGCGGTGTTAATTAGTAATTGGGTGGATTTCCCAGCAAATACCATAGTGGTGGACACAGGGGGTAGATACGTTATAGTGAGTGGGAGATTACTGGGGCACCCGTGGTGCTGGTAAATATCTATACCCGCATGTAGAAAAGGGTGGTTCCCAGCGACCACAGTGGCTGGATGAAATGAAATGAAAATCGCTTATTGTCACAAGTAGGCTTCAATAAAGTTACTGTGAAAAGCCCCTAGTCGCCACATTCCGGCGCCTGTCCGGGGAGGCTGGAACGGGAATTGAACCGTGCTGCTGGCCTGCCTTGGTTTGCTTTAAAAGCCAGCGATTTAGCCTTGTGAGCTAAACCAGCCCCCAGGGATGTGGGATTGTTGGCTGATAAAGGGATGTGTGATAGGTATGGGTGGCTATATGCACCTATGTTGAGTTTAATAAAAGTGAGGAGTTTCTGCTTCCATGTTGTGGGAGTCACTGAAGGCGATAATTAGGAGCTTATTTTGATCACGGTGAATAGAGATAAGGTGGAGTGGTTGGAAAGGCAGAGGTTGGTGGAGGCCATTTTAGCAGTGGATCGGGGGTATTTGGCGGCCCGTGTGGAGGGGTTGTTGAAGGAGAGGAAGAAGCTCCATATGGAGTTTGAGCTTTTGTCCACGGGGAAGGCGGTGGTGTACGGATTAATTGCCCGGTTAAGGGTATTCATTTTATCTAGCTGCGTGGCTATAGTTTATAAGAAAGGCACTTGCTAAAGCATGCTAGGAATGCTTGACTATAGTTTAACTGCTTTTGAACAAAAATAAGTAGGTCAGGTAACGTAAACAAAATACTGCCTAGTATTTTGGACTCGGGCCTTATTATGAGAATATGTTGTTCTTCCGAAGGACAACAAAATGCGGACTTGAATTGTTTTTAAACCAAGGGCAAAACATTCATATTTCCTCTTGCGTTTGTTCCCAAGGTTTATCTCTTCAAAGTTGTTTATTTCACACTATAAATATAATGGTTTTCAAGTGTAGAACTCACAGTGCTGTGGAATGGCTATGCAGCCAGACCACTCCCCTCTCCGCAAATATTTGTGTCAAATAAATTTCCTTAATCGAACTGTCGAAGAATTTGTCTTTATTATAATTTCCACGACAAGCACCAATTTCTTTTTTTCAATATAAATTTTGAGTGTCCAATTCTTTTCCCCCCCCCCCCAATTAAGGGGCAATTTAGCGTGGCCAATCCACCTAACCTGCACATCTTTTTGGGTTGTGGGGGTGAGAGCCACGTAGACACAGGGAGAATGTGCAAACTCCACACGGACAGTGACCCAGGGCCGGGATCGAACCTGGGACCTCGGCGGCGTGAGGCAGCAGGGCTAACCCACTGTGCCACCGTGCCACCCAAGCATTAATTTCGCTTATTTTAAAGAAGGACAAGGATCCATAGGAGTGCAGATGTATCGTCCAATATCGCTTTTGAATGTAGATACAAAGTTGTTGCCCAGGGTTCTTCAATGCGCGTGGAGAACTGTGTGCTGGGGATAATGAGTGAGGACCATTTAATGTGGGAAAGAGTGAGGTGTGTCTGGTCAATGCTTGGTTGTGGGGTAGGAGGGTTTGGAGAAGTTGCCATTTCGGCTGGTCAAGTACAGTTTTTGATACCTGGGAATAAGGGTGGCACATAGTTGGCCTCAGTTACAAAAATTGAATTTGGCAGAGTGGGTGAAGGAGGACTTCAGGTGGTAGGATGTTCTGCCACTTTCATTGGCAGAGAGAATCCAGACAGTAAAGATGAAGGTTCTACCAAAGTTTCTGTTCATCTTTCAGAATCTCCCGATCGTTTTTGGGAGGTTAGGTAGGTTGATTTTATACGGGCGGGTATGGAATGAGGCCCTGCGGAGGATAAATTCAACCTCTTGTGCAAGATTGAGCCTAATTCAATTCAAAGTGGCGCACAGAACAGATTTGTCAATGGGCCTAAGAGCTTTTCTGCACTGTACAACTCTATGACTTACACCCCAAAGCAGATAACCTGACTTTATTGCTGTTTGTAGGGCTTTGCTGTGTGCAAACTTTGCGTTGCAGCCTTTAAAGTAGCAAAAACTTCAGAAAGTTGCCACTGTGCTTCACTACAACAGAAGTGAAAAATGTAATATTTTCTAAATAGAAACTAACGGCAAGTAATAAAAAATAATAAAATGGCCTGCAAAATCATTTTAATTAACAATCACCAGAGTTCCTGTTTATTTCAATTGGGTAAAGGCCAATGCTGGTGATAACATATGAAGATTTTGGGCAGGTCTTTAAAAAGGAACTGTAAAACTCTGGGACAGTCAGTAACTATTTGTAAAACACTTTGCTGTTTCTGCCCTTTTCTTTTTAACCTTATGACAATGGCTAATATTCAGAAGTCGCACAGTTGGAAGAATTTAACTACCGTTGTACAAACTGCTGCTAAAGTGGCGGTTTATAATGGGGTGATGCATGAAATATTGTGGAGCAATGCACACACCCTTAAAGTGCATGAAAAAAAGGTGCAAATGCCAATCACACATGCATCACCCCATGTGTGACTCTATATGCACATAAATGGGTCTGCAAAACGGCAATGAAGTAAACATATAGAAAGAATCCCAACATATATGCATTTGTAAAGACATCAAATGAGCTGCTGCAACGCCTAAAGTTTGATACATTTAATGATTCACAAACACGTTACCATTTTAGCCACCAGTGTGTAAACAGGGCGGAGTCTCAAAACTAGGTTGACTTCAACTATTGGTTGAGCATGATAGATAGCATCTGATTTGAGTGGATGGAAAATCATCTGCACCTGAATTGTACAAGCTCTTGTTGCGCAAGCCCTATTCCAGGAACATCAAGCCATAAAATCTATATAAAGCAAAAACAGTCATGCTGAATGGTACTTGGGCAAAGTTAAAGGTGCGTTCATCAGAGATTGACAGCAGCAACATGAAATATTTCCCCCATATCTGGTCAATGCCTTGCTGAAATCCAGCTCAGATCTCAAGATCAAACCCTCGTAAAAGTTGAAATAAAAATAAGAGAAATTGCTGGAAAAACACAGCAACACAGCTGCTGTGTCACAGTTGACATTTTGGTCTCGTATTAATTTAGGGGCCCTCATCTGAAACCTTTCAAGGGTCTCGGTGTCTCGCACCAGAAGAAGGGGCCAAAAGTGCATATGGGGTCTAATAAAGTTCTTGCACAAGAATACGACAATGCTTTATGTTGCACAGCATAATAGCTAAATATCCCAAATTTCTAATATAAAAGCAAAATGCTGCAGATGCTGGAGGCCTGAAATAAAAACAAGTGCTGGAAAAACTTAGCAGGCCTAGCAGCATCTGTGGAAAGTGAAACAGAGTTAACAATGAGTCCAATAGGACTCTTTGGGATGTATATATCCAAATACTGTTGTTTGCTTCTGCTTAGTAACACTAAAGTCTCATCTCTTAAACTAATTTAGAGCCCTCATTATACACATGCTTGTCATTATTCCTACCTAAAACCTAATGTATTACACTGCATTGATCTACATTAAATGTACTCTGCCAGGTGTCAGCCTGTTCTCTCCCTCAACCCCTACCCAGATCAGACTGCAATTATTGTTCCTCCTCAAGAATTTTGCCGGGAGCACCAATCATCATGTCATCCACCAATCCTTCATCAGAATACACGCAGATTACGAAGAGTGGCAGTCCTATCCTACTCCCAATGGAGTTTAGCTTGCAATCAGTTTCTATGTGGAATCCCAAAAATACTGTTCTTCCTGTCCCTCATTTCCTTTATTACGACTTCCAGGGAGGCATACGGAAATTAGGGAGTAGCCTGCACCTCATCATTATTGTTAGTAAGTCTTGAAAAGTTAGCGAATGTAAAACAAGGAATGCCACTTGAAGAAGGTCAATCCTCGAGTCATGCAATAAATTGTACGTGTCAAGCAAGCAGGCTACCCAATTGGGTGTGTGATAGAAGGTAATTAGATGATCAAGTTAGAATGTTCAAGATCTAACGGTGGAAAACTCATGTGCCCTGTCCATTAGCTGCCCAATACCAAGCCTGGCTTCAAATCGGTACGGAGACATTAAGACCAGGACAGGATTGTTTGAAAGTTGGAGCTTCCCACCCTTCATCCAGCTGATACTGGCTGCCCCCAGTCACTTAACACTCTATGGTCACCTACCCCTTATTTCGGAAGAAGCTCCGACTCAGAGAGCTGCCAGCCAGATTGGCTAGCGGTGTAATAGTCCCAGCAGCTAGAAACGTCCAGTTGGTGAGGCTCTCGCTGGTGGGCACAGGTGATCCCAAAAGATGGTTCCCCTCCCTTACCAGACAGCAGTTAGCCCTGTAGAAGGTGCCCATCTACCCACCTGTCGTGGACCTCCCCCTGCTGTGGGTAACATAGTGGCAGCATGAGGCACTTAGTTGGCCACAAGGGCCTCGATAGGCTCATGAGCAGGTAGGCTGCGCTAACACAGCCACTGCTCCATAAAATGGGAGACAGGTTGGGGCGGGCGGGTAGGTGGTGGGCAGACCACATATTGCATTCTACGAAATCCCCCTTTCAACAGCTACAAATTTTCACCCCATATGTTTCAAGATCCAATCCCCAGCTTCTTCTGCATTAGTTGGTCAAGGGCAGAACAGTGGTTAGGGTGCTGCAATTGACCTCGGTTTCCTGGAGCCAGGAAAGAGACAGGCATCAACCATGGCTTTTGTCTTCTAATTAGCAGTCAGTGATCCTCCCCCCCCCCCC
This sequence comes from Scyliorhinus canicula, assembly GCF_902713615.1. NCBI lineage: Eukaryota > Metazoa > Chordata > Chondrichthyes > Carcharhiniformes > Scyliorhinidae > Scyliorhinus > Scyliorhinus canicula. The sequence goes on along the minus strand of NC_052173.1, from coordinate 2,420,362 downwards.
CCCATTCACATGAAAAATAACTTTGGTGAAGGAGCGGAGGCTGACTAATGCCCATTGAACAGTACTCTTACACAAGAGTATTCTTCAGGGCAGCATGGTAGCATTGTGGATAGCATAATTGCTTCACAGCTCCAGGGTCCCAGGTTCGATTCCGGCTTGGGTCACTGTCTGTGCGGAGTCTGCACATCCTCCCCGTGTGTGCGTGGGTTTCCTCCGGGTGCTCCGGTTTCCTCCCACAGTCCAAAAGATGTGCAGGTTAGGTGGATTGGCCATGATTGGCCCTGAGTGCCCAAAATTGCCCTTAGTGTTGGGTGGGGTTACTGGGTTATGGGGATAGGGTGGAGGTGTTAACCTTGGGTAGGGTGCTCTTTCCAAGATCCGGTGCGGACTAGATGGGCCGAATGGCCTCCTTCTGCACTGTAAATTCTATGTAAGATGGTACAGGCCTTCTTCAAGGCTGTTGTACAGAAATACGGTTATCTAAAGAAAAACAGATCTGAATTTCATATTAAACCCCATGCTGTGACTAGACTAAATGGAGCTCTAAAGATCTCTCCCACCCCCACCCATACACCTCGCTCACCAACCTACTGACCGACCTGACTGGTTCACTGCAGAGACACCTACACTCTCACATACACACACTTTGTGCTCAGAATAAATGGTATTGTCAAAAGGTGCAACTAGCGAGCTGCTACCTTTGTCTGACTGGTAGATAAAACATGCACCCACACCACTCTAATAATAATCGCTTATTGTCACAAGTAGACTTCAATTAAGTTACTGGAAAAGCCCCTAGTCGCCACATTCCGGCGTCTGTTCGGGGAGGCTGGTACGGGAATTGAACCCACGCTGCTGGCATTGTTCTGCATTGCAAGCCAGCTGTTTAGCCCACTGTGCTAAAGCAGCCCCTTCTTTACAGTGTTTTACATAGCCAGGGGATTATAAGAATTCTACATCATGTTCAGGCATGATTTTGGTGGTTTAAATCTTCTTGGGTGATGTTCTGTTTGGAAAGTGGGAAGTCAATAATTGATTCTCTGCACAGAACATGATCTATTACTGCCTTTATCACCCGAAACAGAGGGAAGATGTTCTTGGATTCTACCCATCTCAAAGGTTACTGCTCAGATCTCCATGCTCACATTTGCTTTAGCCCTCCCAAAACAAAATATGTTTCCAGCTAAATTGGTCACTTGGCAAACACCTATTTTCCACAGCTTTGTTGTAACTGTGGGATTTTTTGGTCTCGCCCGCCCAGAGACCAGAAATTCCCGCCTGAGCTCAACGGACTTTTCAATAATTTGTCAAATTGTTCATCCGGGCAGCAATGATTCCTGTAGTGGGTGGGACGGAATATTTACACCCGTGTTAACAAAAACAGGCCATTATCATGACTACATGATGGGACAGTCCTTCTGTCTGGAGTCCTAATCCCAAACTGGGATTGGGGCTGATGGGAACACATTAAACGGCATTAAGAAATAAAAGTTGTTTTTTTTTAAAATGAAAGTATGACATCCTTCTGCTTTTTAAACCCTTGTACAACTTAAGAGGGCAGGTGACCTCTTACCAAGGTGTTAACTAATGTAATTGAGTGGAGTTACAATGCGACTCTCCTATTAGTTTCCTTCACCGTCCCCCATGGCCAAGCACCTGTGGTGATGCTGAAATTAGCAACAGAATAGCATAGTGGAATTAAACCCGCGCACACACACGCACTAGACACACCTGCCTTTAGATACACAAACACCAAATGACAAAAGCTTTAATGAATCCAATGTCTATATTCAACGCCTTTGAAATAGACGTTTCACAAGTGGGTGGGTGGGGACATGGCGGCAAGGAATCGGTAGCAGAGTGAGGTATGACACTGGCTTTTTAACTTTGGGCTTGAGATTTGTTTCCAGAGCCTGTTAGGTCAATCCTTTCCCCTCTCTACAATTTGCAAGAGTCTGGAGTGAAGTGAGTTTTGGAAGTTTCAACCCAATTCAAGAACGGGTTGAACTGGGGCCTCACGGTAGCATGGTGGTTAGCATCAATGCTTCACAGCTCCAGGGTCCCAGGTTCGATTCCCGGCTGGGTCACTGTCTGTGCGGAGTCTGCACGTCCTCCCCGTGTGTGCGTGGGTTTCCTCCGGGTGCTCCGGTTTCCTCCCACAGTCCAAAGATGTGCGGGTTAGGTGGATTGGCCATGCTAAATTGCCCATAGTGTAAGGTTAATGGGGGGATTGTTGGGTTACGGGTATACGGGTTACGTGGGTTTAAGTAGGGTGATCATTGCTCGGCACAACATCGAGGGCCGAAGGGCCTGTTCTGTGCTGTACTGTTCTATGTTCTATGTTCTAACGCAAGACTCAAGCTAAAAGGTTGGTCTAATTTAGCATTACCATCTCACTGATACAGAAATATATGTGGTTGGGCAGCAATGCTGTTATTTTGTTTTTAACAAAAAGTTCACAGGATATGGTTTGATACAGAGTACATTCAGTAATTCAGATTTTACAGTACTCAGAGGCACACACAATGATGGTCATACATAATTATGTTCGTTAAATAGCATGGATGATTAATTGTAGCAGTTTACACCATCTCTTAGGGGTTTCTGCCGTGGTTATGGTGGTCAATCAGGAGTTCCCTGTGGATGGACTGCAGCAGTTCAAGAAAGCCGCAAACCACCACCTTAAGGGCGTAGAGATGGGCAATAAATGCGAGCCTAGCCTGTGACGCCCAGATCTCATGAACAAATCTTTGAAAATTTCCCCAGATTTCCCTCAGTAGTTATTGCTGTCTTGCCTGCCAACACTTACCATTTATGCACACGTGAAGAATGGCCATTTGAGGGCAACACACCTGTGTGTTCAATATAACAGTAAGAGCTATCAGGAGAAAATTGCAAGTTGTCTGGATCGTAGGAGAGGTGTGCGTGCTTGGAGAAATCAGGAAATACTACTTCATAGAGTAGTACAGCACGGAAGGTGACCATGCGGCCTCAAGTCTCTGCTGGCTGTTTCAAAAAAAACAATCCTGTTAATCCCATTCCCCGACTTTTTCCCTCTATCCCTGGCAATCTTTTCTTTGAAGGTTACTCTTGAATGTGTTTGCACAACCTTATCAGGCAGTCAATTGCAAATGCTAGCCAGTGAATTGCAAATCCTAGCCATTCATGTTTCTCATGTTCCTTTGCCAATCACTGGCAATCTTTGCCCCTTCAGCCCTTGGAAACAGCTTCTATATACTTACTCTACCTGAAGCCGTCATGATTTTATTTTATTTTTTAAAATATAAATTTAGAGTACCCAATTATTCTTTTCCAATTAAGGGGCAATTTAGTGTGGCCAATGCAGCTACCCTGCTCAGCTTTGGGTTGTGGGGGTGAAACCCACGCAGACACGGGGAGAATGTGCAAACTCCACATAGGCAGTGTCCCCTTATTTTACGGGCGCAGAAAAAATATCCTGAACTCTCGTGGCCATTGTGAGCAATCGCTGCATGGGAAGATGTGCACCACTTGACCATGTTTTCATCACCTTATCCTGTTTCTCCCTTATTCTCTGGTTAGGCTTATAGAGGTATCAAGTTACGTCGAATGATTGTATCAAGCTCATTTGTGATGAATGTAAAAATTTCACATATATTTGGAGCATTGAGGGTTAAAAGCCTGTGTTAGTGTGTGTGACTGCTGCGGTTATGTTGTAAAATAAATCCTAGTTTGAAAGACCATAAAGCTTTTGGGAGCCAGAGGTGCAATTAAACCATCATAAATGCTTGGGCTAATGGAATTTTGTTTTGATTAAGGGGATTCCCTGTGGAGTTAATTAGATTTCAGCTTAGTACGATGATGTTGTTGCTGGGTGGAGCTACGGCATCAGGCATTTTGCAGAAGGCCCTTTTATTTCTGAGCTGAATGAAGCTGTATCCAGAAGTGAAGAAGTTTTACTCTCTCTGCAGTAGTCAAAAGACATTAACGGTCTTTAAAGCGGTGCAGACTTGTCTGAGGACACGGGGAGCTGAAGTCAGCTGAAACAGCTTCTGTCGAAATACAGTCCAAGTTTTTGTTTGGGTCTGACAGGAGTCAGATCTAGTCTTTAAAGCAGTATCAAGAGATCTCTCTTTCTCAAAGAACATCTCTGTAAAGCAAGTATTCCGCTGCACCATTGATAGTTAAAGTGGATTGAGAGCGGAGATGTTTTCTTTTTTCTTTTGAGTGGGAATAAAGATAGAAGTTAAGAGTTACTGTATTCACTGTGTTAATTAGCATTCTTTAAGGAGTAACCAGAAGCTATTTTCTGGTGTGATGTTAAAGATATTTTAATACTGTGTTATTAATAAAGTTTGTTTTAAAATGCCATATCCATATTTCTTTGTGGAATCAGTCCTGGAGCGAAGTATCCTTTCCTCAGTCTTACAAAATTAAAAATAAAATATTGGGGTTTCTGTCCAGTATCCTATTGGGGTCTGGTCCAGGATCGTAATACATTATACTGCTATTCTCCTGTCCCCCTCTGTATTCATGTATGTCGAGCCTTTTTTCTTCTTGCTGTGCTGTAACCTTCTTGTGGTTTTGTTGCATTGCTTGTTAAAATGTAAAACCTCAATTTAAAAACTAAAAACAATGTGCCTATGGAAATATTCAGGGAACTGTGCTTACCACAAATCATATACCGATGTAATGACATTGTAATGTAATGTAATGAGGATATTGTGATGAAATTACAACAATTTCAGCAATGTCAGCAAAACTAAAGAGCTGGTTATTGACTTCAGAAAGCAAAGTATCGTCCTCACCCCTGTCTGCATCAACGGTCCGAGGTGGAGATATTTCAAATTCCTCAGTGTGCGCATCATCAACAACCTGTCCTGGTCCACCCACATCGACGCTACGATCAAGAAAGCACAATAGGGCCTATACTTCCTCTGGAAATTTAGGAAGTTTGTAATGTCCACAATGACTCTCAGCAATTTTTATCAATGTACCATAGAAAGCATCCTATCTGGCTGCATCACAGCCTGGTATGGCAACTGCTCGGCCCAGGACCGCAAGAAACTACAGAGAACTGGCTGTGAACACAGCCCAAAACAACACGCAAACCCACCTCCCACCCATTGACTCTATACACCTCCCCACTGCCTTGGGAAAGTGGGCAGCATGATCAAAGACCCCTCCCACCTGGGTTATTCACTCTTCCAGCCTTTTTCATCGGGCAGAAGACACAAAAGTCAGAGAATATACACCAATATATTCAAAAACAGCTTATTCTCCGCTATCAGGGGCTGTTTAGCTCACTGGGCTAAATCGCTGGCTTTGAAAGCAGACCAAGCAGGCCAGCAGCACGGTTCAATTCCCATTCCAGCCTCCCCGAACAGGCGCCAGAATGTGGCGACTAGGGGCTTTTCACAGTAACTTCATTTGAAGCCTACTCGTGACAATAAGCGATTTTCATTTCATATTACCAGACTTCTGAATGGCCCTCTTATGGACTGAACTGATTGCTGTACACATCTTCTCTACAGTTGTGGTACTACACTCTGTGCTTCACCCGATGTTTATGTATTTACATTGTGTATTTATCATATGTTCTATGTTTTCATGCATGGGACTGTAATCAGAACAATACTTTTCACTGTACCTCGGTACACGTAACAATGAATCTAAATAAAAATGTTTTTTAATTTAGCGTACCCACTCATTTTTTTCCCAATTAAGAGGCAATGTAGTGTGAACAATCCACCTAACCTGGTCATCTTTGGGTTGTGGGGGTGAAATCCACGCAGACACAGGGAGAATTTGCAAATCTAAATAAATCGAAATGTCCCGAGTGAAGGGGAAAAGCCAATGTTGGAGCATTGGGTCACATTCAAACAAGAAAATTACATCTCTGTTTCGCAATTTTATAACCATAATCAGTTTTGTCAACAGTGTACACTAATAAAAATAATCTTTATTGTCACAAATGATCTTACATAACACTGTAATGAAGTGACTGTGAAAAGCCCCTAGTCGCCACATTCCGGCGCCTGTTCGGGTACACGGAGGGAGAATTCAGAATGTCCAATTCACCTAACAAGCACGTCTTTCGGGACTTATGGGAGGAAACCGGAGCACCCGGAGGAAACCCACGCAGACACAGGAAGAACGTGAAGACTCCACACAGACAACGACTCAAGCCGGGAATCAAAACTGGGACCCTGGTGCTGTGAAGCAACAGTGCTAACCACTGTGTTACCGTGCCACCCACTCGGGCATGCAGGCTTAATCAAGGTTACTGTTTTAAACAAGAGAGAAAGTGCAGTTGCAGAACTCATGAGCAACACCTCTGAGATAGGGGCTGTTTAGCACGGGGCTAAATCGCTGGCTTTGAAAGCAGACCAAGGCAGGCCAGCAGCACGGTTCGATTCCCGTACCAGCCTCCCCGAACAGGCGCCGGAATGTGGCGACTAGGGGCTTTTCACAGTAACTTCATTTGAAGCCTACTCGTGACAATAAGCTATTTTTATTTCATTTCATGTTCATCCCACCTGCCTCCTCACACCCACTGCTAATTTGGTGGGAAAAGTCAAAAGTCAAAACAGGCTTCTCTCATATCTTCTGATGGTTGACTCAGCAGCGCAAGTAGACATGCAAGAGCGACCCTCTCAGCCTTTGGCAATGTCTGACCCATAGAGGCAATGAATCAACCTTGGGGCTTTAGAGATGGGAGGTGGGACGAAACTGCCTCTTTCCATCAATCATTTGCAACAATGGAAAACCAGATCAACAACAGACTGGGATTTTACTTTTGCCTCATGTTAAAAAAATCACAACAATGAAGAGCGAGTAAATTATCCCAGATTTATTTGAGAATCCTAATTTCCTTGCCAGAAAACGAAGGTGTTTTTCAAATTAGGGGCTGGTTTAGCACAGTGGGCTAAACAGCTGGCTTGTAATGCGGAACAAAGCCAGCCTCCCTGAACAGGCGCCAGAATGTGGCGACTAGAGGCTTTTCACAGTAACTTCATTGAAGCCTACTCGTGACAATAAACGATTTTTATTATTAAATTACCAAGGAATCAACATTTAGTTATGTTGTCCACAGCTCGGTTCAATTCTTTCCAGTACATTTTTTAACCACACAAATTATAGTGTGTCAGTAAACAGCATTATCATTTGTGCCACTGCTGCTGTGTGTGTTACTTCCTCAAGTAAACTTTGACAAGAAAGCAGCTCTCGAAGGCCATGCCTTTTTTGAAGGGAATTTAAAAAAGTAGGTGTGACATTTTCACTCAAAGAAAAGGTTCTTAGAAACCCTCGTTGAAGGGACAGGAATTGAAACAGAAACTGGAGTGCTCCTCTCGAAATCAACAATTAACCACACCCTACTCCCACTCCTTAATCAGTCACCTTCAGCAAATGCATTTCCAGTAAAGCTAGACACAAGAAACCTCAAAGGAAAACACAACTCTTTCATCAGCTCTTCCTTTTTAGTACATTCTTCTGCTTATTAAGGCAAAAGCGTGGCGAGAACAGTATACTGTATACTCAAAACGTCCAGAATTCTGTGCCAATATCAGGCAATCCCAGGACAAGTACAGCACGGGGTTAGATACAGAGTAAAGCTCCCTCTACACTGTCCCCATCAAACACTCCCAGGACAGGGACAGCACGGGGTTAGATACAGAGTACAGCTCTCTCTACACTGTCCCCATCAAACACTCCCAGGACAGGTACAGCACGGGGTTAGATACAGAGTAAAGCTCTCTCTACACTGTCCCCATCAAACACTCCCAGGACAGGTACAGCACGGGGTTAGATACAGAGTAAAGCTCCCTCTACACTGTCCACATCAAACACTCCCAGGACAGGTACAGCACGGGGTTAGATACAGAGTAAAGCTCCCTCTACACTGTCCCCGTCAAACACTCCCAGGACAGATACAGCACAGGGTTATATACAGAGTAAAGCTCCCTCTACACTGTCCCCATCAAACACTCCCAGTACAGGTACAGCACGGGGTTAGATACAGAGTAACGCTCCCTCTACACTATCCCCATCAAACACTCCCAGGACAGGTACAGTACGGGGTTAGATACAGAGTAAAGCTCCCTCTACACTATCCCCATCAAACACTCCCAGGACAGGTACAGCACGGGGTTAGATACAGAGTAAAGCTCCCTCTACACTGTCCCCCATCAAACACTCCCAGGACAGGTACAGCACGGGGTTAGATACAGAGTAAAGCTCCCTCTACACTGTCCCCATCAAACACTCCCAGAACAGGTACAGCACAGGGTTAGATACAGAGTAAAGCTCCCTCTACACTGTCCCCATCAAACACTCCCAGTACAGGTACAGCACGGGGTTAGATACAGAGTAAAGCTCCCTCTACACTATCCCCATCAAACACTCCCAGGACAGGTACAGCACGGGGTTAGATACAGAGTAAAGCTGCCTCTACACTGTCCCCATCAAACACTCCCAGGACGGGTACAGCACAGGGTTAGATACAGAGTAAAGCTCCCTCTACACTGTCCCCATCAAACTCTCCCAGGACAGGTACAGCACGGGGTTAGATACAGAGTAAAGCTCCCTCTACACTGTCCCCCATCAAACACTCCCAGGACAGGTACACCATGGGGTTAGATACAGAGTAAAGCTGCCTCTACACTGTCCCCATCAAACACTCCCAGGACGGGTACAGCACAGGGTTAGATACAGAGTAAAGCTCCCTCTACACTATCCCCATCAAACACTCCCAGGACAGGTACAGCACGGGGTTAGATACAGAGTAAAGCTCCCTCTACACTGTCCCCATCAAACACTCCCAGGACAGGTACAGCACGGGGTTAGATACAGAGTAAAGCTCCCTCTACACTGTCCCCATCAAACACTCCCAGGACAGGTACAGCACGGGGTTAGATACAGAGTAAAGCTCCCTCTACATTGTCCCCATCAAACACTCCCAGGACAGGTACAGCACGGGGTTAGATACAGAGTAAAGCTCCCTCTACACTGTCCCCATCAAACACTCCCAGGACAGGTACAGCACGGGGTTAGATACAGAGTAAAGTTCCCTCTACACTGTCCCCATCAAACACTCCCAGGACAGGTACAGCACGGGGTTAGATACAGAGTAAAGCTCCCTCTACACTGTCCCCATCAAACACTCCCAGGGCAGGTACAGCACGGGGTTAGATACAGAGTAAAGCTCCCTCTACACTGTCCCCATCAAACACTCCCAGGACGGGTACAGCACAGGGTTAGATACAGAGTAAAGCTCCCTCTGCACTGTCCCTATCAAACACTCCCAGGACAGGTACAGCACGGGGTTAGATACAGAGTAAAGCTCCCTCTACACTGTCCCCATCAAACACTCCCAGGACAGGTACAGCACGGGGTTAGATACAGAGTAAAGCTCCCTCTACACTGTCCCCATCAAACACTCCCAGGACAGGTACAGCACGGGGTTAGATACAGAGTAAAGCTCCCTCTACACTGTCCCCATCAAACACTCCCTGCACAGGTACAGCACGGGGTTAGATACAGAGTAAAGCTCCCTCTACACTGTCCCCATCAAACACTCCCAGGACAGGTACAGCACGGGGTTAGATACAGAGTAAAGCTCCCTCTACACTGTCCCCATCAAACACTCCCAGGACAGGTACAGCACGGGTTAGATACAGAGTAAAGCTCCCTCTACACTGTCCCCATCAAACACTCCCAGGACAGGTACAGCACGGGGTTAAATACAGAGTAAAGCTCCCTCTACACTGTCCCCATCAAACACTCCCAGGACAGGGACAGCACGGGGTTAGATACAGAGTAAAGCTTCCTCTACACTGTCCCCATCAAACACTCCCAGGACAGGTACAGCACGGGGTTAGATACAGAGTAAAGCTCCCTCTACACTGTCCCCATCAAACACTCCCAGGACAGGTACAGCACGGGGTTAGATACAGAGTAAAGCTCCCTCTACACTGTCCCCATCAAACACTCCCAAGACAGGTACAGCACGGGGTTAGATACAGAGTAAAGCTCCCTCTACTCTGTCCCCATCAAACACTCCCAGGACAGGTACAGCACGGGGTTAGATACAGAGTAAAGCTCCCTCTACACTGTCCCCATCAAACACTCCCAGGTCAGGTACAGCACAGGGTTAGATACAGAGTAAAGCTCCCTCTACACTGTCCCCATCAAACACTGCCAGGACAGGTACAGCACGGGGTTAGATACAGAGTAAAGCTCCCTCTACACTGTCCCCATCAAACACTCCCAGGACAGGTACAGCACGGGGTTAGATACAGAGTAAAGCTCCCTCTACACTGTCCCCATCAAACACTCCCAGGACGGGTACAGCACAGGGTTAGATACAGAGTAAAGCTCCCTCTACACTGTCCCCATCAAACACTCCCAGGACGGGTACAGCACGGGGTTAGATACAGAGTAAAGCCCCCTCTACACTGTCCCGATCAAACACTCCCAGGACTGGTACAGCACGGGGTTAGATACAGAGTAAAGCTCCCTCTACACTGTCCCCATCAAACACTGCCAGGACAGGTACAGCACGGGGTTAGATACAGAGTAAAGCTCCCTGTACACTGTCCCCATCAAACACGCCCAGGACGGGTACAGCACGGGGTTAGATACAGAGTAAAGCCCCCTGTACACCAAGCCCCGCCAACTCCACCCCACCGATTCTACCCCCACCAACCCCAGACTCCATCCCACTGGCCGACTCCACCCCTGCCATCCCTACCCCCACCGGCCCACCCACCGCCTTTGAGGTGGTAGAGGTTGTGGATATGGAAGTTGATGTTGAAGTTGAGTTGCTGCAGTGCATGTTGTAGATGGAATACACTGGTGCCACTGTGCAATGGTGGTGGAGGGAGTGAATGGTCAAGTCGATGGATGGTGTGCCAATCAAACAGGCTGCTTTGTCCTTTACTCACCCAAGGAAGTGGAGTGTATTACCCCACACTCCTGACTTGTGCCTTGTTGATGGTGGACAGGTTCTGGGGAGTCAGGGAAATTACTTGCCTCAGGATTCCTAAGCCTCTGACTTGCTCTCGTAGCCACAGTATTAATAATAATAATTGCTTATTGTCACAAGTAGGCTTTAATGAAGTTGCTGTGAACATTCCGGCGCCTGTTCGGGGAGGCCGGTACAGGAATTGAACCCTGCTGCTGGCCTTGTTCTGCATTACAAGCCAGCTACTGTGCTAAACCAGCCCCTAATATGGCTAGTTCAGTTCAGTTTGTGGTCAATGGTAATCCCCAGGATGTTGATCATGGGGATTCAGAAACGGTAATGTCATTCTACGTCAGGGGGTGGTGGTTTGATTCGCTCTTATTGGAGATGGTCCTTGACCCGCACTTGTGTGGCGCAAATGTTACTTGCCACTTATGAGCCCAAGCCTGAATCATGTCCAGGTCTTGCTGCAAATGGACGGGGACTGCGTCAGTATCTGAGGAGTTGCAAATTTGTGCAATCAGCAGCGAACATCCCCACTTCTGACCTTGGATGGAAGGAAGGCCATTGATGAAGCAGCTGAAGATGGTTGGGTCTAGGACACTACCCTGAGGAACTCCTGTAGTCATGTCCTGGAGCTGAGATGACTGACCTCCAATCACCACAACCACTTTTCTCATGCTAGGTATGATTCCAATCAGTGGAGAATTACCCCCCCCCCTCGATTCCCATTGGCTCCAGTTTAGTTTGGGCTCCTCGATGCCATACTCGGTCAAATGGTGCCATCATGTCAAGTGCAGTCAGCTCTGGAGTTCAGCGCTCTGGTCCATGTTTGAAGCAAGGTCAGGAGCTGAGTGGCCCTGGAGGAACCCATATTGATTGTCAGTGGGCAGGGTATGGCTAGTAAGTGCCACTTGAAAGCGCTGTTGAGGACACCTTCTATCACCTTCCTGATGAATGAGAATCGACTAATGGGGGCAGCACGGTGGCACAGTGAGTTAGCACTGCTGCCTCACAGCGCCGAGGTCCCAGGTTCGATACCGGCCCCGGGTCACTGTTGAGTTTGCACATTCTCCCCGTGTCTGCGTGGATTTCACCCCCACAACCAAAAGATGTGCAGGTTAGGTGGATTGGCCACGCTAAATTGTCCTTAATTGGAAAAAATGAGTGAATTGGGTACTCTAAATTTAAAAAAAGAATAGATTAATGGGGCTGCGATTGGCTGGGTTGGATTTATCCTGCCTTGTGCACAGGACATACCTGGGCAATTTTCCACATTGTCGGATAGATGCCAGTGCTGTAGATGTACTGGAACAGCTTGGCTAGGAACCCAGCTATTTCTGGAGCACAAGTCCTACAGCTGGAATGTTCCACAGCCCAAAGCCTTTGCCGTATCCTGGCCTGTATAATTGCAGGGTAAAGATTCCTCTGAACTACCCTCCAAGCACTTTCAACTCAGGCAAATCACTGGTGATGCATTTGAACATAGAACAGTACAGCACAGTACAGGCGCTTCGGCCCACGATGTTGTGCCGACCATTTATCCTAATCTAAGATCAACCTAACCTACACCCCTTCAATTTACTGCTGTCCATGTGCCTGTCTAAGAGTCACTTAAATGTCCCTAATGACTCTGACTCCACCACCTCTGCTGGCAGCGCATTGCACACACCCACCACTCTCTGTGTAAAGAACCTCCCTCTGACATCTCCCCTATACCTTCCTCCAATCACCTTAAAATTATGTCCCCCTCGTGATAGCCATTTCCATCCTGGGGAAAAGTCTCTGGCTATCCACTCTATCCATGCCTCTCATCACCTTGTCCACCTCTATCAAGTCACCTCTTTTCCTTCTTCGCTCCAGTGAGAAAAGCCCGAGCTTCCTCAACCTTTCTTCATAAGACATGCCCTCCAGTCCAGGCAGCATCCTGGTAAATCTCCTCTGTACCCTCTCCAAAGCATCCACATCCTTCCTATAATGAGGCGACCAGAACTGGACACAATATTCCAAGTGTGGTCTAACCAGGGTTTTATAAAGCTGCAGCAAATCTCGTGGCTCTTAAACTCAATCCCCCTGTTAATGAAAGCCAACATACTATACGCCTTCTGAACAACCCTATCAACCTGGGTGGCAACTTTGAGAGATCGATGTACGTGGATCCCAAGATCCCTCTGTTCCTCCACACTTCCAAGAATCCTGCCTTTATCCCTGTATTCAGCATTCCAATTCGACCTTCCAAAATGAATCGCTTCCCATTTATCTAGGTTGAACTCCATCTGGCCACTTCTCAGCCCAGCTCTGCATCCTGTCAATGTCCTGTTATAACCTGTAACAACCCTCAACATTATCTGCAATCCACCAAGCTTCGTGTCATAGTCAAACTTACTAACCCACCCTTCCACTTCCTCATCCAAGTCATTTATAAAAATCACAAAGAGCAGAGGTCCCAGAACAGATCCTTGCGGGACACCACTGGTCACCGACCTCCAGGCGGAATACTTTCCATCCATTACCACTCACTGTCTTCTTTCGGCCAGCCAATTCTGTATCCAGTTGAAGCCACCTTACTATTTTTCCTCTATTCAGAAGTAGTTGTGTTACACAAATGGCCGTTTCTTGATGTGGAAGTGGTGCAGAACATTGATGCACCAACACATTCCATTTTGCAAGGTAGACTGCAAGTTCACACCTGTGCTTTCTGACACTGTAAACTTTCTGATACTAGCCAACATGATAGGCATCTTGCCCACAAGGGCAGAGGAAGGGCAAAACTAACAAGAGTTTAAGTTGACCCATGCCTGCTAGAAATTCTCCCTACAGCAGTGAACCATGGCCCTATTCGTGAGGGGGATAACCTACATAATACAAAGATGTTAATCGGGGAGGAAATAACAAATACTGCAAGATTCTAAAAATTGAACAGAACAAAACATATCTCAGTTTACTGTCACCATAGAATTTACAGTGTAGAAAGAGGCCATTCGGCCCATCGAGTATGCACCGGATCTTGGAAAGAGCACCGTACCCGAGGTCAACACCTCAACCCTATCCCCATAACCCCACACAACACTACGGGCAATTTTGGACACTAAGGGTAATTTATCATGGCCAATCCACCTAACCTGCACATCTTTGGACTGTGGGAGGAAACCGGAGCACCCAGAGGAAACCCATGCACACACGGGGTGGATGTGCAGACTCCGCACAGACAGTGACCCAAGCCGGAATCGAACCTGGGACCCTGGAGCTGTGAAGCAATTATGCTATCCACAATGCTACCGTGCTACCATAAACCCATCATGCGGGCAGCATGGTGGCGCAGTGGTTTGCACTGCTGCCTCACGGTGCCGAGGTCCCAGGTTCAATCCCGGCCCTGGGTTACTGTCCGTGTGGAGTTTGCACATTATCCCCGTGTCTGCGTGGGTTTCACCCCCACAACCCAAAGATGTGCAGGCTAGGTGGATTGGCCAGGCTAAATTGCTCCTTAATTGGAAAAAATAATAATTGGGTACTCTAAATTTATGTACTTTTTTAAATAAACCATCATGCTGCAGCACTCAGCATGGTTTTGAACTAGTGTCTGCATGGACACGGAGTGTATACAAACTAAATGCTCCTGCTAAAAAAAAACTTTTCCACCAAATGTTTTTCCACTGTAAAGCTTTTGAAAAATCAAATAGGCTAAAAGCCCTTTTCATCTTGCTTATACTTCATGTGTAAGCAAGTTACGAAAAATACTTTGAGGTTTCTCTGCCTATTTTTTTGTGACGAATGCAGGATTTTAAACATATCAGATTGTTAAAATTTGGCAATTTAAGGGTTAACAGTCTGGGTTAGAGTGTGTTTGACTGCAGTCATCAGGTTTTTTAAAATAATCATGTTTAGCAAGACCAGACAGCTTTTAGGAGCCAGAGGTGAAATTGACCAGAGTAATGTGTTTTCTGCCTGGGCTAATCCAATGTTGCTTGACATGGGGGTGGGGGAAGAGCCCCTGCGGAGTTACTTGGGGAGATTATTATTGGGTAGAGCCAAGGGGCGGGATTCTCCCAGCCTGGGGCCGGGCTGGAGAATCCCCGCTACCGGGCCATGCCGCCCCAACGGCAGCATTGGCGCTGGCGGCAGTCGCGGGCC
Organism: Scyliorhinus canicula; assembly: GCF_902713615.1. Lineage (NCBI taxonomy): Eukaryota > Metazoa > Chordata > Chondrichthyes > Carcharhiniformes > Scyliorhinidae > Scyliorhinus > Scyliorhinus canicula. The sequence goes on along the minus strand of NC_052173.1, from coordinate 2,405,286 downwards.
GCTGTACGAGGCTGGGCCACCGATTCGCCAGCCCAGATGGGCCGAGCAGCCGCTCTAAAATAGCAGTGTCCCACCGGCGCGTCCACACCTGGTCACAGCTGGCGGGAACTCTGCGCGCAGGGTCGGGGGCGGCCTGTGGGGGGGGGGCTTCAACCCCGGGTTTAGGAGGGGGGGGGGGGTTCCGATGGGGCCTGGCCCGCGATCGGGGCCCACCTATCGCGGGTCAGCCTCTCGCTTCTCGGGCCTATTTTCTTCCGGGCCAGCTCCTGAACTCCCGTGCCATGTTGCGTCGGGGCCGGAGTGTTGAGGGAGGCCACCGTGCATGCGCAGGTTGGCACCGGCGCCACTGCGCACGTGCGGATCCCACGTCGTGAAACGCAACGGCGTTTCCGACGCAGTGGACACACTGCCGCCGAAGGGAGAATCCCGCCCAAGGTATTCAGACATTTTGATAAAAGCTTTTTGAGTTGAGTTCTGATATGACAACTCCTTTAGACCACAAGTAAGGTCTTTTGCTCCTAGTAGGATAGTTAAAAAAAAGATTAATAGTATTTAGAGTAGACTTGTCTGAGGACAAGGGGAAAACTGAAACAAACCAATTGAAATAGCTTTTTAAAGACGTCCAGCCAGAGTCTGCAGGGGTTCTAACAGGAGCCAAATCTGTCAGGGAAGCAAGTATTACTCTGTGCTGTTGGGATGTTGGATGGAGTGAGAGCTGTTACGTTTTCCTTTCTTGTTGTTTAATTTGGGAGAGAGTTAATAATTAAGGGTATGGTATTTATTGTAATTAGTATTGTTAATGAGGAAATTGCAAGTTATTTTCAGATGTGTTGTTAAAAGAGTTTATTAAGTTTTGTTTTAAAATACAAATGATTATTTCTTTGTGCAATCATTTTTTCCGCATAGTCTTTCGGTCCAGTATCCTACCCACTGTTGGGGTCTGGTCTGGGATCGTAATATTTATCAAAACTATCCTTTAATCATTGAGCAAGAGGAACTGGGATCAAAAGAGGCCCCGGCATAATTTTGCAACATGTCTTGTGCACCAAGAGGAGCAGGAGTGCTCTTCTGGGTCCCACCAGGAAACATTGGGCCAACCTGTCTTGTGCTCCCCTGACTACATGGTCTTCCACACTCCTCCTTCTTCCAACCTCCTTCTTCCAACCACCTATCCAAATGCAGGGGGACTGCTCTTTCGAGTTGCATTATGCTGTCCTGCCATTTCAAAATCCCACTCCTGTCTGTCAGACTACTTCTTGCTTAGTTCAGACTGAAGACTCACAATTAGAGGAACTAGATCATTTCAAAATTTGTTGGTGACAAAGTTGAGGATATAACAAATAGACTGTAGGAGGACAGAGTCAGGCTAGAAATGGGAAAACAGGTGCCAGATGCAACTGCTCTGTGCAAAATTGTACAGTAAAGCATTTTAGGAGGAAAGGAATGGAAATATAAACAGAATGGAAAGATGCTGAAGGGTGAGAAGGAACAGAGACTCAGGGATTCTTATGCGCAATTGCTTTAAAAAGTGGTTGTCGGAAGACGAAGCCATTTAAAAAAGGTCAAACGCAATTTGTTCTTCATTAACAGGAACAGAAAACAGTGCAAAGAACGAATATGTTTGCACAAAGCAATAGTTAGATTATTGTTTTCAGGCTTGGCCGTCCAACAAACAAGGACAGTGAAACAATAGAGTGATACAGCATAGATTCACTAGGATAATGGCAGGCATGAGAACTATAATTATAAAGTGAGATTTACAGTACTGGGACCATTTCCACTTGTACAAAATATTAAGAAACAATCACGCAAATCATGAAAGGATCAGGTGAACATGAAAATTCCTCTGGTCATAGAAGTCATTAGAATTTACAGTGCAGAAGGAAGCCATTTGGCCCATCGGGTCTACACCGGCCCCTGAAAGAGCACCCTAAGCCCAAACCTCCACTCCATCCCCACAACCCAGAAACCCCACCTAACCTTTGGACACTAAGGCGCAATTTATCATGACCAATCCACCTAACCCGTACATCTTTGGACTGTGGGAGGAAACCAGAGCACCCGGAGGAAACCCACGCAGGCACGGGAGAATGTGCAGACTCCGCACACAGTGACCCATGTCGAGAATCAAACCCGGGTCCCTGGCTCTGTGAAGCAACAGTGATAACCACTGTGCTACGTGTCAAGGGACTTCCAATTTGAAATGTATTTGAGTCGTTAGTGCATGGAATGCTTTGTCACAGGGATTAGTTATAGGCAAGCAGAGGCTGCACCGAATTACCTCCTGATTCTTTGGTACTTGTGTGACGGAAGCAATTAAAATACTCAAGTCCTAACTTGATGCTAGTATCTTTTTTTTGTTAAATACAGCAAAACTTTACATAACAAACAGTGTGGCTGAGTGCAGAGATTGACAATATTATATGCTGCTTCCTGTACTTAGTTCCAGGTCTCTGAATCATTGATCATGGCTTCATGCTACAAAAGTAGTCACAACACATTTGATGCTATCCCCACTTCAGTCTGCATAGCTTTCCAATCATGCAATCTCAGGTGTACATATTACATATCCTCAACAGAATTGTCATCCATATTTCTAGGAACTAGACAAAGTAAAAAGGGTGTTGCATTCTTTCCCCTCCTCCAGCCTATGAGCTCACCTTTTTTAAAAAAAAAGTTTCACCAAGTCTGGAGTCACTTTGTCACATGGGTTTCCAGAAGACATTTGATAAGCTGCCACATCAAAGACTATTGCGGAAAATAAAAGCTCATGGTGTAGGGGACAACATATTAACATGGATAGAGGATTGTTTCCAGTTGGCGAGCCATAGAGTAGGCATAATCGGGTCATTTTCAGGTTGGCAAGATGTAAAAAGTGGTATGCCACAGGGATCAATGCTGGGGCCTCAACTTTTTACAATTTATATGAATGATTTGGATGATGGGACTGAAGGAATGGTTGCTAAATTTGATGTTGCAAATAGATAGCCATATGTGAAGAGGACATAAAGAGACTCAAAGGGTTTTGGAGAAGTTGAGTGGGCAAAGACCTGGCAAATGGAGAATATAGATTAATGTGGGAAAAGGTGAAATTATTCACTTTGGCAGGAAAATTTAAAAAGTGTATTTCTAAATTGCAGAGCTCAAGGATGCAGACGGACCTGGGTGCCCGAGTGCATGAATTTGTCTCTCTGAAGGTTGAGAATGTGTGGAACTCTCTTCCTCAAAAAGTTGGTGGAAGCAGAATCTTTGAATATTTTTAAGGCAGAGTTACAAATTTTTGATAAGCAAGGGGGTGATTGATAGGAAATGTAGAGTTGAGGTTCCAATCAGATCAGCCATGATCTTATTGAATGGCAGAGCAGACTTGAAGGACTAAAGCCTGCTTCCTGCTCCTAATTCATATGTTCATTGTACAAAGAAACCATTAACCACAAAAGAGTTTTTAAAACCTGTCAAATTCATCGTCTTCAGCATCCAGTGCAAGGAGTTCATCAAATTCATCCCAAGCCACTTTGGCTATGGCATCATCATAAGGATCCTAGTGTCGATCAGATGTTGTGGCGCTTTGACTCAGAAACATCCCTCCACAACAAATCATCTTCCTCTCCATCCACCGATTTGGATAGTGCGCGTTTTTTGGAACTAGCTAATGACAGTTTGTGCACCATTAGCAACCCATGATTTGATGACAAAACCACACGAAAGAGCGAGCAGGGCAGCGTACATATTTCCACACAAGGTTTTTTTCTCCACCAATCGTGCGCCTATTCTATTCGGCATGAACATGATCATTGAATGGCTTGTTCAGACACACACCCAAATGTCGAGCTATGGACATTACAGCCCTGGTATAACTACAATATGGGTGTTATTTCTTTGCAGGCACCTTGTGATCTCATTGGTTTGATGGGATTGGTTCGCTGGTATCTGAATATGTCCCACACTAATAAAGCTGCATGTTCTATAAAGACCACCCATACACTTATTACACATTTTCCGGCTGTTCCCGCTGGCAGCATCTGCCAGCCCTGCAGGGAGGGGGGTGCAAACAACAGGAACCTCTGTTAACAATGGCGGGAGCTGAAGATCCCACCACTGGCAGACCGCCTCGGCCACCATTAAACACGCCGTGAAAATCCCACCCATTGTCAATCCATAACTTCCTCCACCTTCATCCATCCAACCGTCGTCATGGATGGCACAAAAATACCTGCAGGGAATTTGATTTTCAGCATGGTTTTACCTTTTGAAAATTACCACAGGCTTTAATTTTGTTCCATTGACTGTGCAAATTAGTTCTATGAATCTTGCCTTCTCATGTCCTGTAACTTTCACCTTGTTTTGGAAACTTTCCACTCCACGGTTGTTGGCCATACAATCCGTGTTGCCGATGTGGTATAATGGGTACTCGCGCTTTTAGCATTGTCTGCTGAAATCGCTGGAAAAAGAGTCATTTTGGCTGTCTGGTTTAGCACAGTGGGCTAAATAGCTGGCTTGTAATGCAGAACAATGCCAGCAGCGCGGGTTCAATTCCTGTACCGGCCTCCCTGAACAGAATTGTGGCGACTAGGGGCTTTTCACAGTAACTTCACTGAAGTCTACTTGTGACAATAAGCGATTATTATTATTATTATAAGTTCTTTTGGTAACCACTGAGCAATCTGGATTGGATTGGATTTGTTTTATTGTCACGTGTACCGAGGTACAGCGAAAAGCATTGTTCTGCGTACAGTCCAGACAGATCATTCCAAGGGCATCCATCAATACACAATGTAAATACATAGACACCTGCATCGGGTGAAGCATATGGAGTGTAGTACTACTCAGTAAAGATGATGTGCAAAGAGATCAGATCAGACCATACGAGGGTCATTCAGGAGTCTGGTAACAGCGGGGAAGCTGTTTTTGAATCTTTAGTGCGTGTTCTCAAACTTTGCATGTCCTGCCTGATAGTAGAAGTTGGAAAAGTGAATACCCTGGGTGGAAAGGATCTTTGATTATGCTGCCCGCTTCCCCAAGGCAGCGGGAGGTAGACAGATTCAATGGATGAGAGGCGGGTTTGTGAGATGGACTGGGCTGTGTTCACGACTCTCTGTAGTTTCCTACATTCTTGGGCCGAGCAGTTGCCATACCAGGCTTTGATGCAGCCAGATAGAATACTTTCTATGGTGCATCTGTAAAAGTTGGTACGGGTTAATGTGGACATGCCGAATTTCCTTAGTTTCCCTTGGACATACTGGCATGTTGTGCTTTCTTGGTCGTAGCGTTGACATGGGTGGACCAGGACAGATTGTTGATGTGCACACCGAGGAATTTGAAGGTGTCAACAGTCTCCACCTCGGCCCCGTTGGTGCTGACAGGGGTGTGTACGATACTTTGCTTCCTGAAGTTAATGACTAACTCTTTAGTTTTGCTGATATTGAGGGAGAGATTGCTATTGTTACTCCACTCTCACTATGTTATCTATCTCCCTCCTATATTCTGACTCATCGTTGTTCGAGATTCAACCCACTACAGTCGTGTCATCAGCAAACATGTAGATGGAGTTCGAGTCAGGTTTTGCCACACAGTAGTGTGTATAGGGAGTATAGTAGGGGGCTAAGTACGCACTCTTGCGGGGCCCTAGTATTGAGGTGTTGTTGTTTATCCTTACTGATTGTGGTCTATGGGTCAGGAAGTCGAGGATACAGTTGGAGAGGGAGGAGCAAAGTCCTAGGTTTTGGAGTCTGGAAATAAGCTTGGCTGGGATTATGGTGTTGAGCTTGTTGCATTTGAGTGCTACAGTGAGGGTTTGGTGACTGAGGGAGTGCTGAGCTTGTTGCATTTGAGTACTACAGTGAGAGTTTGGTGACTGAGGGAGTTAGGTGAGGAGGGAGTAAGGTGCTCCTTACATTTCATTTCCTATATTTATCAAAGAGCGTGAAGGGAGCCAGGAATTTAGAGTACAGCTGACTGGAAGCAGAGTCGGAGGGCGGAGGTCCAGTTGGTCTACGGGGAAGCTAATTCTGTAAAGTAAGAGGGGATGGAGGCTAGGGCAGTTGCATGCTCCTCCTGTAGGATGTGGGTGGTGAGGGATACGACTGGTGCCCCCGCTGACTATACCTGCGGGAAGTGCACCCAACTCCAGCTCCTCAGAGACCGTGTTACGGTACTGGAGCTGGAGCAACTTCGGATCATCCGGGAGGCAGAGGGGGTTATCGAGAAGAGTTACAGGGAGGTAGCCACACCCTAGGTACTGGACAAGAGTAGCTGGGTTACAGTCAGGGGAAAGAAAACTAACAGGCAGACAGTGCAGGGATCCCTCGTGGCCGTTCCCCTTCAAAACAAGTATACCGTTTTGGATGCTGTTGGGGGGGGGGATGACCTACCGGGGGAAGGCCCCAGCGGCCAGGTCTCTGGCACTGAGTCTGGCTCTGGGGCTCAGAAGGGAAGGGGGGAGAATAGAAAAGCAATAGCAATAGGAGATTCAATGGTTAGGGGAATAGATAGGAGTTTCTGTGGTCGCGAGCGAGACTCCAGAAAGGTATGTTGCCTCCCGGGTGCCAGGGATGTCTCAGATCGTGTCTTCAGGATCCTGAAGGGGGAGGGTGAGCAGCCAGAAGTCGTGGTGCACATTGGTACCAACGACGTAGGTAGGAAAAGGGGTGTGGAGGTAATAAACAAGTTTAGGAAGTTAGGCTGGAAGTTAAAGGCCAGGACAGACAGAGTTGTCATCTCTGGTTTGTTGCCGGTGCCACGTGATAGCGAGGCTAGGAATAGGGAGAGAGTGCAGTTGAACACGTGGCTGCAGGAAGGGTGTAGGAGGGAGGGATTCAGGTATTTGGATAATTGGAGCGCATTCTGAGGAAGGTGGGACCTGTACAAGCAGGACGGGTTGCATCTGAACCAGAGGGGCACCAATATCCTGGGGGGGGGGGGGGGGGGGGGGGGTTCTAGTACTCTTCGGGAGGGTTTAAACTAATTTGGCTGGGGAATGGGAACCGGATTTGTAGTCCAGCAACTAAGGAAGCCGATATTCAGGACGCCAAAGCACATAGTGATGCAGTGGGGAAGGTAACACTGACAAAGGAGAGTACTTGCAGGCAAGGAGATGGGTTGAAGTGTGTATACTTTAATGCAAGAAGCATCAGGAATAAGGTGGGTGAACTTAAGGCATGGATCGGTACTTGGGACTACGATGTGGTGGCCATCACGGAAACTTGGATAGAAGAGGGGCAGAAATGGTTGTTGGAGGTCCCTGGTTATAGATGTTTCAACAAGATTAGGGAGGATGGTAAAAGAGGTGGTGGGGTGGCATTGTTAATTAGAGATAGTATAACAGCCTCCGCTGTTCCCGTACCAGCCTCCCCGGACAGGCGCCGGAACGTGGCGACTAGGGGCTTTTCACAGTAACTTCATTGAAGCCTACTCGTGACAATAAGCGATTTTCATTTCATTTCATTTCAGCTGCAGAAAGGCAGTTCGAGGGGGATCTGCCTACTGACGTAATATGGGTTCAAGTCAGAAATAGGAAAGGAGCAGTCACCTTGTTGGGAGTTTTCTATAGGCCCCCCAATAGCAGCAGAGATGTGGAGGAACAGATTGGGAAACAGATTTTGGAAAGGTGCAGAAGTCACAGGGTAGCAGTCACGGGTGACTTCAACTTCCCAAACATTGAGTGGAAACTCTTTAGATCAAATAGTTTGGATGGGGTAGTGTTTGTGCAATGTGTCCAGGAAGCTTTTCTAACACAGTATGTAGATTGTCCGACCAGAGGGGAGGCCATATTGGATTTAGTACTTGGTAATGAACCAGGGCAGGTGATAGATTTGTTAATGGGGGAGCATTTTGGAGGCAGTGACCACAATTCTGTGACTTTCACTTTAGTAATGGAGAGGGATAGGTGCGTGCAATAGGGCAAGGTTTATAATTGGGGGAAGGGTAAATACAATTCTGTCAGACAAGAATTGAAGTGCAGAAGTTGGGAACATACGCTGTCAGGGAAGGACACAAGTGAAATGTGGAACTTGTTCAAGGAACATGTACTGCGTGTTTTTGATATGTATGTCCCTGTCAGGCAGGGAAGAGATGGTCGAGTGAGGGAACCATGGTTGACAAGAGAGGTTGAATGTCTTGTTAAGAGGAAGGAGGAGACTTATGTAAGGCTGAAGAAACAAGGTTCAGACAGGGCGCTGGAGGGATACAAGATAGCCAGGAGGGAACTGAAGAAAGGGATTAGGAGAGCTAAGAGAGGGCATGAAAAATCTTTGGCGGGTAGGAACAAGGAAAACCCCAAGGCCTTTTACACATATGTGAGAAATATGAGAATGACTAGAGCGAGGGTAGGTCCGATCAAGGACAGTAGCGGGAGATTGTGTATTGAGTCTGAAGAGATAGGAGAGGTCTTGAAGAAGTATTTTTCTTCAGTATTTACAAACGAGAGGGGCCATATTGTTGGAGAGGACAGTGTGAAACAGACTGATAAGCTCGAGGAGATACTTGTTAGGAAGGAAGATGTGTTGGGCGTTTTGAAAAACTTGAGGATAGACAAGTCCCCCGGGTCTGACGGGATATATCCAAGGATTCTATGGGAAGCAAGAAATGAAATTGCAGAGCCGTTGGCAATGATCTGTTCATCCTCGCTGTCAACAGGGGTGGTACCAGGGGATTGGAGAGTGGCAAATGTCGTGCCCCTGTTCAAAAAAGGGAATAGGGATAACCCTGGGAATTACAGGCCAGTTAGTCTTACTTCGGTGGTAGGCAAAGTAATGGAAAGGGTACTGAGGGATAGGATTTCTGAGCATCTGGAAAGCCACTGCTTGATTAGGGATAGTCAGCATGGATTTGTGAGGGGTAGGTCTTGCCTTACAAGTCTTATTGACTTCTTTGAGGAGGTGACCAAGCATGTGGATAAAGATACCGCATACCGTCAATTCGCATACCGTCGCAACCGGTCCACATCAGACGCCATTTCCCTGGCCCTACACTCATCCCTAGAGCATCTCGAAAACAATGACTCCTACATCAGACTCCTATTTATTGACTACAGCTCCGCCTTCAACACCATAATCCCAGCCAAGCTCATATCAAAGCTCCAAAACCTAGGACTTGGCTCTCCACTCTGCAACTGGATCCTTGACTTTCTGACCAACAGACCACAGTCAGTAAGAATGAACACCAACACCTCCTCCACAATAGTCCTCAATACCGGTGCCCCGCAAGGCTGCGTACTTAGCCCCCTACTCTACTCCCTGTACACGCACGACTGCGTGGCTAAACTTGGTTCCAACTCCATCTACAAGTTTGCTGACGATACGACCATAGTGGGCCGGATCTCGAATAACGACAAGTCCGAATACAGGAGGGAGATAGAGAACCTAGTGGAGTGGTGTAATGACAACAATCTCTCCCTCAATGCCAGCAAAACTAAAGAGCTGGCCATCGACTTCAGGAAGCAAAGTACTGTACACACCCCTGTCAGCATCAACGGAGCCGAGGTGGAGATGGTTTGCAGTTTCAAATTCCTAGGGGTGCACATCACCAAAAATCTATCCTGGTCCACTCATGTCGACGCTATCACCAAGAAAGCACAACAGTGCCTATACTTCCTCAGGAAACTAAGGAAATTTGGCATGTCCACATTAACCCTTACCAACTTTTACAGATGCACTATAGAAAGCATCCTCTCGGGCTGCATCACAGCCTGGTATGGCAACTGCTCGGCCCAGGACCGCAAGGAACTTCAGAGAGTCGTGAATACCGCCCAGTCCATCACACGAACCTGCCTCCCATCCATTGATTCCATCTACACCTCCCGCTGCCAGGGGAAAGTGGGCAGCATAATCAAGGATCCCTCCCACCCGGCTTACTCACTCTTCCAATTTCTTCCATCGGGCAGGAGATTCAGAAGTCTGAGAACACGCACAAACAGACTCAAAAACAGCTTCTTCCCCACTGTCACCTGACTCCTAAATGACCCTCTTATTGACTGACCTCATTAACACTACACCCTGTATGCTTCAACCGATGCCAATGCTTATGTAGTTACATTGTATATCTTGTGTTGCCCTATTATGTATTCTCATGTATTTTCTTGAATTGTTTAATTCCCTTTTCTTCCATGTATTGAATGATCTGTTGAGCTGCTTGCAGAAAAATACTTTTCACTGTACCTCGGTACACGTGACAATAAACAAATCCAATCCAATCCAATCCAATCCAATAAAGCAGTGGATGTAGTGTACATGGATTTTAGTAAGGCATTTGATAAGGTTCCTCATTGTAGGCTTGGGCAGAAAGTAAAGAGGCATGGGATAGTGGGAAATTTGGCCAGTTGGATAACAAACTGGCTAACCAATAGAAGACAGAGAGTGGTGGTGGATGGCAAATATTCAGCCTGGAGCCCAGTTACCAGTGGCGTACCGCAGGGATCAGTTCTGAGTCCTCTGCTGTTTGTGATTTTCATTAACGACTTGAATGAGGGAGTTGAAGGGTGGGTCTGTAAATTTGCAGATGATACGAAGATTGGTGGAGTTGTGGATAGTGAGGAGGGCTGTTGTCGGCTTCAAAGAGACATAGATAGGATGCAGAGCTGGGCTGAGAAGTGGCAGATGGAGTTTAACCCTGACAAGTGTGAGGTTGTCCATTTTGGAAGGACAAATATGAATGCGGAATACAGGGTTAACGGTAGGGTTCTTGGCAATGTGGAGGAGCAGAGAGATCTTGGGGTCTACGTTCATAGATCTTTGAAAGTTGCCACTCAAGTGGATAGAGTTGTGAAGAAGGCCTATGGTGTGCTAGCGTTCATTAGCAGAGGGATTGAATTTAAGAGCCGTGAGGTGATGATGCAGCTGTACAAAACCTTGGTAAAGCCACATTTGGAGTACTGTGTGCAGTTCTGGTCACCTCATTTTAGGAAGGATGTGGAAGCTTTGGAAAAGGTGCAAAGGAGATTTACCAGGATGTTGCCTGGAATGGAGAGTTGGTCTTACGAGGAAAGGTTGAGGGTACTAGGCCTTTTCTCATTAGAACGGAGAAAGATGAGGGGCGATTTGATAGAGGTTTATAAGAGGATCAGGGGAATAGATAGACAGTCAGAGACTTTTTTCCCGGGTGGAACAAACCATTACAAGGGGACATAAATTTAAGGTGAATGGTGGAAGATATAGAGGGGATGTCAGAGGTAGGTTCTTTACCCAGAGAGTAGTGGGGGCATGGAATGCACTGCCTGTGGAAGTAGTTGAGTCGGAAACGTTAGGGACCTTCAAGTGGCTATTGGATAGGTACATGGATTAGGGTAGAATAATGGAGTGTAGATTAATTTCTTCTTCAGGGCAGCATGGTAGCATTGTGGATAGCACAATTGCTTCACAGCTCCAGGGTCCCAGGTTCGATTCCCGGCTTGGGTCACTGTCTGTGTGGAGTCTGCACGTCCTCCCCGTGTGTGCGTGGGTTTCCTCCGGGTACTCGTTTCCTCCCACAGTCCAAAGATGTGCAGGTTGGGTGGATTGGCCATGATAAATTTCCCTTAGTGTCCAAAATTCTATGATTAACCTAGGACAAAAGTTCGGCACAACATCGTGGGCCGAAGGGCCTGTTCTGTGCTGTATTTCTCTATCTATCTATCAATCACTGGGCCCTCTTGGGCATTTCAAGAGAACTGGAAGTCACCTGTTAGCAAGCCTCAATTGCAAAAGGTGCAAGAACCAATAAGATCAGATTCAGGGTGAATGTAGAATAGCTGAGCAAATGCAGCAAGGTTACAAGCTTTGAGCAAGAACAGAAAATGCTGGAAATACTCAACAGATCTGGCAACATCATGGAGAGAGAAATGGCTCAGATTTCAGGTCAGTGACCCTTCATCAGAGCAGAGTCATGGAATGGTGGTTAGAGGATCAGGGTTATTTTAGCCCAATCTCTGACATGTGCGGCCGCAATAAATTTGTTTTGATATCCCTTAAAAAATTAGAATTAAATTATTCAAAAGAATAAAAGCAAAATATCAATAGCAAATGCGCAACTAAGAAGGGCGAGAGGACTTGGAATACGAATATAATTACAGCATTGCATTGCAAACCCAAATTCAGTTAGATTATCTGGTCATCATCACATTGCTGTTGTGCAACCTTCCCTTTGTGGAAGTAGTTGCCATGTTTCATACATCAACATAATTTTAAGGTGATTGGAGGAAGGTATAGGGGAGATGAAATGAAAATGAAAATCGCTTATTGTAACGAGTCGGCTTCAATGAAGTTACTGTGAAAAGACCCTAGTCGCCACATTCCGGCGCCTGTTCGGGGAGGCTGGTACGGGACATCTGGGTAGATGTCAGAGGTAGGTTCTTTACACAGAGAGTGGTGGGTGTGTGGAATGCACTGCCAGCAGAGGTGGTGGAGTCAGAGTCATTAGGGACATTTAAGCGACTCTTAGACAGGCACATGGACAGCAGTAAATTGAAGGGGTGTAGGTTAGGTTGATCTTAGATTAGGATAAATGGTCGGCACAACATCGTGGGCTGAAGGGCCTGTACTGTGCTGTACCATTCTATAACAGTGACTGCACTGACTGTAAAGGATTTTGGGATACCCTGTGGTCATGTATGGCACTACACAAATGCAAGTTATTTATTTCTTTTGAAATGAAAAATGAAATGAAAATCGCTTATTGTCACGAGTAGGCTTCAATGAAGTTACTGTGAGAAGCCCCTAGTCGCCACATTCCGGCGCCTGTTCGGGGAGGCTGGTACGGGAATTGAACCGTGCTGCTGGCCTGCTTGGTCTGCTTTAAAAGCCAGCGATTTAGCTGAGTGAGCTAAACCAGCCCCTTTTGAATAGCCAATTTGCAAAAAGGTTTTATTGTGTGGACTCATCTCAGATTTAAACCCAGCTCCCAGCAAAGGCGTTCTTGATGACATTCAGAGACACTATCCTATCCATCGTGCTAGTGACTGCCTCAAACATTTCATCTAGATTTTCAAAGAAGTGATTAAAGGAGTTATCAAGTGACACATAACTCAGCAATAACCTGCTCACGGACGCTCGGTTTGGTTCCGCCAGTCACTCAGCTCCTGACCTCATTAAAATGGTTCAAACATGGGCAAACAAAAAAGCAGAATTCCAGAGGGGTGATGAGAGTAGTTTCCCTGGACATCATGGCAACATTTGACCAAGAATGGCATCAAGGAGCCCTCGTTAAACTGGTTGCGGTTATTGGAAGTTAATCACCTCAGTTCTAGGACATCACTGCAGGAGTTCCTCAAGGCACTGTCCTAGGCCCAATCATCTTCAGGTGCTTCACTGACCTTCCTTCCATCAAAAGGTCAGAAGTGGGGATGTTCACAGACAATGTTCAGCACCATTCCCGACTCCTCAGATAATGAAGCAGTCCCTATCCAAATGCAACAAGACTGGGACAATATCCAGGCTTGTGCTGGTAGGTGCCAAGTAATATGTGCACCACACAAGTGCTGAACAATGACCATTTCCAACAAGAGAGTCTAAACATCCCCTCCTCCCTTCCTTTGACATTCAGTGGCATTACCATTGCTGAACCCCCTATATGTGGTGCGCATATTAATTGGCACCTATCAGCATCCTGGGGGGTTCCCACTGTAAAGATACTGAACTGGACCCAGCCATATAAATACAGTGGCTACAAGAGCAAGTCAGAGACTAGGGGCGAGATCCTCCAGCCGCGCTTGCCCAGTGACCGGAGAATCCCGCCAGAGGTCAATGGACTTCTCCACTGTCCGCGTCTTGCCCGTGGCGATCTTGCGGCGGGTGAGGCAGAAGAATCCAGCCCCAGGAATCCTGCAGAGAACTCACCTTCTGATCCCAAAGTCTGTCCATCATCTACAAGGCACACATTAGGAGTGTGATGGAATCCTCTCAATTGCCTGGATGAGTGCAGCTCCAACAACACTCAGGACAAAGCAGCCCCGCTTGATTGGTACCCCTTACACCATATCAAACATTCACTCCCTCCAGTGGCTGAGCAGTGGCTGTAATGTGAACCATCTAGAAGATGGTTCACCAAGGTTCATTTGACAGCATCTCCCTAACAGTAGAGTGGGTGTACCCACACTACACAAGCTGCTCCAGTTCAAGAAGGCAGTTCACCTCCCACCTTCTCAAGGGCAATTAGGGATAGGCAACAAATGCTGCCCTAACTAGTAACACCCATATCTCATGAAGGAATAGATTTTAAAAATGACACTGAGCCACGTCAGGAGATATTGGGTCAATGACCGAAATCTTGTCAAAGATGATGAATGATTTCAAAGGAAATTGGGAAAATTGAGGGACTATGAGTATAGTGCAGGGGAATGGGACTGACTGGCTTGTTCTCAGAGCGAGCCAGAATGGGCCCAATGAGCCAAATGGCCCCTGCCTGTCCCATAGTGGCTGTGGCTGCGACTCTGCAACTAAATAGTCTGCATGCACCACACACATTGCGAAGTGAAACGGGCTGCAGGAACAGGGATTTAAAAGTCTTACAACTCTGTACAAGCCACTACTCGGAAAAAAGGCAAAACACAGTTGTCAGGCAAAGAGGAAAACTTTAGTTTGCATTGTGGATCAGGAGACCTCTTGCTTCTTACATCCAAAAGAAACGAAAGGGAGGAAAACGGAAGGAAGAATAATTCCTAGGAGCCGGTATCTGAAATGGTAGGAAAAACGGGCCCCTTGGAAGACAGAGATTCGCAACTCACATGTAGAGAGATTTCAACTTTATCTCATAGCAAATCAAACACCAGAGGACCTGAAGGTTGCAACATTTCTCAGTTTGGTGATGGAAATCTTTTATGATACTGCAAAACTTAGTCCATTCAGCAAAGTCAAGAGTTAAGACCTACAAAGAATTAATGAAGATACTACAAGAGCATTTCTCACCAAGACCATTTTTAATTGCATAAAGGCTTCATTCCCACCACCATAAAGAAAAAGTGACAGCATTTTACAATTCGTAGTGACTTTAGGGTTAGTAAAATACTACAAGTTCGGTGCAGCACGAGATGACACCCTACGCGATAGGCTGGTATGTGGACTGTGCAATTAAGCTATTCATGTCATTGAGCCCAGTTACTCTAAGCAACTTAATCTGCGGTAGATAGAACATAGAACAGTACAGCACAGAACAGGCCCTTCGGCCCTCGATGTTGTGCCGAGCAATGATCACCCTACTCAAACCCACATATCCACCCTATACCCGTAACCCAACAACCCCCCCTCTTAACCTTACTTTTTAGGACACTACGGGCAATTTAGCATGGCCAATCCACCTAACCCGCACATCTTTGGACTGTGGGAGGAAACCGGAGCACCCGGAGGAAACCCACGCACACAGGGGGAGGACGTGCAGACTCCACACAGACAGTGACCCAGCCGGGAATCGAACCTGGGACCCTGGAGCTGTGAAGCATTTATGCTAACCACCATGTTACCATGCTGCCACATCTATGGAGTAAGCAACAAAAGAGGCTTCACAGCTAGGAGATGGAGCAAAGATCCACAAAATAGAGACTGCCAGAAGCAAAGGCTACAAGGGGACAACCATGGCATTGATGTATTCAGGTTGGACACTCAGCAGGGAAATGCTGAAGCAGAGAAAATAAGTGCAAGAGGGGCCTTATTGCCAAAGCATCCTGGGCATGGCAAACTTCACTATCACACAAGGTGTGTAAAAATAAACACATCTAAGCAGACTAGTCGAGTCTACATGTAAATAGACAAAGTTCAAACCCCCTCAATAACTTCAAGAGCTGAAACTAATTGTCTTGTTGGTATGGGGCGATGAACAACGTTTCTGGATATTTCTAAAATTTGATTGTAACCGAGTCCAAATGGAATTGGATACGGGTGCAGCTGTATCATTGCTACCAGAGACAATCTATAGTCAGAAGTTAAAGCATTTTCCACTAAAACAGTCAAATGTTATCCTAAGGATGTACACCGAAGAGGCTGTACCATTAAAAGGATACATTATGGTAAAAGTAGATGTAAATGGACAAACAGCGGAGTTGCCTCTCCACGTTACCTATGGAAATTTTCCTGCTTTATCTGGTGGAGCATGGTTGGGAAAAATCAAACTCAACTGGGGAGCGATGAATCAATTAGTGGATTCAAAGAATGACCGACAACAACTTCAAGAAAAGTATAAAATGGTGTTTGAAGACTCACTGGGCTCAATGACATGAGTTGAAGTTCAACTTAAAATTAAGTCAAACAATAGACCAAAATGTCTCAAAGCTAGAACCGTACCATACAACATCAGGCTGAAAGCCGAAGAAGAAAGACTAGTCCAAACAGGAGTCATTGAACTAGTTATTACAAGCGATTAGGCGACACCAATAGCTCCTGTATTAAAACACAATGGCTCAGTAAGGACATGTGTGGCTCTGTAAGGACATGTGGAGATTTTAAAACAACTATAAACCCAGTAGTGTGAGCAGATCACTATCCACTGCCACTGATTGACGACGTCTTTGCTGGACTTTCTGGAGTGCAGAAATTCAGTAAAACAGATCTTTCACGGGCATATTTACAAATGAATATGGCTGCAAAATCACAGCCGCTACTCATTATCGCAACGCGCGGAGGTCTGTTACGTTACAGGAGACTTCCATTTGGAATAACAATTGCTCCTTCTCTTTTGCAGAGGTCCATGGATCAAATTCTGACTGGGCTAAATGGGTCCAATGTTATCTCGATGACATTCTCATCACTGGTTCAAGTGAACAAGAGCACTTGAAAAACCTAGAAGCTACACCAGCACGTCTACAAAACTATAGTTAAAATGAAAAAAAGTGTGACTTTTTCCAAGATATCCATCAACTACCTGGGTCACATCACCGATAAAAATGGCGTTCACAGCCGAGGTAGTTTCTGGGATTAATCAATTAATACGGTTAAATGTTTCAAATTTAGCAACACGTATTTACACACTGGTTATGTGCCAAACAGGTATGGCACTGGACAGAAGAATGCAAACGTGTGTATAAATAGTTAAAAGAAGTCTTAATGAATGCAGAGCTAGTAGTTCACTACAATCCAAGTTGTCTTGCACATAATGCCTCCAGGAGCGGAATAACCAATAGCATTTGCTTCATAGACTCTTAATAGCGCAGAAATGAATTACAGTGAGAAGAAGTTTTGAGCATTATATTCCAAGTAAGAAGGTAATTTTACTCTTGATGGATCACCAACCCTTGATGACAATCTTCCATATAAAAGGAGTTCCTTCTTTAGAAGCTAGTAGGTTACAGAGATGGTCTTTGATATTATTATTATTTTTTAAATAATTTAGAGTACCCAATTCATTTTTCCAATTAAGGGGCAATTTAGCATGGCCAATCCACCTACCCTGCACCTCTTTGGGTTGTGGGGGCAAAACCCACGCAAACATGGGGAGAATGTGCAAACCCCACACGGACAGTGACCCAGAGCCGGGATCGAACCTGGGACCTCGGCGCCATGAGTCTTTGATATTATCAGCACACACTCACAATATTCAGTATCATAAATCGGAGCAACATGCAAATATTGATGCTTTGTCAAGATTTCCGTTATAAATCAAGCAAGAACCTGAAGAAAAATTTTTCAGCTTCCTATATTTCTCACACGTGGATAATGTACCTGTGACTTAATCTCAAGTATAGAGATATACAAGAACTGATCCAGTGATGAGCAAGGTTACGGACATGGTCCAAAAAGGAACAATGACAAACGTACATCATCAAAATCCAGACCTCAAGCCCTACATCACAAGACAACTTCAGTTAACAGTCCAGAGTGGAGTTCTATTATGGCGAATCCGAGTAGCTATTCCTCCATGCTTGCGTAATAAAGTCCTTGACCAATTGCGTGGAGGGACATCCTGCTGTGGTAAGGATGAAGGAACAGGCACGCAGTCATTTTTAGTAGCCAGGATTAGATGCTCAAATTGAAGAGAAAGTGGGGCAATGTCAGTCCTGTGCAAAACTAAGGAACACTCCACAATTGCAAACCTTCCATCCGTGGGAATGGCTGACACAGCCCTGACAGAGAATGCACATAGACTGGTCCAGTTGAGGAAAACATGTTCCTAGTGATTGTGGACGCACATTCTAAATGACCGGAAGCAGTGATTATGAAAGAAAGCCTAAAAGGCAGAACAAACTACTGAGAAGTTGGATGAAATATTTGCAAGATTTGGTAGACCGGAGCAGTTTGTAGGTGACAATGGAACTCGGTTCACTTCTAAGGAGTTTGAAGACTACTTAAAAAGGAAATGGTATACAGCACATCAAGTCAGCATCATACCATCCTGCAACAAATGGATTGGCCGAGCAATTTATACAGTCACTTAAACATTCTATCAAAGCACATTGTCAAGAAAAATGAATAACTTTCTGATGTCATACTAAAACACCGCACACGCAATTCACCAGCAATGCTGCTTTTCAAAAGGAAAGCGAGAACGCAGTTTGACCTTTTGATACCACCTGATACTTCAGAGATGTCAAAAGAACAACAAGCACACACATAGCTAGGAGGGGTCAAAACTCTAAAAAGCGAGTATTCATTCAAGGAGTGCTCGCGAGAAGCTGCATTACAAATGAAAATTGAGTACCTGCAGTTATCCTAGCAAAAAAAGGTTCAATATCATACACCATACAGACGGATGAAGAAAGGGTTTCACGACATCATATTGACCAATTACTAGCATCTTCCATCGGACAGAAGATACAAAAGTCTGAGAACAGGCACTGAAATTCAAAAACAGCTTCTTCCCCGCTTCGACCAGACTCCTAAACGACCCTCTTATGGACCAACCTGATCTCTTCACATATCTTCTCTACTGTGTAGTTCTACACTCCGTCAGTTTCACCCGATGTCTGTGTCTGTGTATTTACATTGTGTATCTATCATATGTCCTATGTGTTTCATGTATAGAAGGATCTGCCTGGACTGTACGCAGAACAATACTTTTCACTGTATATCGGTACACGTAACAATAAATCTAAATCTAAACCTAGCTTCACAAACTGAAATTGCTGAAATTTCCAATTTCAATCGGAAAATGATGCTTCTGAACAGACAGCGACAAATTCAGATTCTGTTTCTGATGGGTTTCAGAGATGGACACGGAAGTAACTTCAGAGGAAATTTCTCAGGGGGGTAAATGCAACCCAAATCACAAAAATGAATAATATAGAACAGCACAGAACAGGCCCTTCGGCCCTCAATGTTGTGCCGAGCCATGATCACCCCACTCAAACCCATGTATCCACCCTATACCCGTAACCCAACAACCTCCCCCTTCACCCTACTTTTATTAGGACACTACGGGCAATTTAGCATGGCCAATCCACCTAACCCGCACATCTTTGGACTGTGGGAGGAAACCGGAGCACCCGGAGGAAACCCACACACACACGGGGAGGACGTGCAGACTCGACACAGGCAGTGACCCAGCCAGGAATCGAACCTGGGACCCTGGAGCTGTGAAGCATTTATGCTAACCACCATGCTACCCTGCTGCCCCAAATATATATCCATATTTTTTTTTTAAGTATTCCGAGTGTATAACAGAGTGCCTGGAAGTCATGGGCATGTCTTGCTATAGTGCAAAATAAATGTTCTGGCACAATTTACACCGAAACAAATGTGTATGACACCAATATTGAGAAAGTAATAGAGAATGTAAATTAGGCATTAGTGATCACATGACATTAAGGTTAAGTTTGAAATGATTTTAGGAGGTGGGGAAGCCCAAGGGAATTAGGGATTCCACACTTTTGAGCTCTTGGGAAGAATGAGTTGGGGCAAAAGGCAGTACCATGGGTCTTTATTTCACATGAGGAGGATGTAGGGGAGGAGGCATGGAGGATAGTGCATTTTCAAGTAAAGAGGGAAAATAGTTCAAGAGGAGCTCTGACCAAGATAAACCTCCAATATTAATCTCAACAAATGTATCTTCGGATTTTTAAAAGCGATATCCTAGCTGTGTCACTCAATACAACCTCTCTGAAGGCGATATTAAAGGCATTCTCATAACATGGCAAAATCCACTTTAGTAAGTGAAGCACAGAAGTCCAGGCTGTTGCTTAGTGTAATAATGAAGGGGCGTTGCACAGACAGAGGTGCCAACTTTCGGTTCAGCCAACAACTTGTGTTTATATAGGAACTTTAATGGAATGAAACATCCCAAGGTGCATCACAGGAACATTATAAAACAAGTATGACAGACACATGAGGACATATTAGGTCAGATGACCAAAAGCTCGTCAAACAGGTAGGTTTTAAGGAGTGTCTTGAAGGAGGAATACCACATCAGGTTAAAGTCCAACATGTTTGTTTCATTGATGTAGAGTGTACACACCAGGCTGACCTGTTACTGTGAGAGTGTACACACCAGGCTGACCTGTTACTGTGAGAGTGTACACTCCACAGCTGACCTGTTACTGTGAGAGTGTACACTCCAGGCTGACCTGTTACTGTGAGAGTGTACACTCCAGGCTGACCTGTTACTGTGAGAGTGTACACTCCACACTGACCTGTTACTGTGAGAGTGTACACTCCACACTGACCTGTTACTGTGAGAGTGTACACTCCACACTGACCTGTTACTGTGAGAGTGTACACTCCACACTGACCTGTTACTGTGAGAGTGTACACTACACACTGACCTGTTACTGTGAGAGTGTACACTCCACACTGACCTGTTACTGTGAGAGTGTACACTCCACACTGACCTGTTACTGTGAGAGTGTACACTCCACACTGACCTGTTACTGTGAGAGTGTACACTCCACACTGACCTGTTACTGTGAGAGTGTACACTCCACACTGACCTGTTACTGTGAGAGTGTACACTCCACACTGACCTGTTACTGTGAGAGTGTACACTCCACACTGACCTGTTACTGTGAGAGTGTACACTCCACACTGACCTGTTACTGTGAGAGTGTACACTCCACACTGACCTGTTACTGTGAGAGTGTACACTCCAGGCTGACCTGTTACTGTGAGAGTGTACACTCCACACTGACCTGTTACTGTGAGAGTGTACACTCCACAGCTGACCTGTTACTGTGAGAGTGTACACTCCACACTGACCTGTTACTGTGAGAGTGTACACTCCACACTGACCTGTTACTGTGAGAGTGTACACTCTCACTGACCTGTTACTGTGAGAGTGTACACTCCAGACTGACCTGTTACTGTGAGAGTGTACACTCCACACTGACCTGTTACTGTGAGAGTGTACACTCCACACTGACCTGTTACTGTGAGAGTGTACACTCCACACTGACCTGTTACTGTGAGAGTGTACACTCCACACTGACCTGTTACTGTGAGAGTGTACACTCCAGCTGACCTGTTACTGTGAGAGTGTACACTCCACACTGACCTGTTACTGTGAGAGTGTACACTCCACACTGACCTGTTACTGTGAGAGTGTACACTCCACACTGACCTGTTACTGTGAGAGTGTACACTCCACACTGACCTGTTACTGTGAGAGTGTACACTCCACAGCTGACCTGTTACTGTGAGAGTGTACACTCCACACTGACCTGTTACTGTGAGAGTGTACACTACACACTGACCTGTTACTGTGAGAGTGTACACTCCACACTGACCTGTTACTGTGAGAGTGTACACTCCACGAGCTGACCTGTTACTGTGAGAGTGTACACTCCACACTGACCTGTTACTGTGAGAGTGTACACTCCACACTGACCTGTTACTGTGAGAGTGTACACTCACAGGCTGACCTGTTACTGTGAGAGTGTACACTCCACACTGACCTGTTACTGTGAGAGTGTACACTCCACACTGACCTGTTACTGTGAGAGTGTACACTCACAGCTGACCTGTTACTGTGAGAGTGTACACTCCAGCCTGACCTGTTACTGTGAGAGTGTACACTCCACACTGACCTGTTACTGTGAGAGTGTACACTCACAGCGACCTGTTACTGTGAGAGTGTACACTCCAGGCTGACCTGTTACTGTGAGAGTGTACACTCCATACTGACCTGTTACTGTGAGAGTGTACACTACAGACTGACCTGTTACTGTGAGAGTGTACACTCCACACTGACCTGTTACTGTGAGAGTGTACACTCCAGGCTGACCTGTTACTGTGAGAGTGTACACTCCAGGCTGACCTGTTACTGTGAGAGTGTACACTCCACACTGACCTGTTACTGTGAGAGTGTACACACCACACTGACCTGTTACTGTGAGAGTGTACACTCTCAGCTGACCTGTTACTGTGAGAGTGTACACTCCACGGCTGACCTGTTACTGTGAGAGTGTACACTCCAGGCTGACCTGTTACTGTGAGAGTGTACACTCCACACTGACCTGTTACTGTGAGAGTGTACACACCACACTGACCTGTTACTGTGAGAGTGTACACTCCACACTGACCTGTTACTGTGAGAGTGTACACTCCACACTGACCTGTTACTGTGAGAGTGTACACTCCACACTGACCTGTTACTGTGAGAGTGTACACACTCCAGGCTGACCTGTTACTGTGAGAGTGTACACTCCACACTGACCTGTTACTGTGAGAGTGTACACTCCACACTGACCTGTTACTGTGAGAGTGTACACTCCAGGCTGACCTGTTACTGTGAGAGTGTACACTCCACACTGACCTGTTACTGTGAGAGTGTACACTCCAGGCTGACCTGTTACTGTGAGAGTGTACACTCTCAGCTGACCTGTTACTGTGAGAGTGTACACTCCACACTGACCTGTTACTGTGAGAGTGTACACTCCACACTGACCTGTTACTGTGAGAGTGTACACTCCAGGCTGACCTGTTACTGTGAGAGTGTACACTCCAGACTGACCTGTTACTGTGAGAGTGTACACTCCAGGCTGACCTGTTACTGTGAGAGTGTACACTCCAGGCTGACCTGTTACTGTGAGAGTGTACACTCCACACTGACCTGTTACTGTGAGAGTGTACACTCCACACTGACCTGTTACTGTGAGAGTGTACACTCCAGGCTGACCTGTTACTGTGAGAGTGTACACTCCACACTGACCTGTTACTGTGAGAGTGTACACTCCACACTGACCTGTTACTGTGAGAGTGTACACTCCACACTGACCTGTTACTGTGAGAGTGTACACTCCACACTGACCTGTTACTGTGAGAGTGTACACTCCACACTGACCTGTTACTGTGAGAGTGTACACTCCACACTGACCTGTTACTGTGAGAGTGTACACTCCAGGCTGACCTGTTACTGTGAGAGGTTACACTCCAGGCTGACCTGTTACTGTGGAGTGTACACTCCAGGCTGACCTGTTACTGTGAGAGTGTACACTCCACAGCTGACCTGTTACTGGTGAGAGTGTACACTCCACACTGACCTGTTACTGTGAGAGTGTACACTCCACTGACCTGTTACTGTGAGAGTGTACACTCCAGGCTGACCTGTTACTGTGAGAGTGTACACTACAGACTGACCTGTTACTGTGAGAGTGTACACTCCACACTGACCTGTTACTGTGAGAGTGTACACATCCAGGCATGACCTGTTACTGTGAGAGTGTACACTCCAGGCTGACCTGTTACTGTGAGAGTGTACACTCACAGCTGACCTGTTACTGTGAGAGTGTACACTCCACACTGAACCTGTTACTGTGAGAGTGTACACTCCACACTGACCTGTTACTGTGAGAGTGTACACTCCACAGCTGACCTGTTACTGTGAGAGTGTACACTCACAGACTGACCTGTTACTGTGAGAGTGTACACTCCACACTGACCTGTTACTGTGAGAGTGTACACTCCACACTGACCTGTTACTGTGAGAGTGTACACTCCAGGCTGACCTGTTACTGTGAGAGTGTACACTCCACACTGACCTGTTACTGTGAGAGTGTACACTCCACACTGACCTGTTACTGTGAGAGTGTACACTCTCACAGCTGACCTGTTACTGTGAGAGTGTACACTCCACACTGACCTGTTACTGTGAGAGTGTACACTCCACACTGACCTGTTACTGTGAGAGTGTACACTCCACACTGACCTGTTACTGTGAGAGTGTACACTCCACACTGACCTGTTACTGTGAGAGTGTACACTCCACACTGACCTGTTACTGTGAGAGTGTACACTCACAGCTGACCTGTTACTGTGAGAGTGTACACTCCAGGCTGACCTGTTACTGTGAGAGTGTACACTCCACACTGACCTGTTACTGTGAGAGTGTACACTCCACACTGACCTGTTACTGTGAGAGTGTACACTCCACACTGACCTGTTACTGTGAGAGTGTACACTCCAGGCTGACCTGTTACTGTGAGAGTGTACACTCCACACTGACCTGTTACTGTGAGAGTGTACACTCCAGCTGACCTGTTACTGTGAGAGTGTACACTCCAGCTGACCTGTTACTGTGAGAGTGTACACTCCACACTGACCTGTTACTGTGAGAGTGTACACTCCAGGCTGACCTGTTACTGTGAGAGTGTACACTCCACACTGACCTGTTACTGTGAGAGTGTACACTCCACACTGACCTGTTACTGTGAGAGTGTACACTCCACACTGACCTGTTACTGTGAGAGTGTACACTCCAGGCTGACCTGTTACTGTGAGAGTGTACACTCCAGGCTGACCTGTTACTGTGAGAGTGTACACTCCAGGCTGACCTGTTACTGTGAGAGTGTACACTCCAGGCTGACCTGTTACTGTGAGAGTGTACACTCCACACTGACCTGTTACTGTGAGAGTGTACACTACCACACTGACCTGTTACTGTGAGAGTGTACACTCCACACTGACCTGTTACTGTGAGAGTGTACACTCCACACTGACCTGTTACTGTGAGAGTGTACACTCCACACTGACCTGTTACTGTGAGAGTGTACACTCCACACTGACCTGTTACTGTGAGAGTGTACACTCCACACTGACCTGTTACTGTGAGAGTGTACACTCCAGGACTGACCTGTTACTGTGAGAGTGTACACTCCACACTGACCTGTTACTGTGAGAGTGTACACTCCACACTGACCTGTTACTGTGAGAGTGTACACTCCACACTGACCTGTTACTGTGAGAGTGTACACTCCACTGACCTGTTACTGTGAGAGTGTACACTCACACTGACCTGTTACTGTGAGAGTGTACACTCACAGCTGACCTGTTACTGTGAGAGTGTACACTCCAGGCTGACCTGTTACTGTGAGAGTGTACACTCCACACTGACCTGTTACTGTGAGAGTGTACACTCCACACTGACCTGTTACTGTGAGAGTGTACACTCCAGACTGACCTGTTACTGTGAGAGTGTACACTCCACACTGACCTGTTACTGTGAGAGTGTACACTCCACACTGACCTGTTACTGTGAGAGTGTACACTCCAGGCTGACCTGTTACTGTGAGAGTGTACACTCCAGGCTGACCTGTTACTGTGAGAGTGTACACTCCACACTGACCTGTTACTGTGAGAGTGTACACTCCAGGCTGACCTGTTACTGTGAGAGTGTACACTCCAGGCTGACCTGTTACTGTGAGAGTGTACACTCCACACTGACCTGTTACTGTGAGAGTGTACACTCCACACTGACCTGTTACTGTGAGAGTGTACACTCCACACTGACCTGTTACTGTGAGAGTGTACACTCCACACTGACCTGTTACTGTGAGAGTGTACACTCCACACTGACCTGTTACTGTGAGAGTGTACACTCCAGGCTGACCTGTTACTGTGAGAGTGTACACTCCACACTGACCTGTTACTGTGAGAGTGTACACTCCACACTGACCTGTTACTGTGAGAGTGTACACTCCACACTGACCTGTTACTGTGAGAGTGTACACTCCACACTGACCTGTTACTGTGAGAGTGTACACTCCACACTGACCTGTTACTGTGAGAGTGTACACTCCACACTGACCTGTTACTGTGAGAGTGTACACTGTTACTGTGAGAGTGTACACTCCACACTGACCTGTTACTGTGAGAGTGTACACTCCAGGCTGACCTGTTACTGTGAGAGTGTACACTCCACACTGACCTGTTACTGTGAGAGTGTACACTCCAGGCTGACCTGTTACTGTGAGAGTGTACACTCCACACTGACCTGTTACTGTGAGAGTGTACACTCCACACTGACCTGTTACTGTGAGAGTGTACACTCCACACTGACCTGTTACTGTGAGAGTGTACACTCCACACTGACCTGTTACTGTGAGAGTGTACACTCCAGGCTGACCTGTTACTGTGAGAGTGTACACTCCACACTGACCTGTTACTGTGAGAGTGTACACTCCAGGCTGACCTGTTACTGTGAGAGTGTACACTCCAGGCTGACCTGTTACTGTGAGAGTGTACACTCCAGACTGACCTATTGATGTCGCAGTGTACACACCAGTGTACCCTCTAACATCAACATGTATGTGCACTGGACTCAGCCCAGGCTGCTGGATAACACTGTCGCCTCGAAGGTGAAAAGGTAAACTGTGCTACCGTGCCGCCCATACGCCCATGGTCCAAAGGAACCATGAACCATGGCAAAGTGCCATGACTTTTTTCCAACACTACCTATAAGATGCACTGCAGCAACTTGCCAACACTCCTTCGACAGCACCTTCTAAACCCACAACGTTTACCACTCAGAAGGACAAGGGTGGCAGACACATTGGATTGGATTTGTTTATTGTCACGTGTACCGAGGTCCAGTGAAAAGTATTTTTCTGCGAGCAGCTCAACAGATCATGAAGTACATGAAAATAAAATCAAAGAAAATACATAATAGGGCAACACAAAGTATACAATGTAAGTACATAACAGCGGCATCGGATGAAGCCATGATGTGGAGATGCCGGCGTTGGACTGGGGTGAGCACAGTATGAAGTCTTACAACACCAGGTTAAAGTCCAACAGGTTTGTTTCAAACACTAGCTTTCGGAGCACTGCTCCTTCCTCAGGTGAATGCTCACCCCAGTCCAACGCCGGCATCTCCACACCTTGAAGGAGGAAAGCAAGGTAGAAAGGCGGGGGTATAGGCAGGATGTTCCAGAGCTTGGAGCCCAGGGAACCGAATGCATAGCCACTAACTGTGAAGCATTTGAAATTGGAGATGAACAAGGGGAAGAATTAGAGGAGCACAGACATGGGGGGGGTCAATCTCAGACTGTTCCCAGGGAGGGGCAAGGAGCCAGCGAGTGGAATTTTAAGTGAGGACCGAAAACATGACTTCGCTCTTTCCAATATTTAATTGGGGGAAATTTTGGCTCATCCAGTACTAGATGTCTGATAAGCAGCGGAGTTGTCAAGAGAGATGCTGGCGAGGTAGAGCTGGACGTCCTCAGCACACGTGAAAACTAATGCTTTGGCTTCAGATGATATTGCCAAGGGACAGCATGTAGATTAGAAGTAGGAAGGAGTCGAGGATAGGGAAACACCAGAGTGCAGGAGGAGGAAACGAAGCCATTGGGGCTGTTTAGCACACTGGGCTAAATCGCTGGCTTTTAAAGCAGACCAAGGCAGGCCAGCAGCGTGGGTTCAATTCCCGTACCAGCCTCCCCGGACAGGCGCCGGAATGTGGCGACTAGGGACTTTTCACAGTAACTTCATTGAAGCCTACTCATGACAATAAGCCATTTTCATTTCATTTTCATTTCATTGCAAGTGATTCTCTGGCTGCCATTAGATAAGAATGGAACAGGGAACAGGCCAGACCAGGGAAGGATAAAAGATTCCTTCCCTAAAAAGGACATTAGTGAATCAGATGGGTTTTTACGACAATGGTTTCACGGTCACCTTTAGGCCTTTGATACAGGTTTTTATTGAATTCAAATTTCACCATCTGCTGTAGTGAGATTCGAACCCAGGTCCCCAGAGCATTATGCTGGGTTTCTGGATTACAGCGACAAACCACAACGCCACCATCTCCCACTTATAGCCTTTTACAAGGCACACAGTGACAAGCTGATTTATAGCATGTCACCAGGGATCCAGCAGCATTTAAAGTTTCAACTATGTCCACACAAAAGAGTCATCCTGTCAGCAGCACAATATTCACGATTCAATGAAAATGTAAAGTATATAGAGAAGTGAAATGGGAAACTTGCATACACACACGTACACACACAATTTTCCTTTTGCAGCCAAGGCACAGAGCATACGAGCATGGAAGAACTGAACAGTATAAAACACAAGTTTGACCGTAACTGGAGAACTGCATAGAGTTCTGACTACCACATTACAGGAAGGATGGGATTGTGCAGAGAGGAGGTTTACAAACATGTCGTCAGGAATAGAGAAATTTAGCGATGAGGAAAGACTGGTTAAGCTGGGGTTATTTTCTATGAAACAACAGAGGTTGAGGGTACATTTATTTGAGGGGTTAATAGGAAGGATCAGTTTCCATAAGCAAGGACGTCAATAACCAGGGGTCATAGATTTAATGTCAGTCAACATTAACCACAGATTTTCTATGCTCCTAAAAACAGAGCGCGCGGCTAATACAGAATAAACATGTCCAGCCAAACTAAACATTCACAAATACTTCTATATTTTAATGCACAACAGTCTCGATCCAAACAGGAACAGGAGAGCTGAATTATACCGGCCAGGAGAGAGCAATTGCCCTTGACATCAAGGCAGTATTTGACAAGAGTACTGCATCAAGGAGCCCCCAGCAAAATTGAAGTCAACATGAATTGGGGTGGGGGGGGGGGGGGGTGTGGGGAGATACCTCCTCTGGTTGGAGAAGTCACACCGGAAGATCGTTGTGGCTGTTAAAGGTCCATCATCACAGTGCTGGAACATCGCTGCACAACTTCCTCAGGATAATTTCTTAGGCTGAAACATCTTCAGCTGTTTTATTAGTGACCTCTCCAACAAAGGTCAGAAATGGGATGTTTGCTGATTATTGTAAGTAACATTTTGTACAATTTGCAGCTCCTCAGATATGAAAACAGTCCACATCACATGCAAGACTTGAACAACATTCAGGCCTGGATTGGTAAATGGGAAGTAACATTCACGCTACAGTGTCAGACAATGACCATTTGATAGAGAATCTAACCATCTTCCTTTTGACATTCAACTGGATTATCAAGATCCTGGGGGTTACGCCATTGACCAGAAATTTAAGTGGACCAGCCATCAAAGTACTGTGACTCCAAGGGCAGGCCAGAGGCCCCAAAGCCTGTCCATCACCTACAAGGCACAAGTCAGGAGCGTGATTGGATTGCATTTGTTTATTGTCACGTGTACCGAGGTACAGTGAAAAGTATTTTTCTGCGAGCAGCTCAACAGATCATTAAGTACATGGGAAGAAAAGGGAATAAAAGAAAATACATAATAGGGCAACACAAGGTATACAATGTAACTACATAAACACCAGCATTGGGTGAAGCATACAGGGTGTAGTGTTAATGAGGTCAGTCAATAAAAGGGTCATTTAGGAGTCTGGTGA
Source organism: Scyliorhinus canicula (assembly GCF_902713615.1). Classification (NCBI taxonomy): domain Eukaryota; kingdom Metazoa; phylum Chordata; class Chondrichthyes; order Carcharhiniformes; family Scyliorhinidae; genus Scyliorhinus; species Scyliorhinus canicula. The sequence continues at coordinate 2,375,850 of NC_052173.1, read as the reverse complement.
CAGTGGGGAAGAAGCTGTTTTTGAGTCTGTTTGTGTGTGTTCTCAGACTTTTGTACCTCCTGCCCGATGGAAGAAGTTGGAAGAGTGAGTAAGCCGGGTGGGAGGGATCCTTGATTATGCTGCCCGCTTTCCCCCGGCAGCGGGAGGTGTAGATGGAGTCAATGGATGGGAGGCAGGTTTGTGTGATGGACTGGGCGGTATTCACAACTCTCTGAAGTTTCTTGCGGTCTTGGGCCGAGCAGTTGCCATACCAGGCTGTGATGCAGCCAGATGGTAAGGGTTAATGTAGACAGGCCGAATTTCCTTAGTTTCCTGAGGAAGTATAGGTGTTGTTGTGTTTTCTTGGTGATAGCGTCGACGTGAGTGGACCAGGACAGAGTTTTGGAGATGTGCATCCCTAGGAATTTGAAGCTATCAACCACCTCGGCCCCGTTGATGCTGACAGGGGTGTGTACAGTACTTTGCTTCCTGAAGTCAATAACCAGCTCTTTAGTTTTGCTGGCATTGAGGGAGAGATTGTTGTCGCTGCACCACTCCACTAGGTTCTCTATCTCCCTCCTACTCCACTTGCCTGGATGAGCGCAGCTCCAACAACACTCAAGAAGCTCAACACCATCCAGGACAAAGCAGCCCCGCTTGATTGGCACCCAACTCACCACTTAAAACATTAATTCCTTCCACCACCGACACACAGGAGCACCAGTGTACCATCTACAAGATGCATTTAGAAACCTGCCAAGGCTCCTTCAACAGCACAATCCAAACCCACAACCTCTGAAAAATAAAGGCAGCAAAGGCATGGGAACACCACCACCTGCAAGTACCCAAATATCATACACCGGACTTGGAACTGTATCCTTCACTGTCGCTGGGCTAAAATCCTGAAGCTGCCTTCCTAACACAACTATGGCTGCTTTTCCTTCTTTATTCATTTTTACAGGATGTGGGCTTCACTGGTTAGACCAGCATTTGTTGCCCATCCCTAAACAGTGTTGTTCGGGAGGGAGTTGCAGGATGTTGCCCCGGCGACAGTGAAGGAACGGCCGATATATTTCCAAGTCAGGATGGTGAGTGACTTGGAGGAGAACCTCCAGGTGGTGGGGTTCCCATGTATCCACTGCTCGTCCTTCTAGATGGTCGTGGGTTTGGAAGGTGCTGTCGAAGGAGCCTTGGTGAGTTGCTGCAGTGCATCTTGTAGATGGTACACACGGCTGCCACTGTGCATCGGTGGTGGAGGGAGTGAATGTTTGTGGAAGGGAAAGTAATCAAGCGGGGCTGCTTTGTCCTGGATGGTGTCGAGTTTCTCGAGTGTTGTTGGAGCTGCTCTCATCCAGGCAAGTGGAGAGGATTCCATCACACTCCTGACTTGTGTCCTTGTAGATGGCGGGCAGGCTTTGGGGTGATCAGGAGGTGAGTTACTCTCCGCAGGATTCCAAGCCTCTACCTGCTTACCACCACTTTCGCAAGGGCAAATAGGAATGGGTAATAAATACTGGCCTTGCCAACTCACTACAATATTTGTTTTAAACTTTAGGAGGAAATCTCAAATTTATAGTGTTTCAGACATCTTAGTGAACAGCTTAAATAGTGTATGCTGTAAAAGAACAAATGAATCATCCAAAGAAGCACTTAACATTGATCTGTGTTAGTAAGTGTAGGAACAATAGAGTGGAGTCAACGCATTATACAAATAAAATAGCTCTAAAGAACAACAAGGGCAGGAATTTGGAGCTCAAGCTCACTACACCATATTGTTATGGAGTACTGTCATAATTCTTTGCACAATAGTGTTACGGCAATACTTGGGCTTTTGCTAGGCAGCATTCCGACTTCTAACAATTTCAACATCTTTAAAGAGACAGTTTGAGGTCATGAGGAGGGTCACATGATGAGCACACGTTCTTTTATCCGGTGCCACATTTCATTTTGTCCCGAGATTAGTTTTTCAAGTATCAGTATTTCAGCACTATTAAGTCAACACAAAATGCTTAAATCCTGGTTGATTCATGGTGGCTGGAAGGCATTAGGGTGGGGTCTTCACATTAGTGGAACAGCTGCTTTAGAGAAGCTTCCTGCCCTGACGGTGATGTTGACCCACCCGAATGTCTTGGCTCACCGGTGTAGGACATCAAAGCCCTTTCTCAAGATTTAGGAGGCATTTTTATGGAGGCGCACAAGGAGGTTCTTGTATGAGAGAGAGCACTGTCCTTGGTGGATCAAGAGAGCATATTTAATCCCGTCCCCGAGGCCCGAGGTTGGGTTGGCCTTCCAACCCCCGAGCATACATAGTCCTCTTCCTGATGTCAGTCGAGAGGGGTTGCCAATGGTTGAGCCCGTCAGGTCACCCCCTCCCACAGTTGGAGCCTGGGTTGTTTACCACTTGGGTTCAGGTGAGACAACATGTTGGAAGCAATGAGGTTTTGTGCTGCAATGGTTGGAAACCTTGGAAGATCCTGAAGAGTAGGATTAGTTCTGTCTTCACTAGGTACGAGGAAGTAAGCGCTAATTTTTTTTTTGTTCTCGGGATATTGTTTTCTTCTGTCATTTTGTTTTAAAGCTATGGGTATGGTGTAGTCTGTGATGTTGCCTGTATCTTGTTTTTGTGCAGATGGGTCCTATATCCTTGAGGGGACTATGTTGGGTATTTTGTCCCTGATTCATCCAGTCTTATTTGTTCCTATTCTTGCAATGACTACTGTTTAGCTGTACCTGTTGTACATTGATACCTATGGCTTGCTATCCTCCTTCTTTGGCAGTTTTGAGGCAAATTTTATAAAAATTGAAAATTCCAATAAAAATACTTTTTTAAAAATTGATAGTTTGGAGAAAAAAAAACAGCAAAAGCACAGCGACTACCAATCATGAATTCAACTTGTACAGGCATTGACACTGAAAATACAAATAAATTCCTGAAAGTCGGAATATATTCTAATGCGCCAAGTCCAAATTTCAGGACTCTTGTACTGTGTTCAATAATTCAATAATCCACGGTTTACATCTCTTGGCCCATGGGGAAATTTTATTTCACCCCCACCCAGTGGGAGTGGGCAGCTGCACATTAAAGTTGCTGCTCACTACCTTGAACTGAGCCTTTTTGAAGGCAGCCACGGTCCCCATCTGACCTGACCCATGCTGGAGTTTGAGTAATCCACTTGATTCTGGATCCTTAGAACCATGGCAATTTAACTCCTGACTAGTCGGGCCACCTGGTTAGAAGAGAAGCACTTCACACACAAGAGAAGCACTTCAATGCTTGTTATGATGACATTACAGTATCAATCATCTGTGGAATCAGTGGATATATGGCAACATGCTGGCTTGTATAGTTTGCAATCTGTAGGACATGCTTCATGTTTATCACAGAACCTAACCAGAACCTGAAGAGTGGGTTCTTTCCGGAGGTGGAGGACAAATGTGAACGGTGAGAGGGGGGCCCAGCCAACCACATCCACATGTTCTGGGCTTGCCCCAGACTTGTCAGGTATACTGCACTTTTTGAGGCAATGTCCAGGGTTGTGGGAGCAAGGGTGGAGCCAAGCCCAAAGGTGACAGTCTTCAGATCAGCCAGAACTTTTTATGGGAGGGGGGCTGATGCCCTGGCCTTTGTCTCCCTGATCACCACCCAAAGCAGCAGACTGGACGTCTAACCTGGCGGAACTGCTCATAGAACATTACAGCGCAGTACAGGCCCTTCAGCCCTCGATGTTGCGCCGTCCTGTGAAACCCCTCTGAAGCCCATCTACACTATTCCCTTATCATCCATATGCCTATCCAATGACCATTTGAATGCGTTTAGTGTTGGCGAGTCCATTACTGTTGCAGGCAGGGCATTCCACGCCCTTACTACTCTCTGAGTAAAGAACCTACCTCTGACATCTGTCCTATATCTATCTCCCCTCAATTTAAAGCTATGTCCCCTCGTGCTGGACATCACCATCCGAGGAAAAAGGCTCTCGATGTCCACCCTATCTAATCCTCTGATCATCTTGTATGCCTCTATTAAGTCACCTCTTAACCTTCTCCTCTCTAACGAAAACAGCCTCAAGTCCTTCAGCCTTTCCTCATATGATCTTCCCTCCAGGGATCTATGGACATGGACACCGAGATCTCTCTGCTCATCCACACTACCAAGAACCTTACCATTAGCCCAGTACTCTGCCTTCCTGTTATTCCTTCCAAAATGAATCACCTCACACTTTTCTGCATTAAACTCCATTTGCCACCTGTCAGCCCAGCTCTGCAGCTTATCTATGTCCCTCTGTAACTTGTAATATCCTTCTGCACTGTCCACAACTCCACCGACTTTAGTGTCATCTGCAAATTTACTCACCCATCCTTCTACGCCCTCCTCCAGGTCATTTATAAAAATGACAAACAACAACGGCCCCAAAACAGATCCTTGTGGCACACCACTAGTAATTGGACACCAGTCAGAGCATTTCCCATCAACCACCACTCTTTGTCTTCTATCAGCTAGCCAATTTCTGATCCAAACTGCTAAATCACCCTGAATCCCATGCCTCTGTATTTTCTGCAATAGCCTACCGTGGGGAACCTTATCAAACGCTTTACTGAAATCCATATACACCACATCAACTGCTTTACCCTCATCCACCTGTTTGGTCACCTTCTCGAAGAACTCAATAAGGTTTGTGAGGCACGACCTACCCTTCACAAAACCATGTTGACTATCTCTAATCAAATTATTCCTTTGCAGATGATTATACATCCTATCTCTTATAAACCTTTCCAAGACTTTTCCCACAACAGAAGTAAGGCTCACTGCTCAGGCTGGGATAAATGAAAATTGCCATCTTGGGATCAGGAGAGGGCTGCTACAGGTCATGGAACCTGTTCACCAACATGTTCCAAGATCTGTTCATAGCCAGGGGCAGCACGGTGGCGCAGTGGCTAGCACTGCTGCCTCACGACGCCGAGGACCCGGGTTCGATCCCGGCTCTGGGTCACTGTCCGTGTGGAGCTTATACATGCTTCCCGTGTTTGTGTGGGTTTCGCCCCCACAACCCAAAGATGTGCTGGGTAAGAAAAGAAAAGAAAACAAACGAGCCAAGAGACAAAGAGGAAAAGGGCAGGGGGGACTGGTCCGAGGGCAAGCTGAAGGCCAAACTAAAGTGTAATTATGAGCTCTGACCATACTGGGGATTGTAACAGATGTATGTTGACTAAAGTGGGGTCACAAACACAGCAGGAGGGAAGACAATTGCCTGTAAATATATGTGCTGATTTCAGTTTGTCCTCTATTTTTTGTAATGATGTAATTTATAAATTGTGAAACTGGGCGGGATGGAAACCGGCAGAGCGGGCAACTCCAACGCGAAGGAGTGGCGTGAACCACTCCAGAACCCTCCGCACCTTCAGGGGCTAGGCCGGCGCCGGAGAGGTTTGCGCCGCACCAGCAGGCGCGGAAGGGCTTGGTGCCACGCCAAACGCCGCCGAAGGGCCTCCGCGAGTTTGTGCATGCGCGGGAGCGCCAACGTGTGCTGGGGGGGTTAATCGCCACGCCGGCCATCGCGGACTGTTACAACGGCCGGCGAGGAGGAATAGACTGCCGCCACGGCACAGCTCCGCTCATGGATCGGTGGACCCCGATCGCGGGCCAGCCCACCATGCGGGCACGCCCCGGGGCCAGATGCCACCCCCCCCCCCCCCCCCCCCCACCCCGAGGACCCCGGAGGCCGCCCGCAGAGCCAGGTCCCACCGGTAAGTGCCTGTCGTAACATACGCTGGCGGGACCGGCCGAAAACGGGCGGCCACTTGGCACATTGTGGGCCCTAGAATCGCCGTTGGGGGGGGGGGGGCCTGTCCGTGCGCTGCCAGCATCGACCGGCGCGTGCGATTCCCGTCTCCGCCAAATCTCCGGCGCCGGAGAATTATTCAGCTGCCGGCGGGGGCGGGATTCACGCCGCACCACTTTTTATTCTGATTGGTTGATAGAGAAGCAACGGTAGCAACTCTGTCAAAATGGGGCAAGCATGGTCGTGCTATAAGGCACTTAAGTCTCCCTATCTAGAACCAACAATGCACAATAGTCAGGAACAAGATATGCGCTATGCAAATGGACAAATTGAGATGACATTTGTTTTTTAAATATAAATATAGAGTACCCAATTATTATTTTTCCAATTACGGGGCACTTTAGCATGGCCAATCCACCTAACCTGCACATCTTTGGGTTGTGGGGGGCGAAACCCACACAAACACGGGGAGAATGTGCAAACTCCACACAGACAGTGACCCAGAGCCGGGATCGAACCTGGGTCCTTGCCGCTGCAAGGCAGCAGTGCTAACCACTGTGCCGTGTTGCCCAATTGAGATAACATTTGTATTTGCTAATTAAAATACAATTATTGACATCCGTATTTCCAATTAAATGCATGTGTAACACTGCTCAAACAGAAATGGCTACCACAGTCCAAAGATGTGCAGGTTAGGTGGATTGGCCATGCTAAATTGCCCTTAGTGTCCAAAATTGCCCTTAGTGTTGGGTGGGGTTACTGGGTTATGGGGATGGGGTGAAGGTGTTGACCTTGGGTACAGTAATCTTTCCAAGAGCCAGTGTGGACTCGATGGGCCGAGTGGCCTCCTTCTGTACTGTAAATTCTATGACAGTTCTAAGAACCCTTTATTTAAATAAAAAGCTTGCTTGAGTACTTCTGAAGCTCTAATGCATTGTGCTATGGGACAGTAGGATGGAGTTTCACTACTGTGACTGTCCACCCAAGTCTCAACTGTGCTTTTGTATGCTGAGCAGGACTATGTGGCGATTCAACCACAGGATCACTGCAACAAAGACCATTTTCCAGCAGGCATCAATAGATAAGTGCCTGGAAGCAGGAATACGGAGGGCATTTGCAGCACCCCCACCACTGCCTGTCTGGATCAATTCTCTCAGCACAGAGGGGAAATTTCTACTCCATTTGCTATTGCACCTTTGTGAAATAAATTGGAATGTTTTTCTACAATAAAGGCACGGTGGCACAGTGGTTCACAACGCCAGGGTCCCAGGTTCGATTCCCGGCTTGGGTCACTGTCTGTGCGGAGTCTGCACGTCCTCCCCGTGTGTGTCTGGGTTTCCTCCGGGTGCTCCGGTTTCCTCCCACAGTCCAAAGATGTGCAGGTCGGGTGGATTGGCCACGTTAAATTGCCCGTTAAGTGTCCAAAAGGTTTAGGTGGGCTTACTGGGTTATGGAGATCAGGCGAGGCTGGGCCTAGGGTGGGTCCTCTTTCAGAAGGTCAGTGCAAACTCGATGGGCCGAATGGCCTCCTTCTGCGCTGCAGTGATTCTAAATGCAAGTTGCTGTCTATATGGCTCAGGTAACTCACTGGATAAACATTGGTGTAACTTTTACTTGGATAATAAAGAAGTGGTCAACACTTAACCACAAATCAACCCAATGAAAAAGTTGCATCTTGTTTAGGCAATGGTTTGCTGAAATGCTGCTTATGACATATAGGAATAATTTTCAGATATCCCTCCACATCTAGTCAGGAGTATTTGAAAAATAGAGGCAAAGGAACCCACCAGATGAAGAAATCTCCCAAACACAGATTAAAATGGCTCTCTTGCTCACACACAAATATACAGATTACAAATTCCATCTCTCCCCCACGATCTCGCTCTATCTCTCCCTCACTCACCAGGCAACTGTGGACAAATGCATTTCGCCAAACATTCCCCTTTTCCTAAAAAGGGAATAAAGGAAAAGGAAATTGAAAACTTTTTCATGCATTATCGTTTCAAGTTGCAGGGTTTCCACATCCAACAAAGTCACCATACCCAAAATCACGAAGCAGGAGCCGGTTTTATCCACCACATGGAACATGCTGTCAGGACTGTGCAGTTTGAGCAGATTGTGATAACTGGAACAGAGACAGTTGTTGTGAGAAACAGGAGAGAGAATTAAAACTTTTGTCTGCAACTTTGTACAGGACATTGACTGCTGGGTGAGGCACAATGGCTTTGAATATTCCAGGGTCAGTTCCTATAGAGATGAACGCAGATTTTTGAGAATGAATTGGAAATTCTTCCAGTCTCAATGACAGAACAAATCAGGAGTAGAAACCCTGCTATTAGTGCTGTGCGACAACCTGCATTGCACCCTGGACCTCACCGAGGAGCAGAAAAGCCAGTCTTATGAAATTTGAGGCCTCTGGAGACCCATCTTTGAACTCTCCGTGAATGTTACTTCCGGACACTTATGCATCCAACACCAGACCTCATGTGACTGCAGAGATATCTAGCTGAATCTTGATGAATTTGAACAACTGAAGGATGGTCTGATCGGAAATGAGATTGTCGTAAAGAGATCCCACCATGTGAACAGTCTGCCAACAGAAGTGAAACTTACTCTCAAGAAAAGGTGCTGAAGGGGTCAGTTGTCAGGTGAAGAGTATTAATGGGAGAACTTTGCACCATGTGGAGAGGCAGTTCAGTTCAGCCGTGCTCCGAAAGCTCGTGTTTGAAACAAACCTGTTGGACTTTAACCTGGTGTTGTAAGACTTCTTACTGTGCTCACCCCAGTCCAACGCCGGCATCTCCACATCATATTTACAGAAAGAGCAGCAGAAAGATCAAGGCCAGAGTACTGGATGTAAATATTGTGGAGCACACCACACAAAGGAAAAGATAACATGTGCAGCATGGCAACGGCAATACTCTAACTGAAAGACGTTCAATAACTTTGCACACAGGTGTTTTGCTATAGAAGAAAAGCAAACCTATTAAAGATGGTTGCTGGAGAAATGTCAGACAATGATTCAGACAAATCGTTCTGCATCCTAGAACAGGTTGGCACATCAAATCTCAGGTAAAATATGGTTTGTAATTATTGCAAGGATGACTGCAGAAGGAGGGCATCAAGTTACTGTGAAATGTCGGATAAACACTGGTGCTATGTGCAACATCACAAGCTTTGCAGACCTGTGTAAAGTTGATAAAGATGGTGACTGAAAAACGAGGCTGTCTAGGGTAAAGTTGAGGCTATTTGATGAAACAATGCTCACCCCCCAAGAGGGCAACCTAAGCTGAGCGCCTGCCGAATGCCATGGGAGGAAAGAAGATGTGGTTTTGCAAAGTGGGCTAAACAGCTGGCTTGTAATGCAGAACAAGGCCAGCAGCGCGGGTTCAATTCCCGTACCAGCCTCGCCGAACAGGCGCCGAAATGTGGCGACTAGGAGCTTCTCACATTAACTTCATTGAAGCTTACTTGCGACAATAAGCAATTATTATTATTAATTCCAGATAGCAGACACCAAAAAAAAAAATCCCCTCACCTCAGCTGCAACAAGTTAAAAGCTTGGGCTAGTAACCCTCCATGCACCAGAAGAGGTTAGCAGTGTTTTGTATGGATTGCACTAAGACACTGACTGCTGAACAAAACACATTACAAACAATGCTTTAACAGGTCTTGGGTGTCATCCTGGAGAACATCATCTGTAAATAGATTAAGAGTGCGAGACCAACTCAGCATCTTCTGAGTAGAGTTCCAACAGCCCTCAAGTCCTGCCTGAAAGACCAGATAGAGGAGCTGAAAAAGATGGAAGTAATCGAGAAAGGGACAACTCCTGGAGACTGGATTAGCAGCATGGTAGCAGTGAGAAAGTAGAGAGTGTGTATAGATCCAAAGGACCTCAATAAAGCATCGAAGAGATACCACTACCCCATGCCAGCCATTGAAGAGCTTTTGCCACAATTTACCATAGCAAAGATCTTTACCGCCCTAGATGTGAAGGATGGATACTGGCAAGTGAACTTGGATGAGAGCAGCGGTATTTTGACCATGATTGGATAGTATTTGGGAGATATAGAGGGTGCATTTCTACTGCTCAGGATCAGTATTAATGGCAACAGCATGAGATAGTCAATGATCCTCCAGGAATGGAAGTGATCATGGATGATCTGCTAGTTTATGACTGTGGAGATATGATGGAAGAAGCCATCACAGACAATGATCAGAAACTAGCGAGACTGCTAGAGAAAGCTTGCCAGATGAACCTGAAACTGAACAAGAAGCAACTGAAATTGAAGGTGACTGAAGTCAAGTACGCAGGTCATGTGCTGACAGCAAACATTCTTCGCCCAGAGGTGCCAGGCGTAGACAAAATGCAGCAACCAACAGATGTGATGGCGGTTCAACAATTTGTAGATTTGTGAACGACCACGCAAGTTCTTGCCCAATTTGTCAAGAGAATTTGAACACAAGCTTGCTTCAAAGGATGTTAGTGATAACGGGGCACAGAACAAGAAACAGCTTTCGCTCGCATTGAACAGGGACAACAATGCCAATGCTGAGGTGATGCCAAGAACAAAGTCACCCTGCAGTGTGATACCAACAAAACAGGATTTGGAGCAACTCTTATGGTGCAAGGACAAACGGTTGCGTTTGCATCCAGAGCATTGCCGCAAATTTCAACGATACTACACACAGATTGCGAAAGGGTGCCTGGCCATTGTCTTTGCTTGTGAGCGGTTTTTTTTTGACCATATTTTATTGAAGCATTTGTAATCTTCACAATTTAACATATTGACATTTCTAAAGCAACCGCACCGGTCGACGCACAAAATACCCCCTAAAATAACAAACAATAGACCACGTACCCCGCTTCTCCTGCCCTAAATTCTCCGTCCTTATTTAACATTACCTCCTATTTCTCCCCCCCCCCCCCCCCCCCCCCCCCCCCCCACCCCACTTTTACTGCTGACATTCAGTTTTTTTGATGAACAGCCACCAACTCCGGGCGAATCCCTGTATTGATCCTCTTAGAGCGAACTTAATTTTTTCCAGACTGAGAGACTGTACCATATCGCTGACCCACACTCCTGATTTCGGGGACTCCGAGTACCTCCATCTCAGCAAGATCCGCCTCCGGGCCACCAGGGGAGGAAGGCCAGAATATCGGCCTCCCTCTCTCCCTTTGCCCCCGGATCTTCTGACAACCCAAATAATGCTAATTCTGGACTCAGAGTTACCCTACCTTCCAGGACTTCCTACATAACATCTGCCAATCCCTGCCAGAATTCCCTCAGTTTCGGGCATGCCCAAAACATATGAACATGGTTGGCCGGGCTACCCCCACACCGCACATATCTGTCCTCCACCTCCTCGAAGAACCTACTCATCCTGGCTACCGTCATGTGGGCCCTGTGGACTACCTTGTACTGAATCAAGCTGAGTCTAGCACAGGACGAGGCTGCATTTACCCTTTTCAAGGCTTTTTCCCACAGTTCAGTTTCCAGCTCCCCTCCCAACTCCCATTCCCACTTCACCTCTCTGAGAGGGGCCCCTTCCCACTCTAACAATTCCCTATATATGTCCAAGACCTTCCCACCTCCAACCCGTTTTTGACAGCACTTTATCCTGTAGTCCCCTCAAGGGGAGACGAGGAAAGCTTGGGACCTGTCTCCTTACAAATTCCCGCACTTGAAGACACCGAAACCTGTTCCCACCGGCAAATCAAACTCCTCCTCTAATGTCTCCAAGGTCGGGAAGCCCTCCTGGATGAATAGATCCCTAAACCTCTCAATCCCTGCCCGCTGCCATACATTAAAGGCCCCATCTAGCCCCCCCCGGGACAAACCGGTGATTGTCACAGATCGGTGACAACACTGACTCCCAATCTCCTATGCTGCCTCCATTGCCCCCCACACCCTCAGGGCTGCCACCACCACAGGACTTGTGGAATACTGAGCCGGCGAGAACGGCAGGGGCGCCGTCAGTAAAGCCTCCAGACTCGTACCTTTGCAGGATGCTGCCTCCATCCGCTCCCAGACCGACCCCTCCCCCACTACCCACTTCCTGACCATCGATATATTGGCAGCCCAGTAATAGTTAATAAAGCTCAGGAGAGCCAATCCCCCTTCCCCGCGGGCCCGTTCCAGGAGTGTCCTCTTTACTCTCGGGGTTTCACCCGCCCATATAAACCTCGATATCGCCACATTAACACTTCTGAAAAAAGCCTTTGGGACAAAAATGGGGAGACACTGAAAAAAGAAAAGCAGTCTCGGAAGGACAGTCACCTTCACCGCCTGAACCCTCCCCGCCAACATCAGTGGGAGCGTGTCCCATCTACAAAAATCCCTTCTCATTTGATCCACTGCTTTGCCCAAATTGAACTTGTGAAGCTGTCCCCAATCCTTGGCCACTTGAATCCCCAGATACCCAAAACTCTTCCCAACCACTTTAAAAGGTAGCTCCTTCAGCCTCCTTTCCTGCCCCTGTGCCTGAATCACAAACATCTCGCTTTTTCCCATGTTTAACTTATAGCCTGAAAATCGCCCAAATTCTCCACTTGTGAGCATTTTAATCAGTACTTGGGAGAGACAAAGTGACAGTCTGACTTCAAAGCATCACTTTCAAAACACTTCTATCTGACCCAAAGCATCTGCAAAGGGCGTATTTTGTTTGCAGAGATATCATTTGGAAGGGAAGTACAAGCAAGTGAAGCAGATGTACATCACTGACCTGTTATCAAGAGACAGAATCCCCTTGGAAGGAAGTTGATCATTTAATAAAAGTGTGAAATCCTCCAGATTCAACAAGAAGCAATGGCACAAAATGCACTGGAAGTCATTATCCCAACAGAAACATCTAATATCTAACACAGAAGCATTTTGCTCAGATCAAGCAAACTAGGCAATGGGATGCAACTCTCCCCTGTTTTAAGCAACACAAATAACCAAGTAAACAAAATCAGGTAAATCGAGGGACAATTTAAAAGGGACAGTCCCTTAAAGAGAAACTGCATTTAACAAAAAACGAATCACAAATAGAGGAAGTAGGAGTGAAAGCATGACCTGAAACCATCAAGGACACACCTGTTTTGCTCTAAGAAAGTATTGGGCATACGGAGATGAAGTGATCAGCCAAGGTGGCATCTTGTACAAAGGAACCAGTCATTATCCCTATAAAGAGATGAGGGGAAAAAAAAGAAGTGACACACCCATGCAAGCCATTAAGGAATTGAGTCGAGCCTGAGGAAGGCTCCACTGGCCAGACATGAGATTTAGGGCCACTTCAGCCAGTGCAGAGCTTGTAATGAATATCAGGCAAGCTAGAATCAATCATGACATCCCAGACAGTTGACAACGTTTATATTAGACCACGTCACTCTCTTGGCAACAAACTATCGACTACTATTCAAACCACTGGGAATTAGACAAGCTGGCATCAACTAACTGCCAGAAAGATTGTGGAATGCCTGAAAGCACACTTGGTTGTCATGGCATTCCTGACACTGTGATGAGTGACAATGGCCCTCAGCTTCACGAATGAACAAGAATTCAAGCTCTTAATGAATGATTGGGAAATTCAGCACGACACATTATCTCCACACTATCCCCAGTCAAATGGAAAGTCCGAGCTAGCAGTAAAGTTCAAGTAGATCAAGCGCAGATGTGTGCAAGACAATTTTGAGTGGAGAAAAACACCTGCTACTCTTCGAATAGCTAAAAAACTACTGAAGCCAGAAGTAGTAACAGGAGTGAGTGACAGAATCAAAATGAAATGACAGCTTTGATAAAGCAGTCAAATCATTGGCTGGCTCTCCAAAACTCTGGCAGAGAGCAAACATTTAATGCACTCAACAAAAGGTCACCCTACTTGGCAACTTGCACTGGCGTAAACCAGTTGTCACATTGATCATACATGTAAACAATCAGATAGATCATTGCAACCACACCCACATACGTGAAACCAGAAAGCTACTCCTTCACAGCAGACAGCTGATGAGGAAGAGTTGGTTTCACCAACTGAACATTCCACGGTGAGGCAAAGTCAAGGGAACCCACACGCATGCTACTAACCAACACCAAGCATCCCGTACATACGTGCTTTTGGCATGAATTCACGGGAGGAGAGCTTCTTCCATTTTCTAGCTGCAGGCAAGAAAGTCAAGAGGACTATGAAGATGGATCGCTTTGTGACAACAAAGAGATGGCCAGAAACACAAATAGGCAGTGTACCTACTGGCCAGGATCTCACACTGAAATCTGCTGGAGAGTGTTGCGTAGGAGAGTCCATAACAGGACAGAGCAGTTCTAGTGTTAAGCTCCGAATGTATAGGGCTCCGGGGCCTCCGGTAAACAGCTTACAAAGAAGTTTGGCAAGTGTGAGTAAAAAACGACTACATGTTCCCCACACTACTACGGCACATCGAGAAAACAGCGTTAGTAAGGAAACCGTCTGTAGACTGACAAGCCTTATTCATGACGTGGAGATGTCGGCGTTGAACTGGGGTGAGCACAGTAAGAAGTCTTACAACACCAGGTTAAAGTCCAACATGTTTGTTTCGAATCAGTAGCTTTTGGAGCGCAGCTTCGGGATAACCTTTCCTGCAGCGTATGAGGCCTTACAAGCCTTATTCAGTCACATCTGGCTGCAGTTATTATCGCTACTTTCCAGAGGGCAAGTTTCAGATTTTGAAAGAGGTGGGTGAAAAATCCCTTGGCATTTGAGACCCCAGAGTCAATTATTAACTTACAGCTGACTCCAAATGAGGAGACTGGGGTGCTGCACCTGACCTGTGGCAGCACATTAATAACGCACAAGTCCACGAGATTGTCAGCATTCTGGCGTAGCATCTCCCAGAGTATCGAATGCTGAGTGCATGCCCTCTCCTCCTGTGAATCTGATAGGAGTGTGAGATCGCGAGAACCAAGCAGGCTCACCTGTCGCATTGAAGATAAGCGAACGTGTGTTGCAAATGTCAGCCGGCATGGGTCTCGAAGCTGGGCAATGTGGATCCCGAGGAAAAGAAAGAGTTTGAAAAACATTGATCTATAAGCTGCATTGCAGGAACTCATCAAGGCTCCTTAGGCAGCACCTTCCAATCCCATGACCGCTGCCATCTAAAAGGATAAGGACTGCCATTGTAGACCAATTATATTGTGAGAAGACAATGTTTGAACCACTCTACATCTACAAATATAGACAATGATTGTCAACTAGCTATTTCACTGCGAGGAGCAACACTGCCAAGCCCAATGATTTTCACCCTCAACATCCACTTTCTAGCAGGGGACACTGGATAGCAATCAGAAGTGAAATTCCAACTAATTTTTTCCTTCACAACCTAGGGACATGTTGACCAGTTGTCGGACCCCTGTAGAAACCCTGATCAGCTAACTCAGCACAAGTTAGAATTGAACCTGACGATGACACACCAGGTAGTGTATTTACATACTGAACCATTAAGGAATCCTGTCACTGTCTAACTTGCTCTTATCTTGGGAGATTAAACAAGGGAAGGAGAGTATTTATTTAATTGCATGGCTGTTGCTGGTTCAAAATCCTGGGACTCCGTCCACAACAGTACTGTGGTTTACCTACCCCACTGGGAGTGCAGCTGTTCAAGGCGGCAGTTCACCAGCAGCTTCTCAAGGAGCAATTAAGGATGGGCAGTAAATGCTGACCTAACCAGTGACGCCCACATCCCTTGGATAAATCAAAAAACTCAAGAGCTTTGCGTTAACCTTCTCAGCAGAGAAAGAAAACAGGCAATTTTAATGAGCGCAGTATGCGTGTGACCGACATCAATACCAGTTTACAGCATATTAAATTTTATCTGCTAAAATAACAAAAGAAATTCGGGAGATTGAAACAATAGCTACCTGAAACAATAGCCGATTCCAGGAGGCTCCCAGTCATTCTGGGAGGGTTGGCATCCCAACATAGGAAACAGAATACATCATCCTAACTGTGCTCTTTTTGAATTAGCACCTTGTGACATCAATGGTGCTAAATAACTATAGGTTATTGTAAGGTTTCCCTATTGTGGGTACCTCGGGTGAAACTGAGAAGCAGGGAAGTAAGCTCCTGCCACAAGTCACTTCTCTGTTCAGGTCAACAATGTGTCTTATCAGATCAAAAGTTTTTTTTTCTCCCTATTTCTGTGTTGAGTGTTTAAAATGCCTTGAATGCCAGAGAAATTGCATAATTCAAAACATAGGCAGGAACACTGAACACTTCTGTATAAAACTCACACCCTCATGCAAAGGTACATAATTCATGACTTTAGCCAACATATCACACAATGGTATTGCAGTCAAAATGTTGCTGTCAAAAAAAATATTATTAGCTGCCAGACTTCTATCAATTGTTTCCAATCGGCACCGGACATGCCAATAATGTTGCTCTTTTTAATGGGTGGAATACTATCCCACGAGCGTCACCAATAATGTTGCCAAATTAACTAGAAACGGCAGTTATTAATGATAATATTGCTTTTCAGAGTCGTCAGGTATCAAATGATACCACCACAAGGCTTTACCGGATATTGATCAAAGACCAAACAACCAGTTAGTCAGTTCAAGTTAAATAATAGTTTATTTACACACAAGGATTACTTCGACATGCAACATAAAACACTACAGGTTAAACTACACCTAACAACTACAATAACCTATACTTAACTTCAGGGCAACCGGCTCTATGCACGTGGACAAGGCCTTTGTTCAGATAAGAACATAAGAACTAGGAGCAGGAGTAGGCCATCTGGCCCCTCGAGCCTGCTCCGCCATTCAATGAGATCATGGCTGACGTTTTGTGGACTCAGCTCCACTTTCCGGCCCGAACACCATAACCCTTAATACCTTTATTCTTCAATAGCTATCTCTAGCTTAAAAACATTTAATGAAGGAGCCTCAACTGCTTCACTGGGCAAGGAATTCCATAGATTCACAACCCTTTGGGTGAAGAAGTTCCTCCTAAACTCAGTCCTAATCTACTTCCCCTTATTTTGAGGCTATGTCCCCTAGTTCTGCTTTCACCCGCCAGTGGAAACAACCTGCCCGCATCTATCCTATCTATTCCCTTCATAATTTTATATGTTTCGATAAGATCCCCCCTCATCCTTCTAAATTCCAACGAGTACAATCCCAGTCTACTCAAACTCTCCTCGTAATCCAACCCCTTCAGGGCAGGACTGGCAACTAAATAGCCCAGAGTACAGATGCTTCAGGAGGGATAGAGAGAGGTAAAAGGGGTGGAGGAGTTGCATTACCGGTCAGAGATGATATCACAGCTGTGATTAAGGAGGGCACGATGGAGGATTCGAGCACTGAGGCAATATGGGTAGAGCCAAGAAATAGGAAGGGTGCAGTAACATTGTTGGGACTTTACTACAGGCCTCCCAAAAGCGAGCGTGAAGTTGAGGTACAAATATGTAGACAGATTATAGAAAAATGTAGGAGCAATAGGGTGGTTGTGATGGGAGATTTTAACTTCCCCAACATTGAATGGGACTCGTGTAGTGTTGGAGGCGTAGATGGAGCAGAATTTGTAAGGAGCATCCAGGAGAGATTTTTAGAGCAGTATGTAAATAGTCTAACTCAGGAAGGGGCCATACTGGACCTGGTATTGGGGAATGATCCCGGCTAGGTGGTTGAAGTTTCAGTCGGTGATTACTTTGGGAATAGCGATCACAATTCCGTAAGTTTTAGAATACTCATGGACAAAGACGAGAGTGGTTCTAAAGGTAGAGTGCTAAATTGGGGAAAGGCCAAGTATAATAAAATTCGGCAGGAGCTCGGGAATGTGGATTGGGAGCAGCTGTTTAAGGGTAAATCCACATTTGAAATGTGGGAGTCTTTTAAGGAAAGATTGATTAGAGTGCAGGACAGACATGTCCCTATGAAAATGAGGGATAGAAATGGCAAGATTAGGGAACCATGGATGACGGGTGGAATGGAGAGACTAGCAAAGATGAAAAAGGAAGCATACATAAGATCTAGGCAACTTAAATTGATGAAGCTTCGGAGGAATATCGGGAAAGTAGGACAAATCTCAAACGCGCAATAAAGAGGGCTAAAAGGGGTCATGGAATATCTTTGGCTAACAGGGTTAAGGAAAATCCCAAAGCCTTTTATTCGTATATAAGGAGCAAGAGGGTAACTAGAGAAAGGATTGGCCAACTCAAAGACAAAAGAGGGAATTTATGCGTGGAGTCAGAGGAAATGAGTGAGATTCTTAATGAGTACTTTGCATCGGTATTCACCAAGGAGGGGGACATGACGGATGTTGAGGCTAGGGATGGATGTTTAAATACTCTAGGTCAAGTCGGCATAAGGAAGGAGGAAAGTTTTGGGTATTCTAAAAGGCATTAAGGTGGACAAGTCCCCAGGACCGGATGGGATCTATCCCAGGTTACTGAGGGAAGCGAGGGACGAAATAGCTGGGGCCTTAACAGATATCTTTGCAGCATCCTTGAGCATGGTCGAGGTCCCGGAGGACTGGGGAATTGCTAATGTTGTCCCTTTGTTTAAGAAGGGTAGCAGGGATAATCCAGGGAATTATAAACCTGTGAGCTTGACGCAGTGGTAGGCAAACTGTTGGAGAAGATACTGAGGGATAGGATCTATTCACATTTGGAAGAAAATAGACTATTCAGTGATAGGCAGCATGGTTTTGTGCAGGGAAGGTCATGTCTTACAAATCTAATAGAATTCTTTGAGGAAGTGACAAAGTTAATTGATGAGGGAAGGGCTGTAGATGTCATATACATAGACTTCAGTAAGGCGTTTGATAAAGTTTCCCATGGCAGGTTGATGGAAAAAGTGAAGTCATATGGGTTCAGGATGTACTAGCTAGATGGATAAAGAACTGGCTGGGCAACAAGAGACAGAGAGTAGTGGTGGAAGGGAGTGTCTCAAAATGGAGAAAGGTGACTAGTGGTGTTCCACAGGGATCCGTGCTCGGACCACTGTTGTTTGTGATATACATAAATGATCTGGACGACGGTATAGGTGGTCTGATTAGTAAGTTTGCAGATGATACTAAGATTGGTGGAGTTGCAGATAGCGAGGAAGACTGTCAGAGAATATAGCAAAATATAGATAGATTGGAGAGTTGGGAAGAGAAATGGCAGATGGAGTTCAATCCAGGCAAATGCAAGGTGATGCATTTTGGAAGATCTAATTCAAGAGCGGACTATCTGGTCAATGGAAGTGTCCTGGGGAAAATTGATGTACAGAGAGATCTGGGTGTTCAGGTCCATTGTACCCTGAAGGTGGCAACGCAGGTCGATAGAGTGGTCAAGAAGGCATACAGCATGCTTGCCTTCATCGGATGGGGTATTGAGCACAAGAGTGGCCGGGTCGTGTTACAGTTGTATATGACTTTGGTTAGGCCACATTTGGAATACTGTGTGCAGTTCTGCTCGCCGCATTACCAGAAAGATGTGGATGCTTTAGAGAGGGTGCAGAGGAGGTTCACCAGGATGTTGCCTGGTATGGAGGGTGCTAGCTATGAAGAAAGGTTGAGCAGATTAGGATTGTTTTCGTTGGAAAGACACAGGTTGAGGGGGGACTGATTGAGGTCTACAAAATTATGAGAGGTATGGACAGGGTGGATAGCAACAAGCTTTTTCCAAGAGTGGGGGTGTCAATTACAAGGGGTCACGATTTCAAGGTGAGAGGGGGAAAGTTTAAGGGAGATGTGCGTGGAAAGCTTTTTACGCTGAGGGTGGTGGGTGCCTGTAACGCTTTGCCAGCGGAGGTGGTAGAGGCGGCTACGATAGCATCATTTAAGAAGCATCTAGACAGATATATGAACGGGCGGGAACAGAGGGAAGTAGATCCTTGGAAAATAGGCGACAGGTTTAGATAAAGGATCTGGATCGGCGCAGGCTGGGAGGGCCGAAGGGCCTGTTCGTGTGCTGTAATTTTCTTTGTTCAGCTCTGGGATTAACCTAATGAATCTCCTCTGCACACCCTCCAGCGCCAGTACGTCCTTTCTCAAGTAAGGAGACCAAAACTGAACACAATACTCCAGGTGTGGCCTCACTAACACCTTATATAATTGCAACATAACCTCCCTAGTCTTAAACTCCATCCCTCTAGCAATGAAGGACAAAATTCCATTTGCCTTCTTAATCACCTGTTGCACCTGTAAACCAACCTTCTGTGACTCATACACCAGCACACCCAGGTCT
Source organism: Scyliorhinus canicula (assembly GCF_902713615.1). Taxonomy (NCBI): domain Eukaryota; kingdom Metazoa; phylum Chordata; class Chondrichthyes; order Carcharhiniformes; family Scyliorhinidae; genus Scyliorhinus; species Scyliorhinus canicula. Next base: position 2,355,903 of record NC_052173.1, on the reverse strand, counting down.
CTCTGCACAGCAGCATATTTTAATATTTTATCATTTAAATAATACTCCCTTTTGCTGTTATTCCTAGCAAAATGGATAACCTCACATTTGTCAACCTTGTATTCCATCTGCTAGACCCTAGCCCATTCACTTAACCTATCCAAATCCCTCTGCAGACTTCCAGTATCCTCTGCACTTTTCGCTTTACCACTCATCTTAGTGTCGTCCACAAACTTGGACACATTGCCCTTGTTCCCCAACTCCAAATCATCTATGTAAATTGTGAACAATTGTGGGCCCAACACGGATCCCTGAGGGACACCACTAGCTACTGATTGCCAACCAGAGAAACACCCATTAATCCCCACTCTTTGCTTTCTATTAATTAACCAATCCTCTATCCATGCTACTACTTTACCCTTAATGCCATGCATCTTTATCTTATGCAGCAACCTTTTGTGTGGCACCTTGTCAAAAGCTTTCTGGAAATCCAGATATACCACATCCATTGGCTCCCCGTTATCTACTGCACTGGTAATGTCCTCAAAAAATTCCACTAAATTAGTTAGGCACAACCTGCCCTTTATGAACCCATGCTGCGTCTGCCCAATGGGACAATTTCCATCCAGATGTCTCGCTATTTCTTCCTTGATGATAGATTCCAGCATCTTCCCTACTACCGAAGTTAAGCTCACTGGCCTATAATTACCCGCTCTCTGCCTACCTCCTTTTTTTAAACCGTGGTGTCATGTTTGCTAATTTCCAATCCACTGGGACCACCCCAGAGTCTAGTGAATTTCGGTAAATTATCACTAGTGCATTTGCAATTTCCCTAGCCATCTCTTTTCGCACTCTGGGATGCATTCCATCAGGGCCGGGAGACTTGTCTACCTTTGGACCTATTAGCTTGCCCATCACTACCCCCTTAGTGATAGCAATAATTTCAAGGTCCTCACCTGTCATAGCCTCATTTCTATCAGTCGCTGGCATGTTATTTGTGTCTTCCACTGTGACAACCGACCCAAAAAACCTGTTCAGTTCCTCAGCCATTTCCTCATTCCCCATTATTAAATCGCCCTTCTCATCCTCTCAAGGACCAATATTTACCTTAGCCACTCTTTTTTGTTTTATATATATATTTGTAGAAACTATTATCTGTTCTTATATTCTGAGCAAGATTACTCTCATAATCTATTTTACTCTTATTTATAGCTTTCTTAGTAGCTTTCTGTTGCCCCCTAAAGATTTCCCAGTCCTCTAGTCTCCCACTAATCTTTTTATGCTTTTTCCTTCAATTTGATACTCTCCCTTATTTCCTTGGATATCCACGGTCGATTTTCCCTCTTTCTACCGTCCTTCCTTTTTGTTGGTATAAACCTTTGCTGAGCACTGAAAAATCGCTTGGAAGGTTCTCCACTGTTTCACCATGAAGTATTTGCTTCCAGTCTACGTTAGCCAGCTCTTGACTATGGCTTCTCTGCCTTACACATTCCCCCTTACTGCCTTTTGTTTCTGTCCCTGTTTTACTACCTTCCGACTTCCTGCATTGGTTCCCATCCCCCTGCCACATTAGTTTAAACCCCCCCCAACAGCTCTAGCAAACATCTAGGACATCGGTTCCAGTCCTGCCCAGGCGCAGACCGTCTGGTTTGTACTGGTCCCAGCTCCCCCAGAACCGGTCCCAATGCCCCAGGAATTTGAATCCCTCCCTCTTGCACCATCTCTCGAGCCACGCATTCATCTTATCTATCCTGACATTCCTAATCTGCTTTGCTCGTGGCACAGGTAGCAATCCTGAGATTACTACCTTTGGTGCCAATGTGCACCACAACAGCTGGCTGTTCACCCTCTTCTCCACCCCCGCCCCCCCCCCCCCCAGAATGTCCTGCAGTCGCTCCGAGACATCCTTGACCCTTGCACCAGGGAGGCAACATGCCATCCTGGAGTCTCGATTGCATCCACAGAACCGCCTGTCTATTCCCCTTACGATCGAGTCCCCTATCACTATAGCCCTGCCATTCTTCTTCCTGGCCTCCTGCGCAGCAGAGCCAGCCACGGTGCCATGAACCTTGCTGCTGCTGCCTTCTTGCGTGGCTGGGTAGAAGAAGTGACTTCATTTCTGCTGGGCTCATCCATCTGGTAGCAATTGTTGGTCTTGAACTTGCCTTCTGGTCGTAATGCTACACTTGGTTTCAGGCGTAGGCCGCGGCCAAGAGAGACCGAACACGTGGCTGTGTCTGTGTCTCTTTTTATGCCTCTGGGGTTTTGCGCTCTTTGGGGCGGTCCTTAGCTTTGGACCCAATAATTCGACAGGCTTCGATCACTGCCTTCGAATTTGGCCAATAAAGGGGCGGGAGCCATGATGGTTGGGCGTGTCCTGAGCGGTCATTGACCTTGGCTGTTTGGGCTTTCTTAGCCAAGGGAGTGGCGCCAGTTAGTCTTCACCTGTATCGGTTACCTGAGTACAGTTCTTTTGTTCTGGGGAAATGGGCCATTAGAATGCAAACGAGCGGGGGTTTCGATCGAGTTTAGTCATCTGGGTTGCATATACACACACAAGCTCCAAGTGTGTCTGAGTCCTGGGTTGGCCACAATTCCCATGGTCCTTTGCAGGTGGCCATCTGAGGTGGCTACACAATACAGCCAAAATAATTTAGGATATTTTTACTAATATGCAATAATAAAACATAACACATTTGGATGGCATGGCACTCGAACTATTTTAACAGAGGTATTACCCAATTTCGAATGAACAAATCAACACATTACAATAGCATGCAAATTAATGTCCTGCAAACACTGAAGACAAATCTCCAAAGAAACAAGTGAAGAAATTGCAGGTGTGAGATTATAATTTTCTACAACTCTCTGGATTCAGGAACTGTACCTTTGGATTGGAAAACTGCAAATGGATACAATATGCAAAAAATTCAAGACATAACATGAGGATCGCAGGTTTAGCAGGGAAAAGGCAATTTTCCCAAAGCTCTCCACCACTGGATTAATTGATAGAGATTGATTGCTAGCAGTTAATAACTCCATTATTGTTGTATCATGCAACTACCAGGGTGGCAGAAGGCAAGTTGGCAAGTCCTGTGTCACCCCATCATCCAAGGAAGAAATTACAGGTGTCAGTTTATCAGTTACTGGAATCAATCACCAGAGAAAGAACGGCTGAGAACAATTGCACAAGTATGAGCTGATCGAAGAGAGTTACATGATTACATACAGCTCAACCAGTCCTTACTGGTGTTCATGCTCCACCGAGCCTCCTCCCATCTTTCAAAGTGGATTTGTGAAAGATGGGTCAAGTCTGATTAATCTAGTTGAATGTTTTGAGCATGTCACTCACATGGTGGAAAGGAGTGTCTATTGAGGTTGTCAATATGAACTTCAAGAAGGCATTGGATATATTTCATACAGGAGATAATTAGCAAAAATGAAAGCACAGGAGAATGGAGCTAACCTTGTGACATGGGATGGGAGGTAGGAGACAGAGGGGTCAATTATATCATGGGATATTTTGTCAACTCAGTGTTGTGACTAAAAATAGGGTCAGTGACCGTACTGTTCTGTTTGTACTGACAATCAGACTGCTGTCATTTTCACAGGGGCCTACTGCTTGGCAGCTGAAGCAGCAACCTGAAAGGGGCTGGCTCCTTTCCAATGGAAATCAGGATCCTTTGACGCAGCCAAGAGCTCATCTGAGATTTGGGAAGATCTGGCAAATTGAATACTTTGCTCATGGGTTGTGGCATTCAAACCATTGGCCAGGCTCCATAAAAATGCTGTGGACAGGTGCCATCCTGGCCCTGGATCTGCATTGCATTCTCTACCTTCCTCAGAACACCTAACCACAGGCCTCTGCCAGCATTCCAGAGAATGGAGAGCAGCATCAGGATATCCACAGCTTACATGCCAAATTCAAATTAGACCAGGGCCTCAAAATTGCAACGCTTCTATGCTGCTGGAATGGGTTTACAGATGATAACGTTTTTTTTTTCATTTTAGAGTACCCAATTCATTTTTTCCAATTAAGGGGCAATTTAGCATGGCCAATCCACCTACCCTGCATATCTTTGGATTGTGGGTGTGAAACCCACGCAAACACGGGGAGAATGTGCAAACTCCACACGGACACTGACCCAGAGCCGGGATCGGACCTGGGACCTCGGCGCCGTATGTCAGCAGTGTTAACCATTGTGCCACCGTGCTGCCCGAGATGATACCAAGTTGGACGGTACAGTAAATAGTGTAGACGGGAACAGAAAGCTGTAATGGGACATTGACAGATTAAGTGAGTGGACAAAATTGTAGCAGATAGAGTGAGGTCATCCACTTTGGACCAAGGCAAGATCACAATATTTTCTGAATGAGGAAATGAAATGAAATGAAAATCGCTTATTGTCACGAGTAGGCTTCAAATGAAGTTACTGTGAAAAGCCCCTAGTCGCCACATTCCGGCACCTGTTCGGGGAGGCTGTTACGGGAGAAGCTCAGAACTGTGGATGAGCAACAGAATTTGGATGTCCATGGGGAGAAATCACTACGCTAGCGGGCAGAAGTCAAATAAATACTTAAATAGTCTTTATCTCAAGGGATAAGAGGAGGTGATGCTTCAGTAGTATAGAACCTTTGTCAGAACCCATCTGGACTAACTGCATTCAGTTGTGGTAATTGCACTTTAGGAAGCATATAGTGAGCTTGAGAGGGTACAGTGAAGATTCACCAGAATGCTTAAATGGTTAAAATATGACGGTCGCATCAATTCCCTTCTATTCCCTCGAGTCAAAGGGTAAGTGGAGTTTTTAAAATGATAAAAAGGGACTCAATAGGGTAGATGCAGAGAAATGTTTTCCCTCTGGTCAGAAGATTCAGAACAGGAGGGCTTAATCTCAAAATTAGAGTTAGGTTGTTCATGGGTGACGTCAGGAAGCACTTCTTCACATAACGGGTAGTGAAAATCTGAACTCCCTGCCCCCAAAATGCAGTGGACACTGGGGAACATTTGGAATTATGCTGAGGCCGATGGATTTTTGTTAGGTAAGGGTTATGAAACAAAGACTAATAAAGAGTTAAAATACAGATCAGCCATGATCTGATTGAATGTCAGAACAGCTTCGAGGGTTGAGTGTTCCTAAAATAGGAAGCACCACAGCAGCATGTCAAGTCAAATGTTGTGACTCAGAGGCTGTGCCAATTATCAAAACTGGGAGCTCTCAAGTAGCTTGCTTTGCTCAGCTCGAGTCCTCAATGCATTACTCAGGTGTTTAGTTGTTGGTGAGCTAAACACACAGACCTTGGAATTTGGTTGTGCAGCGTGAATCCACCTGCATTGAAATGGGTAGGTCCACGAGCCAAACAACTGTGGACCTCAGACCTCATTTAAAATTAAACGGTGGGCTGAGGATATGCAAGGTCCCTTTAAGAACCACTGATCAGGCAATATGCTGACAGTTGTCTTGAACGCAATCAGTTGTATTAATGAGATAGAAATAATGGGAATCTGATATCGCTATTCATTCCATTCACTAAATGCACAGATTAATCAGGAAAAAACAATGGCACAAATTGATCATGAAGAATATATATTATGAATCCTAAGGCAGAAAGACAAATCGATTCAAGAGATTGGATTGCCAAAACATGTGCTATTTGTTGTCTTTAGTATCGAGGGTGTGAAATATCCAGGGACTGAGATCACATCATAAGAATGGCCAAGCAATTTCTCTAATCAAATCAGATGACTACTGAGCAATTAAAACCATAAAAAAGCACTGTGGGTTCATTACTGAAGGGATAGAATTGAAAAGCAGAGAAGTTATATGATAAATAAACGTGATTAGATCATACTTGGAGAACTTGGCACACTATTGATCTCCATATTATAAAAAAAAGGTACAAAATAAAGGATGATACCTGAAATGAGACGTTATAACCATTAGGTTACTTTAGTCCAAGAAAGACCAAGTGATGGCCCAATAAAGGTTGTTAAGATAGGATAGGCATAGGAAAGAGGTTTCCAATTGTGAAAAGACCAAAACTTCGGGACCATAACTACAAGATAGTCACTAATAATTCCAATAGAGAATTCAAGAGAAGCAGGGTAGCATGGTGGTTAGCATAAATGCTTCACAGCTCCAGGGTCCCAGGTTCGATTCCCGGCTGGGTCACTGTCTGTGCGGAGTCTGCACGTCCTCCCCATGTGTGCGTGGGTTTCCTCCGGGTGCTCCAGTTTCCTCCCACAGTCCAAAGATGTGCGGGTTAGGTGGATTGGCCATGCTAAATTGCCCGTAGTGTCCTAATAAAAAGTAAGGTTAAGGGGGGGGTTGTTGGGTTACAGGTATAGGGTGGATACGTGGTTTGAGTAGGGTGATCATGGCTCGGCACAACATTGAGGGCCGAAGGGCCTGTACTGTTCTATGTTTACCCCTAGAGCGAGAATGTGGAACTTGATACCACAAGTAGTTACATTTTTTTTTTTTAAATTTAGATTACCCAATTATTTTTTCCAATTAAGGGGCAATTTAGCGTGGCCAATCCACCTACTCTACACATTTTTGGGTTGTGGGGGCGAAACCCACGCAGACACGGGGAGAATGTGCAAACTCCACACGGACAGTGACCCAGAGCCGGGATCGAACCTGGGACCTCAGCGCCGTGAGGCGGTTGTGCTAACCACTAGGCCACCGTGCTGCCCTACAAGTAGTTACATTTAAGGGGAAGTGTGATAAACACAATGGAGAAAGGAATAGAAGGATATGGTAACAGATGAAATAGAGGTGAGGAGGCTCGAGTGGAGGATGAACATTGGCACAGACCGGTTATCTGCTTCTGTAGGGCGGCATGTGGCGCAGTTGATAGCACTGGGACTGAGGCGCTGAGGACTCTGGTTAGATCCCGGCTCTGGGTCACTCTCCGTGTGGAGTTTGCACATTCTCCCCGTGTCTGCGTGGGTTTCACCCCCACAACCCAAAGATGTGCAGGGTGGGTGGATTGGCCATGCTAAATTGCCCCTTAATTGGAAAAAAAATTAATTCGGTACTCTAAATTTATTTTTTTAAATGTCTGCTTCTGTGCTAGACTCAAATGTAAGCAAGAAAGTGAACTGTTATCGTGTGACTACAGGACTTATTTCATCAACTGATAAGAGAATAGTTCAGATACAAGGCTGCACATTTTGTGTCACTGCAAAATGGTTTGCACATTGCAACAGAAGCAAAGAAAGTTGTGTAACTGCAGTTAAAACTGGCACGAGTTATTCTATATTAGGTTTGGGACCATCTCACAGGGGTAGGCCTGCACTGCATGGTTTTGACAGCTGGAGCAGAATAATCAAAGCCAAACCAACTTTTTTAATTTTTAAAAATGGACTACAGGACTGTATTTCATCTCCGTGGCAGATATATTGAGAAAGAGAATAAGAGTAGGCCGGAAAACCCCTGAAGCCTGCTCCACCATTTAATAACAGCTGAACTTCTACCTCAATGCCACTACCCCGCCCAATCCTCATATCCCTTTATTCTCTTAGTATGTACAAACCGGTCGATCTCACACTCTTGAATATAGAACATAGAACAGTACAGCACAGTACAGGCCCTTCAGCCCACGATGTTGTGCCGATCATTTATCCTAATCTAAGATCAACCTAACCTACACCCCTTCAATTTACTACTGTCCATGTGCCTGTCCAAGAGTCACTTAAATGTCCCTAATGACTCTGACTCCACCACCTCTGCTGGCAGTGCATTCCACACACCCACCACTCTCTGTGTAAAGAACCGACCTCTGACATCTCCCCTATACCTTCCTCCAATCACCTTAAAATTATGTCCCCTCGTGACAGCCATTTATTTCCACCCTGGGGAAAAATCTCTGGCTATCCACTCTATCCATGCCTCTCATCACCTTGTACACCTCTATCAAGTCACCTCTCTGCCTTCTTCGCTCCAGTGAGAAAAGCTCCCTCAATCTTTCTTCATAAGACATGCCCTCCAGTCCAGGTGGCATCCTGGTAAATCTCCTCTGTACCATCTCCAAAGCATCCACATCCTTCCTATAATGAGGCAACCAGAACTGGACACAATATTCCAAGTGTGGTCTAACCAGGGTTTTATAAAGCTGCAGCAAAACTCTGCAGCTCTTAAACTCAATCCCACTGTTAATGAAAGCCAAGACACTATACGCCTTCTTAACAACCCTATCAACCTGGGTGGCAACTTTGAGGGATCTATGTACGTGGAACCCAAGATCCCTCTGTTCCTCCACACTTCCAAGAATCCTGCCTTTATCCCTGTATTCAGCATTCAAATTCGACCTTTCAAAATGAATCACTTCACATTTAGCAAAGTTGAACTCCATCTGTCACTTCTCAGCCCAGCTCTACATCCTGTCAATGTCCTGTTGTAGCCTGCAACAGCCCTCAACACCATCTACAACTTCCCCAACCTACGTGTCATCGGCAAACTTACTAACCCACCCTTCCACTTCCTCATCCAAGTCATTTATAAAAACCACGAAGAGCAGAGGTCCCAGAACAGATCCTTGCGGGACACCGCTGGTCACCGACCTCCAGGCGGAATACTTTCCATCCACTATCACTCGCTGTCTTCTTTCGGCTAGCCAATTCTGTATCCAGACAGCCACATTTCCCTGTATCCCATGCTCCCTAACTTTCTGAATGAGCCTACCATGAGGAACCTTATCAAATGCCTTACTGAATTCCATATACACCACATCCACTGCCCGACCTTCATCAATGTGTCTCGTCACATCCTCAAAGAATTCAATGAGGCTTGTGAGGCATGACCTGCCCCTCACAAAGCCAGGCTGACTATCTTTAAACAAACTGTTTTTCTAAATAATCATAAATCCTATCTCTCAGAATCCGTTCCAATATTTTGCTCACCACAGACGTAAGACTGATGGGTCTGTAATTCCCAGGGATTTTCCCTATTCCCTGTCTTGAACAGGGGAACAACATTCGCCTCCCTCCAATCCGGTACTACTCCAGTGGAGAGTGAGGACGCAAAGATCATCGACAACAGCGCAGCAATCTCCTCCCTCGCTTCCCGTAGTAACCTTGGGTATATCCCGTCAGGCCCAGGGGACTTGTCTATCCTGATGCTTTTCAAAATTTCCAGCACATCCTTCTTAAACCTGTTCGAGTCTATTAACCTGGTTCACGCTGTTCTCATGAGCAACAAGGCCCTTCTCTCCAGTGAATACTGAAGCAAAATATTCATTTAGGGCCTCCCCCATCTCTTCAGACTCCAGGCACAAGTTCCCTCCACTATCCCTGATCGGCCCCACTCTCACTCTGATCATCCTCTTATTTCTCACACAAGTGGAGAACGCCTTGGGGTTTTCCCTAATCCTTCCCGCCAGGGCTTTTTTATGCCCCCTTCCTCAGTACATTTTTGAGTTCCTTCCTGGCTACCTTGTAACCCTCTAGAGGAGGGTCAGATCCTCGCTTCCTTCTTCCTCTTGACTAGAAACTCCACTTCTCTTGTCATCCAAGGCTCCTTAACCCTACCATTCCTTCCTCGTCTCAGTGGGACAAAACTATTCAGCACTCGCAGCAAGTGCTCCTTAAACAATCCCCACATTACTGTTGTGCGTTTCCCCAAGAACAATTGTTCCCACTTTATGCTCCTCAGCTCCTGTCTAACAGCAGCATAATTTCCCCTCCCCCAATGAAATACCTTCCCATACTGTGTGTTCCTATCCCTCTCCATGACTATGGTAAAGGTCAAGGAGTTGTGGTCACTGTCACCGAAATGCTTTCCCACCGAGACATTAGACACCTGGCCTGGTTCGTTGCCGAGCACCAAGTCCAATATGGCCACCCCCCTAGTCGGCCGATCTACATATTGAGTCAGGAATCCTTCCTGTACACACCTGACAAAATCTGCTCCATCCAAACCATTTGCAGTAAGGAGGTTCCAGTCAATATTAGGGAAGTTGAAGTTACCCATGACAACAACTCTGTTGCTTCTGCACTTTTCCAAGATCTGCCGCCCAATCTGTTCCTCTATCTCTCTGCTGCTATTTGGGGGTCTATAGAAAACTCCCAATAAAGTGACTGCTCCATTCTTGTTTCTGACTTCCACCCATACTGACCCAGTAGACAAACCCTCCTCAACTACCTCCTTTTCTGCAGCTGTGATGTATTCCCGAATTCACAGTGCCACTCCCTCTCCTCTTTTACCTCCCTCCCTATTCTTCTTAAAACATCTAAACCCCGGAACATCTAACAACCATTCCTGCCCCTGTGAGATCCATGTCTCTGTAATGGCCACGACATCGTAGTTCCAAGTACTGATCCATGCTCTAAATTCATCTCCCTTATTCCTGACACTCCTTGCATTGAAACAGACACTTTAACCCATTCCACAGAGTGCAACTTTGCCCTATCAACTGTCTATCCTTCCTCACAGACCCGCTGCATACTATTTCTGCCTGTTCAACAGCTACCATATCCTCTGATCCATAGCTCTGGTTCCCATCCCCCTTCCAAACTAGTTTAAACCCTCCCAAAAAACTCTAGCAAACCTCAACAACTGAGCATCCACAACCCTCGGGAGCAAAGAATTGCAAAGAGTCACAGATGCTCTTGAGTGAGTGAAAATGTCTTTCCTTAACCAGACACTGTACCACTACCTGCTCCACCACTCCAGTTCTAGACTCTCCAACCGGGGAAAAAACAGCTTCTCAGCATTTTCCCTGTCAAGCCCATGTTCGATGATATCACCTATCATTCTTAAAAGCTCCAAGGAATATCGGCTCATTCTACTAAAAATTCTCCTCCATAGGTCAATCCTCTAGTCCCGAGAATCAGTCTGGGTGAACCGTGATTGTACCCATCTAAATTAAGTGTGTCCTTTCTTGATCTCACCAAGAACAACATAATTGCAGCCAGGATTCCTCTGCAATGAAAGCAGGCATTTCAATTTCTTTCCTAACTGCCTGTTGCACCTCCATGTTAGCTTTCTGTGGTTTGTGTAAAAGGACACCCAAATCCCTCTGCATATCAACATTTGATAGTCATTCACTGTTTCAAACAATATTCTTATTCTGCTTTCCTATCCAAGTGGATAATTTCACATTTCCCCACAGTATTGAATATAAAAATTTGCAAGTCATGTTGCAGCTGTATAGAACCTTAGTTTGGCCACACTTGGAGTATAGTGTTCAATTCTGGTCGCCACACTACCAGAAGGATGTGGAGGCTTTGGAGAGGGTGCAGAAGAGATTTACCAGGATGTTGCCTGGTATGGAGGGCATTAGCTGGGAGGAGCGGTTGAATAAACCCGGTCTGTTCTCACTGGAACGACGGAGGTGGAGGGGCGACTTGATAGAGGTCTACAAAATGATGAGGGGCATCGACAGAGTGGATAGTCAGAGGCTTTTTCCCAGGGTAGAGGGGTCAATTACTAGGAGGCACAGGTTTAAGGTGCGAGGGGCAAGGTTTAGAGTAGATGTACGAGGCAAGTTTTTTTACACAGAGGGTAGTGGGTGCCTGGAACTCGCTGCCGGAGGAGGTGGTGGAAGCAGGGACGATAGTGACATTTAAGGGGCATCTTGACAAATACATGAATAGGATGGGAATAGAGGGATACGGACCCCGGAAGTGTAGAAGATTTTAGTTTAGACGGGCAACATGGTTGGCACAGGTTTGGAGGGCCAAAGGCTTGTTCCTGTGCTGTACTTTTCTTTGTATACTCCATCCATCCATCCATCCAGTCTATATTCCTCTGCAACCTCCTTGCATCATCCAGTTTACTTTCCAGCAACCCTGTGACGCCCCACCAGTTACATCCTGTCAACCCGAAAGTGCTTCATCAATTTTTACTTGATTTTCTGTCTATTAATCAACCCTCAAGCCAAACTAATACAAATAATATTTAGATTGTATTATGCCGGGTTTTGAAATCCTGTGGATTACCACTTTAATTTTGATATAGCAGTACTTTGAATCACATACAAATTAAACAAACACATTTAAAGGTCTGTTCTATTTTTATTCCGCTCATAAATAATGCGCTTGTAGGAACATAGGACTTTGCAGGGCCCATTTTCCCCTTTGAGCTGCTCTGACATTCAATAAGATCATAGCTGATCTGGTTGTTGTCTCAACTTTAAACTGGGTCCCCTAGTTCTCCTGGAGAAGGTAATTAACATCGAGTCTGGATGACTCTTTGAAAAGCTAATCCAGACTCTAAATGTCAGCTCCCTTCTGTCTCCACAGATGCTGTCAGACGTGCTGAGATTGTCCAGTACTGTCCGTTTTCGTTTCAGACTCCAGCATCTGCAGTAATTGCTTTTATCCCCCAATTCTCCTTTTCAACAATCTGTCAGTCAGGAATTTTAGAGCTGTAAATTCATTCCAGCAAAACTAAATTGTGGTCTACTTTCATTACCATTTTGTGCAGCATGAGTATTGCGATACAGGTGACTGGATAAAATAATGTTTTAGTACTTCAGCCAGGATGGTATTTGAGATACCAATCAGCTCCAGGCTAGGAAAGGGAATATCAACAACAGCTCCTGCTCTTGACTCTTGTTGGAAAGTGCACATATGTAACAGTGGGCAAGAGTAGACGAGAGCTCACTCATGATGCCTGTATAGTCGACCAACCAACAGTTCACCGTCTAGGTTAGTATTGTTACTGATTGATGGGAGCTCAATGTTAAGCAAGTATGCTTGTGGGATACGTTTACTTGTATTACACAAGTATACACAAGGCATTTCTGACCAAAATTAGCGCTGGGCACTAGCAATCATAGTCACCCCTGTAACCAGTCAGCAATTTCTATTGAATAGCACTGATCTTCTGGATACTTGGGCAACGTGTTAAAGAACAAATGACCAGAATACATGGTTGTGTCTTTCAGTATTGTGCACCACAAATAGGGAGGAGAAACATTAAAGGAGTCAACGTTTATGGATTGGGGGCAGGCGGGGGGAGAGAGAGAGAGAAAGAACTTGGGCCACAATCAGCCATGATCTTGCGGAATGGGAGAAATAGGCCCATGGGTCCAACTGGCCTACTCCTGCTCCTATTTGAAGGACACCCATTCCACCACCTTCAACATCCATTCCCTCCACCACGGACACGGGCAGCACGGTAGCACAGTGGTTAGCACAGCTCCAGAGTACCAGGTTCGATTCCCGGTTTGGGTCACTGTTTGTGCGGAGTCTGCACGTTCTCCCTGTGTGTGCATGGGTTTCCTCCGGGTGTTCCGGTTTCCTCCCACAGTCCAAAGATGTGCAGGTTAGGTGGATTGGTCATGCTAAATAGCCCTTCGTTTCCAAAAGGGTTGGGTTGGGTGGGGTCACTGGGATAGTGTGGAGGTTTGGGCTTGGGTAGGGTGCTCTTTCCAAGGGCTGGTGCAGACTCGATGGACCGAATGGCCTCCTTCTGCACTGTAAATTCTATGATAGCACAGTGGGGCAGCACGGTGGCATGGTGGTTAGCATAAATGCTTCACAGCTCCAGGGTCCCAGGTTAGATTCCCGGCTGGGTCACTGTCTGTGTGGAGTCTGCACGTCCTCCCTGTGTGTGCATGGGTTTCCTCCGGGTGCTCCGGTTTCTTCCCACAGTCCAAAGATGTGCGGGTTAGGTGGATTGGCCATGCTAAATTGCCCGTAGTGTCCTAAAAAGTAAGGTTAAGGGGGGGTTGTTGGGTTACGGGTATAGGGTGGATACGTGGGTTTGAGTAGGGTGATCATTGCTCGGCACAACATCGAGGGCCGAAGGGCCTGTTCTGTGCTGTACTGTTCTATGTTCTATGATATCTATGACACAGTGGCAGCAGTGTGTACCATCTACAAGACGCACTAAAGCAACTTATCAAGGCTCCTTCGACAGCGCCTTCCAAACCCGCAACCTCTACCACTGAGAAGGACTGAGAGCAGCAGATATGTGGGGAACACCACCATCTGCAAGTTCCCCTCCAGGCCACACACACCATCCTGCCCTGGAAATATATCGGCCGTTCCTTCACTGTCGCTAGGCCAAAAATCACCATCAGTTGTTACAGCGCACGAGGTAGCCATTTGGACCATTTTGTCTGCACCAACTCTCCAAAAGAACAACTCGCTGAATGTCAATCTCCTACCTTCTCCCTGTAACCTTGCACATCTTTCCTTTTCAGGTAACTAATCTTATTTCCTTTGGAATGCTTCAGTTACACCTACCTGGGAGGCAGCCAGCACATTCCAAACCTTAACCACCTGCTGCTTGAAAAGGTTTTTCCTCTGTTCACTTTTGCTTCTTTTACTAATTACTTGAAAAACTGTGCCCTTTCATTCTTGATCCTTTCACAAGTGGGGAGTTCCTCTCTGCAAGATACACTGCTGCCACTGTGTCGGAGGGAATGGGTGTTGTTCAAAAGTCTGAGAACACACACGAAACAGATTCAAAAAGAGCTTCTTTCACAATGTCACCAGACTCCTGAACGACCCTCTTATGGACTGATCTCTTCACACATCTTCTCTAGAGTAGTACTGCACTCCGTATGCTTGACCTGATGTCTATGTACTTACATTGTGTATTTATCGTATGTCCTATGTTTTTCCATGTATGCAACAATCTGCCTGGACTGTACACAGAACAATACTTTGCACTGTACCTCAATAAAGGACAATAAATCAAATATAAATCTACATCTCTGTTCAGGCCCCTCAATTTTGAATACCTGCATCAAATCTCTTCTCAGGCTAGTTTTCCTCCAAGGAAAACAATCCCAAATTCTCCAAACTCCTGGTACTCCCTTCCAAACAGCACTGTGGGTGTACCTATACCACAGGAACTGCCGCAGTTGAAGGCAGCAGCTCACTGCCACCTTAGGATGGGCAATCATGCAGTGACGCCAACACACTGTGATGGGATAAAAAAAACATTATGCTCGTGTAATAAAATCGAATGAAACAGGAGCATTTGCAGTTCCTTCCTCCTACAAGCATCATCATAAGCAGTCTGTAATCTCGCATTCCATATCGGTTTGAATTGTAGTAGCTTGTCTCCTTAATAATCCACTCAAAAGTGTTCGGATGAAAGATCATCGACCCGAAACATTAGCTGTTCCTCTCACCACAAATTGCTGTCTGGTCAAGAGTTACTTTCTGCTGTTATTTCATGTTTGCCAAATGATAGGTGCCCATCATGACTGGCATCTAGTACAACCAACAGGAATGGCAGAGCAGCTAAATGGGCTGCTACATTGCCTCTTCACCCAATGATCAACCAGCAACATTTGTCTCTGGTGCCATTAGCCTCAACAGTAAAGAAATACATATTTTTTACGAGACTAAAATTATTGACTCCAAATAACATGGCAAATACAAATCCGCCCCCAAAGTTATGCAACTATTTCGGAAAACACGTCCATTTGGTTCTTTCTCAGGTACATTTTCCAGAATTGCGTTAAGCTTGTTGGAAAACAACTTTAAAAAAAAATAAAATGTTTTCTCAGTGCAAAAAGTGGCAGGCGGTGGCGACGAGCGAATTTACACCCCCCCCCCCCCCCCCCAAACAATAACGCGTCAAAGCGTTATCAAGATTTTAAAACTCGAAATATAAAAAGGTTCTTTAACTTTCCTCATTGTTCCCCCCCCCCCCCTCGACTAACTATTCGATTCAGGGGTAAGGGCGAATTGAGAAGATTTGAAACAAACTTAATCACTTCAGTCAAAATGAAAGTCCAATTGCTTCCAGGTTTGGCGCCGCTTTACCTCACACGAAAAGCACAGGCGACTTCGTTCCCATTTAATTCTTGCGGGTTTTGCACTTTTGCAAATGCGGCTTCTTCGGCGGAGACTCCTTTTAATTGTGCAGAAGGTGGGGTTTTTTTCCCCCTTGCCTGGGTTTGTGATTTGGAGACGAGCTGCAAGTTGCGTCCGCTCGCGGCGAGCTTTCCGCTTGTGTGGCGCCAGTTCCTCCCCGTGTTCAATCTGCCGATTGGCTCAGCTTCCAGCAGCAAGAAGACGCCACAGCTGGCAACAGGGCCAACTGCCTTCACCCACAAGGACAAAGGATTTGACCACACTCTTGTGAGCAGTCAAATGTTTATTTTATATTTTTTTTGTATGGACATTGTGCATAGTCAAAGCTTCCCCCCCTCCCCAAGGTGGCAGAGTCAGGGGGCATCGGTTTACGGTGCGAGGGGCAAAGTTTAGAAATGTGCAAGGGAGAGGGGCAGCACAGTGGCACAGTGTTATAACCTGCCTGCTTACCACTGGCTGGGGCCTAATGACAATTCTTTGGGAGTATGAGCTTCCCCAATGAGGGGGACGGAGAAATCATTAGCAGACTCCCTGCATAAATAGAGCTGGCCAGTTTGGAACCAGCAGAGAGAGAGAGGAGTGAGCAGCAAGGGACGTTGCTGTTGCTGTGTCATTGTAAATAAATGTCACTTCTTTGTATCCTGAAAGCTTGTGCTGGATTCTTTGTGGCCCTCACAAAACTGGCGACGAGGATGGGATGTTATAACCTGCCTGCTTACCACTGGCTGGGGACTAATGGCAATCCCACAATCCTGTGGGAGTATGAGCTTCCTCAATGAGAGGGGTGGAGAAATCATCAGCAGACTTCCTGCATAAATAGAGCTGGCCGGGCTGGAACCAGCAGAGGGAGAGGAGTGAGCAGCAAGGGAAGTGGCTGCTTTGGTTGGGGGAATGTCTTTGTAGCCTGAAAACTTGTGCTGGATTCTTTGTGGCCCTCACAAATGTTAGCCATGTTGCCTCGCTAAATTGGCTGCGCTAAATTGCCCCTTAATTGGAAAAAACGAATTGGGTACTCTAAATTTATTTCTTTTTCAAATACTTACACAAAAGGCCTAAAATGCACATTCTGTTGCAATGTTTTGTGACAATTATTGCTCTGAAAGATTTTTTTAACACCATGAATGAGCAATGCCTTGCTCTGTTCTCAGAGATACGACTCTACAATTCATTTTATAGTATTGAATGGACATGGGTGATCAAGTGTTGAGAGAGTTTTGGGACACTGTTTATAGTCATGGTATTTAATGGTGATATTCAAGCCATGAAAATTGTTTTTGTTACATCTGGTATATTCTGCCTATTAATGAAGATTAGACTCCAATCTTCCTCAAGCAAGTAATTTCACACACAATTAGGAACACTTCCCCTTAGCACTACAGGTTAATGTTGGTATTGGTGTTTTAAGGCACTGTAGCATTGTGGATAGCATAATGGCTTCACAGCTCCAGGGTCCAGGTTCGATTCTGGCTTGGGTCACTGTCTGTGCGGAGTTTGCACATCCTCCCCGTGTGTGCGTGGGTTTCTTCCGGGTGCTCCGGTTTCCTCCCACAGTCCAAAGATGTGCAGGTTAGGTGGATTGGCCATGATAAGTTGCCCTTAGTGGGGTTACTGGGTTATTGGGATAGGGTGGAGGTGTTGACCTTGGGTAGGGTGCTGTTTCCAAGAGCCGGTACAGACTCGATGGGCCGAATGGCCTCTTTCTGCACTGTAAATTCTATGATAACAAGAAGTCACGTCAGGCCCTGCAATTCCAATGTAAAACATCCCAATGCATTTCACAGAGGTATACTCACAAAATGATTGACACTCAGCCAAAGATCTAATTGTTAGGTTGGCCAATGTGGTGAGCTTGAAGGAGTATCTTAAAGGAGGAAAGGAAGAGGATTTAGGGATGGAATTTGAGCATGGCGACTTGATGAATAAAAGCATAACCCTCACTAGTGCAGCAATGAGATGGTGGATACACAATAAGCTAAATTCGAGAACTGGGGTGGTTAAAGGGCTTTGAAGAGGATTGAGACAGGGAGGGGTGAGGACATTGTGAAAATGGGTTCTTGTGAATACAGTTCCAGACACTGGCCTCAGGGTTGAATAGGTTCAATGCAGGACAGCAGCTGGGAAAGGTACAAAGTAGCTTTTATTTCTCCATCATAAAGGCAAGTTGGAGATGGGGCGGTAGATTGCAAGGACAGAGGGATCGAGGATGGAGTTTCTGGAGGAGGGTGTGATATGGCTGTTTTTGAGATGAAGGATTCAAGCCTACAGGGAGAGAACAATGTAAAAAATCAATGAAAAAAGTAAGTAATGTAAGTCATTTTATTTCTGATTTTGTTCTCCACATCACCTACTGGGCAGCACGTTGGCAGAGCGGTTAGCACTGTTGCTTCACAGCTCCAGGGTCCCAGGTTTGATTCCCGGCTGGGTCACTGTCTGTGTGGAGTCTGCACGTCCTCCCCGTGTCTGCGTGGGTTTCCTCCGGGTGCTCCGGTTTCCTCCCACACGTCCCCAAAGACGTGCAGGTTTGCTGGATTGGTGTCCAGGGATGTGCAGGTTATGTGGGGTTACAGTGATAGGGTGTGGAATTGGGCTGACGTAGGAAGCTCTTTCAGAGAGTCGGTGCAGACTCGATGGGCCGAATGGCCTCCTTCTGCACTGTAGGGATTCTAAGATTCCAGAAACAATGAAGTAGCTATTCAACCATGAAGGCCATCACAATATTTCTTCAAATGGACATATATAACCTCCGGCTGGGATACCTGGAGATTGATCCTGTGCTGGATGAAGGTACAACAAAGTCTGCTTTTTTATTTTTTGGTATTAGTTGAAGATTGTGGGAGTTTGCTCTCTAGCCCCCTCTTGTGGCCGAAAGAGGGCACCGGCAAGCAAGACGCTGGTTTGAAGTGTGTCTACTTCAACGCCAGGAGCATCCGGAATAAGGTGGGTGAGCTTGCAGCATGGGTTGGTACCTGGGATCTCGATGTCGTGGCGATTTCGGAGACATGGGTAGAGCAGGGACAGGAATGGTTGTTGCCGGTTCCAGGATTTAGATGTTTCTGTAAGAACAGAGAAGATGGTAAAAGAGGGGGGTGGGGGGTGGCATTGTTAATCAAGGGAAGTATTACGGCGGTAGAAAGGACGTTTGAGGACTCGTCTACTGAGGTAGTATGGGCCGGTTAGGAACAGGAGAGGAGAGGTCACCCTGTTGGGAGTTGTCTATAGACCTTTGAATAGTTCCAGAGATGTAGAGGAAAGGATTGCAAAGATGATTCTCGACAGGAGCGAGAGTAACAGGGTAGTTGTTATGGGGAACTTTAACTTTCCAAATATTGACTGGAAATACTATAGTTTGAGTACTATAGATGGGTCAGTTTTTGTGCAGTGTGTGCAGGAGGGTTTTCTGACACAGTATGTAGACAGGCCAACAAGGGGCAAGGCCACATTGGATTTGGTACTGGGTAATGAACCCGGCCGGGTGTTAGATTTAGATGTAGGTGAGCACTTTGGTGATAGTGATCACAACTCGGTTATGTTAACTTTAGCGATGGGCAGGGATAGGTATATACCGCAAGGCAAGAATTATAGCTGGGGGAAAAGCAATTATGATGCTATTCGGCAAGATTTAGGATGTATAGGATGGGGAAGGAAACTGCAGGGGTGGGTACAATCGAAATGTGGAGCTTTTTCAAGGAACAGCTACTGCGTGTCCTAGATAAGTATGTACCTGTCAGGCAGGGAGGAAGTTGTCGAGCAAGGGAACCGTGGTTTACTAAGGAAGTTGAAGCACTTGTCAAGAGGAAGAAGAAGGCTTATGTTAGGATGAGACATGAAGGCTGTTAGGGCACTTGAGAGTTACAAGTTAGCCAGGAAGGACCTAAAGGGAGAGTTAAGAAGAGCGAGGAGAGGACACGAAAAGTCATTGGCGGATAGAATCAAGGAAAACCCTAAGGCTTTCTATAGGTATATCAGGAACAAAAGAATGACTAGAGTAAGATTAGGGCCAATCAATGATAGTAGTGGAAAGTTGTGTGTGGAATCAGAGGAGATAGGGGAAGCGTTAAATGGATATTTCTCGTCAGTGTTTACACTGGAGAAAGACAATGTTGTCGAGGAGAATACTCAGGTACAGTCGACCAGGCTAGATGGGATTGAGGTTCACAAGGAGGAGGTGTTAGCAATTTTGGAAAGTGTAAAAATAGATAAGTCCCCTGGGCCAGATGGGATTTATCCTAGGATTCTCTGGGAAGCCAGGGAGGAGATTGCAGAGCCTTTGTCCTTGATCTTTATGTCGTCTTTGTCGACAGGAATAGTGCCGGAAGACTGGAGAATAGCAAATGTTGTCCCCTTGTTCAAGAAGGGGATTAGAGACAACTCTGGTAATTATAGACCTGTGAGCCTTACTTCGGTTGTGGGTAAAATGTTGGAAAAGGTTATAAGAGATAGGGTTTATAATCATCTTGAAAAGAACAAGTTGATTAGCGATAGTCAACACTGTTTTGTGAAGGGTAGGTCATGCCTCACAAACCTTATTGAGTTTTTTGAGATGGTGGCCAAACAGGTGGATCAGGGTAAAGCTGTTGATGTGGTGTATATGGATTTCAGTAAGGCGTTTGATAAGGTTCCACACGGTAGGCTATTGCAGAAAATAAGGAAGTATGGGATTGAAGGTGATTTAGCGGTTTGGATCAGTAATTGGCTAGCTGAAAGAAGACAGAGGGTGGTGGTTGATGGTAAATGTTCATCCTGGAGATCAGTTACTAGTGGTGTACCGCAAGGATCTGTTTTGGGGCCACTGCTGTTTGTAATTTTTATAAATGACCTGGAAGAGGGTGTAGAAGGATGGGTTAGTAAATTTGCAGATGACACGAAGGTCGGTGGAGTTGTGGATAGTGCTGAAGGATGTTATAGGTTACAGAGGGACATAGATAAGCTGCAGAGCTGGGCTGAGAGGTGGCAGATGGAGTTTAATGCGGAAAAGTGTGAGGTGGTTCACTTTGGAAGGAGGAACAGGAATGCAGAGTACTGGGCTAATGGCAAGATTCTTGGTAGTGTAGATGAACAGAGAGATCTCGGCATCCAGGTACATAAATCCCTGAAAGTTGCCACCCAGGTTAATAGGGCTGTTAAGAAGGCATATGGTGTGCTAGCCTTTATCAGCAGGGGGATTGAGTTTCGAAGCCACAAGGTCATGCTGCAGCTGTACATAACTCTGGTGTGGCCGCACCTGGAGTACTGCGTGCAGTTCTGGTCACCACATTATAGGAAGGATGTGGAAGCTTTGGAAAGGGTTCAGAGGAGATTTACTAGGATGTTGCCTGGTATGGAGGGAAGGTCTTACGAGGAACGGCTCAGGGACTTGAGGTTGTTTTCGTTAGAGAGGAGAAGGCTGAGAGGTGACTTAATAGAGACATATAAGATAGTCAGAGGGTTAGATAGGGTGGACAGTGAGAGTCTTTTCCCTCGGATGGTGATGACCAACACGAGGGGACATAGC
The DNA here is from genome assembly GCF_902713615.1 of Scyliorhinus canicula. Taxonomy (NCBI): domain Eukaryota; kingdom Metazoa; phylum Chordata; class Chondrichthyes; order Carcharhiniformes; family Scyliorhinidae; genus Scyliorhinus; species Scyliorhinus canicula. The sequence goes on along the minus strand of NC_052173.1, from coordinate 2,334,643 downwards.
TTTAAATTGAGGGGTGGTAGATATAGGACAGATGTCAGAGGCAGTTTCTTTACTCAGAGAGTAGTAGGGGTGTGGAACGCCCTGCCTGCAACAGTAGTAGACTCGCCAACTTTAAGGGCATTTAAGTGGTCACTGGATAGACATATGGATGAAAATGGAATAGTGTAGGTCAGATAGGCTTCAGATGGTTTCACAGGTCAGCGCAACATCGAGGGCCGAAGGGCCCGTACTGCGCTGTAATGTTCTATGTTCTATACATAACAACAAAATACATATATAATCCTGATACAAAAGTGCAGTCATTTTCAAAGTCAGGGTCGCGACCTGCAGGTGGATTGCAGGTGGGTATGGGGATGGTCTCGGGCATTCCCGAACGCGTCTCTGGGCGTGAGAGAGATTTCTCCATTTTGCAGCTGCCAGCAGTGCTGGTGTGAGCTCCAGGGCCTCTGGTGAACAACCCATGAAGTAGAAGCTGAAAACAGGAACAAAGCAGGAGCAGTATAAAAATGGGTCGGGTGGCGTGGGTCGCAAAGGTTGGGGGGCGTGTGTCCCGAAGGTCGGGCGGCGTGAGTCGCGAAGGTCGGGGGGCGTGAGTCGTGAAGGTCGGGTGGCGTGAGTCGCGAAGGTCGGGGGGCGTGAGTCGTGAAGATCGGGCAGCGTGAGTCGCGAAGGTCAGGCGGCGTGAGCTCCGAAGGTCAGGCGGCGTGAGCTCCGAAGGTCAGGCGGCGTGAGCTCCGAAGGTCGGGCGGCGTGAGCTCCGAAGGTCAGGCGGCGTGAGCTCCGAAGGTCAGGCGGCGTGAGCTCCGAAGGTCAGGCGGCGTGAGCTCCGAAGGTCAGGCGGCGTGAGCTCCGAAGGTCAGGCGGCGTGAGCTCCGAAGGTCAGGCGGCGTGAGCTCCGAAGGTCGGGCGGCGTGGGTCGTGAAGGTCAGGCGGCGTGAGCTCCGAAGGTCAGGCAGCGTGAGCTCCGAAGGTCAGGCGGCGTGAGCTCCGAAGGTCAGGCGGCGTGAGCTCCGAAGGTCGGCCGGCGTGGGTCGCGGAGGTCGGCCGGCGTGGGTCGCGGAGATCGGCAGGTGTGGGTCGCGAAGGTCGGGCAGTGTGAGTCGCGAAGGTCGGGCAGTGTGGGTCGCGAAGGTCGGGCGGCGTGAGTCGCGAAGGTCGGCAGGCGTGAGTCGCGAAGGTCGGCCGGCGTGAGTCGCGAAGGTCGGCAGGCGTGAGTCGCGAAGGTCGGCAGGCGTGGGTCGCGAAGGTCGGCAGGCGTGGGTCGTGAAGGTCGGCCGGCGTGAGTCGCGAAGGTCGGGCAGTGTGGGTCGCGAAGGTCGGGCGGCGTGGGTCGTGAAGGACGGGCGGCGTGGGTCGTGAAGGTCGGCCGGCGTGGGTCGCGAAGGTCGGCCGGCGTGGGTCGCGAAGGTCGGGCCGGCGTGGGTCGCGAAGGTCGGCCGGCGTGGGTCGCGAAGGTCGGGCAGTGTGGGTCGCAAAGGTCGGCCGGCGTGAGTCGCGAAGGTCGGGCAGTGTGAGTCGCGAAGGTCGGCCGGCGTGGGTCGCGAAGGTCGGGCAGTGTGGGTCGTGAAGGTCGGGCGGCGTGGGTCGTGAAGGTCGGCCGGCGTGGGTCGCGAAGGTCGGGCAGTGTGGGTCGCGAAGGTCGGGCGGCGTGGGTCGTGAAGGTCGGGCAGTGTGGGTCGCGAAGGTCGGCCGGCGTGGGTCGCGGAGGTCGGCAGGCGTGGGTCGTGAAGGTCAGGCGGCGTGGGCCGCGAAGGTCGGCAGGCGTGGGTCGTGAAGGTCAGGCGGCGTGGGCCGCGAAGGTCGGGCGGCGTGGGTCCCGAAGGGGCCGGCGTGGGTCCCGAAGGGGCCGGCGTGGGTCCCGAAGGGGCCGGCGTGGGTCCCGAAGGTCAGCAGGCGTGGGTCCAGTTTTTTTGTTTAATTTAGAGTACCCAATTCATTTTTTCCAATTAAGGGGCAATTTAGCGTGGCCAATCCACCTGCCCTGCACATCTTTGGGTTGTGGGGGAGAAACCCACGTAACCACGGGGAGAATGTGCAAACTCCACACGGACAGTGACCCAGAGCCGGGAAGGAACCTGGGACCTCGGCGCCATGAGGCAGCAGTGTCTCTCTGCAAATGTTATTTCACAGAATTTACAGTGCAGAAGGAGGCCATTCGGCCCATCGAGTCTGCACCGGCCCTTGGAAAGAGCACCCTACTTAAGCCCACACCTCCACCCTATTTCCGTAACCCCACCTAACCTTTTTTTTGGACGCTAAGGGCAATTTACCATGGCCAATCCACCTAACCCGCACATCTTTGGACTGTGGGAGGAAACTGGAGCACCCGGAAGAAACCCACACACACACGGGGAGGACGTGCAGACTCCGCACAGACAGTGACCCGAGCCGGGAATCGAACCTGGGACCCTGGAGCTGTGAAGCCACAGTGCTAACCACTGTGCTACCGTGCCGCCCATGGCATATAATCTAAAAATGGTAACCAGATGTACTGGTCTTGCTGGGACAGTCCCAAGTTTTGATTCAATGTCCTGACAATTTGCTCCAAATCGTTCAAATGTCCCAGTTTTTGTCTTTTCCCGTTTCGGATAACCCAGGGGTGGGCAAACTACGGCCCGCGGGCTGCATGCGGCCCGCCAAAGGACTTTATGCGGCCCACCAAGATCCAGTCATTAAAAAAAAAAAAAAAAAATTTTAATTTTAATTTTTTAATTTTTGGTTACAACCGGGACTATTAATTAATATACTATGCGGCCCTTTAAAATTGTGAATTTCTGAATGTGGCCCTTGCATGGAAAAGTTTGCCCACCCCTGGGATAACCTTTAAATTATGCCAATGGGAACAAGGAGAAGATGTGGCAGGAATGGGAGGATACCTTGAGATGATTTGCAGCTAATTCCAGGCAATCACCTGGCCTTTGCTTCAGGAACTCTTGCAAGAGTTAACCGAGCCACTCTCCAAATGTGGTGTTGACAGTATCGCTTAGCAACCATGAGCTCGCTGACGGCGCAGCTACAGGTCAAAGTACTCAATGAGGGGGCTGGGACGGAAGGCAGCTCAGTACAACATTGGAGTGGGGCACGATCACACTGACTCTCTTAATGTCAAAATTACTGCGGGGATGGTCAATGTGTCCACGTTTTGATTTTTTAAAATAAGGGCAGCTTAAATATCAACGACAAATCAATTTACTGAATGTAAACAGTGGCGGAAATGTCAGGAATGGCAGCACGGTAGCATTGTGGATAGCACAATTGCTTCACAGCTGCAGGGTCCCAGGTTCGATTCCCGGCTCGGGTCACTGTCTGTGCGGAGTCTGCACATCCTCCCCGTGTGTGCGTGGGTTTCCTCCGGGTGCTCCGGTTTCCTCCCACAGTCCAAAGATGTGCAGGTTAGGTGGACTGGCCGTGATAAATTGCCCTTAGTGTCCAAAATTGCCCTTAGTGTTGGGTGGGGTTACTGGGTTATGGGGATAGGGTGGAGGTGTGGGCTTGGGTAGGGTGCTCTTTCCAAGAGCCGGTGCAGACTCGATGGGCCGAATGGCCTCCTTCTGCACTGTAACTTCTATATAATTCTATATATATTCTATATAATATAGCTGGTGGAACCAGTTATATTGCCTTGTATTGAAAACTCAGACTGCCATTTTACCATCTACTAGCAGCAGAACAGAATTGTCCAGATTGAATACCTGGCCCCATTGACACTGTTTCTACCGTAACTTCTGCACCATCATCTATAAGACTGATTCATCGGTTTTCAGCCGGGACTTTGATTTTGAACTCTGGGCCCATGTGAAAGAATAATTATTTTCTGTGTGGTCTTTGCCCTGTAAGTCTTTCTTTTCACTGTCCCTCTTTTGCTGAGGGCTACGTGGCGGCCCACTCTCAGATTTTGAGGGTGTGCAAATAAACGAACCCTTTAAGTTTATCCTAACACAGGTTTGCTGTGGGGTTATTAATATAAATTGGATCACATCGAAACCAAAGGGTTGGGAAACATGCTACAGCAGATAAAGGAGGGAGAAAATCGAAACGCATTTCAGTTCCTGGATGAATGGGGAGGGACGCTACTTAAATTAACCCCCCTTCTGGTCATAACAGTTGCTACCCTACAGAGAGAGAAATCAACCTGAACTGGAAATTTGAAGTGCGTAGACATTGGATGGGAACTGAATCAGGCTTGACTGCAATGTCTCTCACTGGAGCAGCTTGCTGCTAGCTACTATAAACACAGAAACTGCTGGGAAATCTCAGCAGGCTTGATAGCATTCATGGGCTGCGATCTAGCGGCTTTGTTGCGCCCGACCCAGGACATGAAAAGGCTGTTAAATCTCACGAGAGGCCTCTTGTGATAGTTAATGGCCTCATTACGCCTCGCGAGGTCTAACAGGATCTCGTAAAGCACTGCAATCTGGATCCCGCCCACAATGGGCGGGATACAGATTCGCATATTTAAGCGTGCAGTCAGTCTCACTTGAATATGTTGGTGCCAGAATTGCCCCAGGCTAATGCCCACACCTTGGAGACCCTGGTCACCAGCAAAGTGGACCAGGCGTACCGGCTCTTGGGGGGGGGGGGGTGGTACTTTTGAACCCCCAATGCCACCTGGGCACCCTGGCAGTGCCATGCAGGTGCCAACCTGACACTTTCAGGATTCCCAGTGCCACCCTGGCAGTGCCAAGGTACCCGGGCGGCATCTTGCCCACGCCCGGGATCGGGTGCCCTGCCCTAATGAGGTGGGGTGCGGGGGGGGCTCAAGGACACCCTCATTGAGGCAACGGGGTCCGGAGTCCATGGTGGGGGATGATTCAGCGATCAGGGCGGCATTTTAAAATGGCATCCCGATCTTTTCCTACACTGGCAAACTGAGCTCGTTCGTGCTGGAAATGGGACTAAGTGAGGCCTCAGACTCCGTGCCGAGGCCCAGAAATGAAGCAGAATCCCGTTTAATAGCCGGGTCATTCCTGGCACTGCCAGCTCCGGGAAACCCCCCGGCTAAACGTGTCTGACATGGCGCTCTGTTTCATTCCCGTTAAATTGCGCAAAGGAGAATGCTTCCAATCCATATGACTCTTCATCATCTGAAAAAGAGTGATACGGATTCAATGTTAACTGTTTCTGTCTTCATAAACACTGCCAGACTTGCTGAGGTTGTCTCGCATTTTCTGTTTGCGTTCCAGATTTCCCAGCATTTGCTGTATTTTGCTGCTATCTACTGTTCAGCTCCACACATGAAGAATGGTAGCTTGTATGTGATACTGGAAGTCACTCAGCAAGATTTCAGTAAAAGAGAGAGAAAGTGTGAGCCAGGGAGGGAGCAAGGGGGATGGAGTTGATGGTCTTTTCTACAAATTGCTAAAATATAAGAAGCATTCAATTAACAGATACAACTCATTAATGTTGTATCCACGTCCAGCACACCAGCATTCTTCAAAAGTAATTTAACTTTTGGTTCCAACCAGGACATTGACCTTGACTCTTGTGCAATCATCCGAATCTGATTAATCACCATTCTCTGCTTAGATTGGCAGTGTCTGAAATACCGTCATTCATAGAGGAAATATTGTTCCTTATTAAACTTAGTGTGGCTACGTGCAAGGTCACAATTGGGCCATTCAGCCCTGAGAACCTCTTTTACCATTGTTGCTCTTTTTAATGAGTGGAATACTATCCCATCAGCATCACCGATAATGTTGCCAATCGGCACCGGAGACGCCAATAATGTTGCCAAATTAACTAGAAACGGCAGTTATTAATGATAATATTGCTTTTCAGAGTCGTCCGGTATCAAATGATACCACCACAAGGCTTTACCGGATATCGATCAAAGACCAAACAACCAGTTAGTCAGTTCAAGTTAAATAATAGTTTATTTACACACAAGGATTACTTCGACATGCAACATAAAACACTACAGGTTAAACTACACCTAACAACTACAATAACCTGTGCTTAACTTCAGGGCAACCGGCTCTATGCAGATGACCAAAGCCTTTGTTCGGATCTTGTGTGGCTGGGTGGAGGAAATTGCTTCGTTTCTGCTGGGCTCATCCGTCTGGTAGCAATTGTTGGTCTTGAACTTGTCTTCTGGTCGTAATGCTACACTTGGTTTTAGGCGTAAGCCGGGGCCAAGAGAGAATGAACGCATGGGATTTCGCGCTCTTTGGGGTGGTCCTGAGCTTTGGACCCAATAATTCGACAGGCTTCGATCACTGCCTTCGATTTTGGCCAATAAAGGGGCGGGAGCCATGATGGTTGGGCGTGTCCTGAGCGGTCATTGACCTTGGCTATTTGGGCTTTCTTAGCACAGGGAGTGGCGCCGGTTAGTCTGCATCTGTATCGGTTACCCGAGTACAGTCCTTTCGTTCTGGGCAAATGGACCATTAGAATGCAAACGAGTGGGGGTTTCGATCGTGTCTAGCTATCTGGATTGCAAATACACACACAAGCTCTGAGTCTGTCTGAGTCCTGGGTTGGCCATAATTCCCATGGTCCTTTGCAGGTGGCCATCTGAGATGGCTACACCATTCAATTAGATCACGGCTGATTTGCTTATTAACCTTGGTTCACTGGAGGTTTCAAAATATGGTGCCAAAGACATTAAAATATTTTTATGAAATAACTAATCATCTATTCATTTTGTTGAAAATAGTAGTTACACAGAAGTGACTCATTCCCAGCTATTAGACATCTAGCTTTACTTCCCAGGACTGGAGTGATTCAGCAAACCCGTTGCACAGAGAGGGAATCTCCCTGCCCCCCTGCCTTCGCCCACACTTAATTGCCTCCTTTTTGTTGCCTGAAAGTGGCAGCTTATGCTGAAATGCAATGGTTCAGTCTTATCCCACATAGTGAAATTACTCACTAAAATATCAGGACAAAACCCGACACCTTTCAAGCAAAGGAGTAGAATTGAAGACACCATTTTGATTTGCATTTTGTTCAAATTTGAGGCATCAACTCTCAAAGAAATGTAGAAAATAGAATCAGGAGGAGGCCATTCAGCCCTTCGAGCCTGCACGGCCATTCATTATGATCATGGATGATCAGCCAACTCAGTAACCTTTTCCAGCTTTCCCCCCCCCCATATCCTTTGATCCCTTTATCCCCAACAGCTATATCTAACTGCTTCTTGAAAACATGCAATGTTTCGGCCTCAACTACTTCCTGTGGTAATGAATTCCACAGCTCACCACTCTGGGTGAAGAAATGTCTCCTCATCTCTGTCCGAAATGGTTTACCCTGAATCCTCAGGCTGTGACCCCTGGTTCTGGACACACCCATCATTGGGAACATCTTCCCTGCCTCTATCCATAGAATCCCTACAGTGCAGAAGGAAGCCATTTGGCCCATCAAGCCTGAACTGACGCTCTGAAAGAACACCCTACCTAGGCCCATTCCCCCACCCTATCCTTGTAACCCTATCTAACCTTTCAGCACTAAGTGGCAATTTAGCATGGCCACTCCACCTACCCTGTCTAATCCTGTTAGAATTTTATACATTTCTATGAGATCCCCCTCCCCTGATTCTTCTCAACTCCAGCGAATATAATGCAACTCGACTCAATCACTCCTCCTCTGACAGTCCCGCCATCCCAGGAATCAGTCTGGTAAACCTTCGCTGCACTCCCTCAAGAGCAAGAACATCCTTCCTCAGAGAAGGAGACCGAAACAGCCCACAATACTCCAGGTGTGGCCTCACCAAGGCTCCTGTCCAATTGCAGCAACACATCCCTGCTTCTATACTCGAATCATCTCGCAATGAAGGCCGACATACCATTAGCCTTCTTTACTGCCTGCTGCATCTGCACGCTTACCTTCAGTGACTGGTGTACGAGGGCACCCAGCTCTCGTTGCGCACCCTCTCTGCTACCGTGGGCAGCACGGTAGCACAGTGGTTAGCACTGTGGCTTCACAACACCAGGGTCCCAGGTTCGATTCCCGGCTGGGTCACTGTCTGTGCGGAGTCTGCACGTCCTCCCCGTGTGTGCGTGGGTTTCCTCCGGGTGCTCCGGTTTCCTCCCACAGTCCAAAGACATGCAGGTTAGGTGGATTGGTTGTGATAAATTGCCCTTAGTGACCAAAAAGGTTAGGAGGATTTATTGGGTTATGGGGATAGGATGGGTGAGGGCTTAAGTGGGTCGGTGCAGACTCGATGGGCTGAATGGCCTCCTTCTGCACTGTATGTTCTATGTTCTCTCAATCTATAGCCATTCAGATAATAATTAGTCTTTCTTCCTGTTTTTGGTAGCAAAAACAGGATAACCTCACATTTCTCCACATTATACTGCATCTGCTATTCATTTGCCCACTCACTCAATGTGTCTAAATCACACTGAAGGATCTCTGCATCCTCCTCACAGCTCACCCTCCCACCCAACGTGGTGTCATCTGCAAATTTGGGGATATTACATTTTGTTCCCTCATTTAAATCATGAATATGTATTGTGAATAGCTGGGGTCCCAGCTCCGATCCCGGTACCCCACTAGTCACTGCCTGCTAGTTTGAAAAAGACCCATTAATCCCTACACTTTGTTTCCTTTGTTTCCTGTCTGCCAACCAGTTTTCTATCCCTCTCTATACACTATCCCTAATCCCATGCGCTTTAATTTTACACCCCAATCTCTTATGTGGGACTTTGTCAAAAGCCTTCTGAAAGTCCAAATATACCACATCCACTGGCTCCCCCTCGTCAACTCTACTCGTTACATCCTCGAAGAATTCTAGTAGATTTGTCCAGCATGATTTCCCCTTCATAAATCCATGCTGACTCTGTCTGATCCTGCCATTGTTTTCTAAGTGCTCCAGTATAAAATCTTTGTTAATGAACTCGAGCATTTTCCCCACTACCGACGTCAGGCTTACTGGTCTATAATTCCCTGTTTTCTCTCTACCTCCCTTTTTAAATAGTGGAGTTACATTAGCTATCCTCCAATCTGCAGGAACTGTTCCAGATCCTATAGAATCTTGGGAGATGACCACCAATTCATCCAGTATTTCTAGGGCCACTTCTCTGGGATGCAGATTATCAGGGTCTGGGGATTTATCGGCCTTCAATCACATCAATTTCCCCAACATGAGTTGGTGTTTTTTAAAACTTAAAGTCTTGCATTTCTAAGGTGTGTTTCATGACCTCAGTACATTCCAAAGTGTTTTACAGCCATTTTTGAAGCACCATTACTGTTGTAAAGTAGGAAACATGGTAGTCAAAATTCACGCAGCAAAAACACACAAAAAACAATGTGATAATAATCAAATAGCTTGGTGAAAAAGGCATACGGGACACTTGCCTTTATCAATTGGGGCACTAATTACAAAAGCAAGGCGGTCATGTAGGGGTTGTGGAGAACTTTTTTAATAATCGTTATTATTGTCACAAGCAGGCTTACATTAATAAGAACATAAGAACTAGGAGCAGGAGTCGGCCATCTGGCCCCTCAAGCCTGCTCCGCCATTCAATGAGATCATGGCTGATCTTTTGTGGACTCAGCTCCACTTTCCGGCCCGAACACCATAACCCTTAATCCCTTTATTCTTCAAAAAACTATCTATCTTTACCTTAAAAACATGCAATGAAGGAGCCTCAACTGCTTCACTGGGCAAGGAATTCCATAGATTCATAACCCTTTGGGTGAAGAAGTTCCTCCTAAACTCAGTCCTAAATCTACTTCCCCTTATTTTGAGGCTATGTCCCCTAGTTCTGCTTTCACCCGCCAGTGGAAACAACCTGCCCGCATCTATCCTATCTATTCCCTTCATAATTTTAAATGTTTCTATAAGATCCCCCCTCATCCTTCTAAATTCCAACGAGTACAGTCCCAGTCTACTCAACCTCTCCTCGTAATCCAACCCCTTCAGCTCTGGGATTAACCTAGTGAATCACCTCTGCACACCCTCCAGCGCCAGTACGTCCTTTCTCAAGTAAGGAGACCAAAACTGAACACAATACTCCAGGTGTGGCCTCACTAACACCTTATACAACTGCAACATAACCTCCCTAGTCTTAAACCCCATCCCTCTAGCAATGAAGGACAACATTCCATTTGCCTTCTTAATCACCTGTTGCACCTGTAAACCAACCTTCTGTGACTCATGCACTGCAATGAAGTTCCTGTGAAAATCCCCTTGTCGCCACACTCTGGGTGAGGTCACAGCTGGAGTACTGGGTGCGATTCTGGTTACCACATTATAGGAAGGATGTGATTGCGCTGGAGGGGGTACAGAGGAGATTCACCAGGATGTTGCCTGGGATGGAACATTTCATCTCAGATTGGATAGGCTTGGGTAGTTTTCAGTGGAGCAGAGAGGACTGAGGGGCGACCTGATCGGGGTGGACAATTTAGAGTACCCAATTCATTTTTTCCAATTAAGGGGCAATTTAGCACGGCCAATCCACCTATCCTGCACATCTTTGGGTTGTGGGGGCGAAACCCACGCAGACACGGGGAGAATGTGCAAACTCCACACGGACAGTGACCCAGAGCCGGGATCGAACCTGGGACCTCGGCGCCGGGAGGCAGCAGTGCTAACCACTGCGCCACCGTGCTGCCCCAAAAAGTACCTGGATGAGGTACTTGGCACGTCATAATATTCAAGGCTATGGGCCAAGTACTGGCAAATGGGATTAGGTCGGCAGGTCAGGGCCTTTCATGTGCCGGTGCAGACCCGATGGGCTGAAGGGCCTCTTCTGTGCTGTACTATTCTGTTGTATGTTTTTTAAATATATCTGAAGGATAAATATTGACCAGAAATCTTTTACATCCACCTGAGAAGAAAGATAAAACTTTTTAATAATCTTTATTATTGTCACAAGTCGGCTTACATTAACACTGCAATGAAGTTACTGTGAAAATCTCTTCGTCGCCACACTCTGGTTGAAGCCGCAGCTGGAGTACTGTGTGCAATTCTGGTCACCACATTATAGGAAGGATGTGATTGCACTGGAGTTTGACATTGCATCTGACAGAAAGCACCTCTGACATTGCACCAGGAGTGAGACCCTGAATGATGTCCTTGAATTGGCAGCACGGCAGCACAGTGGTTAGCACTGTGGTTTCACAGCGCCAGGGACCCAGGTACGATTCCCAGCTTGGGTCACTGTCTGTGTGGAGTCTGCATGTTCTCCCCATGTCTGCGTGGGTTTCATCCGGGTGCTCCGGTTTCCTCCCACAAGTCATAGAATCATAGAATTTACAGTGCAGAAGGAGGCCATTCGGCCCATCGAGTCAGCACCGGCCCTTGGAAAGAGCACCTGACCTAAGCCCCACACCTCCACCCTATCCCCTTAACCCAGTAACCCCGGACACTCAGGGCAATTTAGAATGGCCAATTCACCTAACCTGCACATCTTTGGACTGTGGGAGGAAACCGGAGCACCCGGAGGAAATCCACGCAGACACGGGGAGAACGTGCAGACTCCACACAGACAGTGACCCAAGCCAGGAATCGAACCTGGGACCCTGGAGCTGTGAAGCAACTGTGCTAACCACTGTGCTACCGTGCTGCCCTAAAGAGGTGCTGGTTAGGTGAATTGAACATTCTGAATTCTCCCTCTGTGTACCCGAACAGGCGCCGGAGTGTGGCGACTAGGGGATTTTCACAGTAACTTCATTGCAGTGCAATGAGTACAATATTAGTATTATTAGTACAATAATAATGAATATCTGTGGATTGGGACTTTAACCTCTACCTTCCAGAATAGAGTGGCAGCCACTCACCCATGGCTGCAATAATGGCATTTCTGCTCCTTTATTTCACAAATGTTCCTGTCCCAAAGATGGGGTGAGGCGTTCAGGCAAAGATTCAGCTTGTTTCTACAAGTGATCCACTTCCACGAACCTCAGTTGAATGGGAGTGACTGACACAGGAATGTCCACCCAGCCTGTCAGCACAAACCGTGGGCGGGATCTTCATGTGTCGTTGTCGGCTGATTTCTCAGAAAGTTGAGGCTGATTTACTGTAAAGTTGCGCATGTTTCCGGGACTTGCCAGCAAAGGTGGAAAATGTGAATCGACGCAATATTGCGGATACGCAAAAAAAAAAAGGCAGCGGCTCACCGCAATATTAAACAAACAAAAGGACTCCAGGACACCATCCGAGTTTGCAACGAGAAATTTGCATGACCTATTAAACTTTCAAACGTGATCTTTATTGCTCCTGAATTGGATCGTGCCAGTGTCAACGCTTCGAGGCATTTGCTTCTTGATCAAGTTTGCAAACTGGAGCATTTTACTCACCAACAAATCCAAAAATGAAACTGACAAGAGAAATGATTAACAAAGTTTGATGTTACCAGAAATCCACTCGCCCAGTGTGTCAGAGCAGACAGTCTGGTGTTTAGTTTGAATGATAGTGTTGTTTTTAATGGGTAATATCTCAGATTCAGTTCTTGGTTTGAGCTTGATCTCAACCATAGAACAGTACAGCACAGAACAGGCCCTTCGGCCCTCGATGTTGTGCCGAGCAATGATCACCCTACTTAAACCCACATACCCGTAACCCAACCATCCCCCCATTAACCTTACACTACGGGCAATTTAGCATGGCCAATCCACCTAACCCACACATCTTTGGACTGTGGGAGGAAACCGGAGCACCCGGAGGAAACCCACGCACACAGCGGGAGGACGTGCAGACTCCACACAGACAGTGACCCAGCCGGGAATCGAACCTGGGACCCTGGAGCTGTGAAGCATTGATGCTAACCACCATGTTACCGTGAGGGCAATGAAAAGACTGGAGTGATGGTAAACAACAATTCTCCAACCCAGGGGCAACATCCAACGATCCTTGTAGAAAGTGCACATTTGTAAAGGTTTTGGCAGATGAGTTGGTCGATACAGTGCATGGTAGAACCCTCAAGAGCAGGGGTGGGCAAACTTTTCCGTGCAAGGGCCACATTCAGAAATTCACAATTTTAAAGGGCCGCATAGTAAAATAATTAATATTTAAAATAGCCAAAATAAAAGGTTTTTAAAGAAAAAAAAGCAATTTTTATTAATTAATATTTTAAAGTAGAAACTTTACATGAAACACATTTATTTGAAAAACAAAGGGCCTCACGGTAGCATGGTGGTTAGCATCAATGCTTCACAGCTCCAGGGTCCAGGTTCGATTCCCGGCTGGGTCACTGTCTGTGTGGAGTCTGCACGTCCTCCCCGTGTGTGCGTGGGTTTCCTCCGGGTGCTCCGGTTTCCTCCCACAGTCCAAAGATGTGCGGGTTAGGTGGATTGGCCATGCTAAATTGCCCGTAGTGTAAGGTTAATGGGGGGATTGTTGGGTTACGGGTATACGGGTTACGTGGGTTAAGTAGGGTGATCATTGCTCGGCACAACATCGAGGGCCGAAGGGCCTGTTCTGTGCTGTACTGTTCTATGTTAAAGTAACTCAGTTTAAAGAAAAAAAAGCAATTTTTATTAATTAATATTTTAAAGTAGAAACTTCACATGAAACACGTGTTGTGCCGAGCAATGATCACCCTACTCAAGTCAACGTATCCACCCTATACCAGTAACCCATTAACCTTAAAATTAAAAAAAAAAAAAAAAAATTTTTAAATTAAAAAAAAATTTTTTATGACTTGATCTTGGTGGGCCGCAAAAAGACCTTTCGCGGGCCGTAGTTTGCCCACCCCTGCTCAAGAGTATTGACATTCAGAGAGATCGAGGTGTACAGGTCCACAGGTTACTGAAAGGGGCAATACAGGTGGAGAAGGTAGTCAAGAAGGCATACGGCATGCTTGCTTTCATTGGCCGGGCGTTGAGTATAAGAATTGGCAAGTCGGGCAGCACGGTGGCCTAGTGGTTAGCACAACCGCCTCACGGCGCTGAGGTCCCAGGTTCGATCCCGGCTCTGGGTCACTGTCCGTGTCGAGTTTGCACATTCTCCCCGTGTCTGCGTGGGTTTCACCCCCACAACCCAAAAATGTGCAGAGTAGGTGGATTGGCCACGCTAAATTGCCCCTTAATTGGAAAAAATAATTGGATAATCTAAATTTATTTTTAAAAAAGAATTGGCAAGTCATGTTAGAACAAAGAACAAAGAAAATTACAGCACAGGAACAGGCCCTTCGGCCCTCCCAGCCTGCGCCGATCCAGATCCTTTATCTAAACCTGTTGCCTATTTTCCAAGGATCTACTTCCCTCTGTTCCCCGCCCATTCATATATCTGTCTAGATGCATCTTAAATGATGCTATTGTGCCCGCCTCTACCACCTCCGCTGGTAAAGCGTTCCAGGCACCCGTGGTGCGTAAAAAACTTTCCACGCACATCTCCCTTAAACTTTCCCCCTCTCACCTTGAAATCGTGACCCCTTGTAATTGACACCCCCACTCTTGGAAAAAGCTTGTTGCTATCCACCCTGTCCATACCTCTCATAATTTTGTAGACCTCAATCAGGTCCCCCCTCAACCTCCGTCTTTCCAACGAAAACAATCCTAATCTACTCAACCTTTCTTCATAGCTAGCACCCTCCATACCAGGCAACATCCTGGTGAACCTCCTCTGCACCCTCTCCAAAGCATCCACATCCTTCTGGTAATGTGGCGACCAGAACTGCACGCAGTATTCCAAACGTGGCCTAACCAAAGTCCTATACAACTGTAACATGACCTGCCGACTCTTGTACTCAATACCCTGTCCGATGAAGGCAAGCATGCTGTATGCCTTCTTGACCACTCTATCAACCTGCGTTGCCACCTTCAGGGTATAATGGACCTGAACTCCCAGATCTCTCTGTACATCAATTTTCCCCAGGACTCTTCCATTGACCATATAGTCCGCTCTTGAATTAGATCTTCCAAAATGCATCACCTCGCATTTGCCTGGATTGAACTCCATCTGCCATTTCTCTGCCCAACTCTCCAATCTATCAATTTTTTTTGTACTCTCTGACAGTCTTCCTCGCTATCTGCAACTCCACCAATCTTAGTATCATCTGAAAACTTGCTAATCAGACCACCTATACCTTCGTCCAGATCATTTATGCATATCCCAAACATCAGTGGTCCGAGCACGGATCCCTGTGGAACACCACTAGTCACCTTTCTCCATTTTGAGACACTCCCTTCCACCACTACTCTCTGTCTCCTGTTGCCCAGCCAGTTCTTTATCCATCTATCTAGTACACCCTGAACCCCATACGACTTCACTTTTTCCATCAACTTGCCATGGGAAACTTTATCAAACGCCTTACTGAAGTCCATGTATATGACATCTACAGCGCTTCCCTCATCAATTAACTTTGTCACTTCCTCAAAGAATTCTATTAGGTTTGTAAGACATGACCTCCCCTGCACAAAACCATGCTGCCTATCACTGATAAGTCTATTTTCTTCCAAATGTGAATAGATCCTATCCCTCAGTATCTTCTCCAACAGTTTGCCTACCACTGACGTCAAGCTCACAGGTCTATAATTCCCTGGATTATCCCTGCTCCCTTTCTTAAACAAAGGGACAACATTAGCAATTCTCCAGTCCTCAGGGACCTCACCCATGCTCAAGGATGCTGCAAAGATATCTGTTAAGGCCCCAGCTATTTCGTCCCTCGCTTCCCTCAGTAACCTGGGATAGATCCCATCCGGTACTGGGGACTTGTCCACCTTAATGCCTTTTAGAATACCCAAAACTTCCCCCTTCCGTATGACAACTTGACCGAGAGTATTTAAACATCCATCCCTAGCCTCAACATCCGTCCTGTCCCTCTCCTTGGTGAATACCGATGCAAAGTACTCATTAAGAATCTCACCCATTTCCTCTGACTCCACGCATAAAGTCCCTCTTTTGTCTTTGCGTGGGCCAATCCTTTCTCTAGTTACCCTCTTTCTCCTTATATACGAATAAAAGGCTTTGGGATTTTCCTTAACCCTGTTAGCCAAAGATATTTCATGACCCCTTTTAGCCCTCTTTATTGCGCGTTTGAGATTCGTCCTACTTTCCCGATATTCCTCCAAAGCTTCATCAGTTTTGAGTCGCCGAGATCTTATGTATGTTGCAGCTGTATAGAACCTTAGTTCGGCCACACTTGGAGTATAGTGTTCAATTCGGGTCGCCACACTACCAGAAGGATGTGGAGGCTTTAGAGAGGGTGCAGAAGAGATTTACCATGGTGTTGCCTGGTATGGAGGGCGTTAGCTATGAGGAGCGGTTGAATAAACTCGGTTTGTTCTCACTGGAATGACGGAGGTTGAGGGGCGACCTGATAGAGGTCTACAAAATAATGAGGGGCATAGACAGAGTGATAGTCAGAGGCTTTTCCCCAGGGTAGAGGGGTCAATTACTAGGGGGCATAGGTTTAAGGTGCGAGGGGCAAGGTTTAGAGGAAATGTACGAGGTAAGTTTTTTACACAGAGGGTAGTGGGTGCCTGGAACTCGCTGCCGGAGGAGGTGGTGGAAGCAGGGACGATAGTGACATTTAAGGGGCATCTTGACAAATACATGAATAGGATGCGAATAGAGGGATACGGACCCAGGGAATGTAGAAGCTTTTCGTTTAGACGGGCAGCATGGTCGGCACGGGCTTGGAGGGCCGAAGGGCCTGTTCCTGTGCTGTACATTTCTTTGTTCTTTGTTCTTATGTGGATGAGAGAATAAAAAATGGAAGAAACCTATGAGGCCCTCAGAGAAATAATTCTGGGCTGGCACGGTGATGCAGTGGTTAGCACTGCTGCCTGACGGCACCAAGGTCCCAGGTTCGATCCCAGCCCCGGGTCACTGTCCATGTGGAGTTTGCACATTCTCCCCGTGTTTGCGTGGGCTTCACTCCCACAACCCAAAGATGTGCAGGGTAGGTGGATTGGCCATGCTAAATTGCCCCTTAATTGGAAAAAATGAATTGGGTACTCTAAATTTATTTTTAAAAAGGAAAGGAAAAAAAGAAGTAATTCTGTTGGAAGAATTTAAAGACTCGTTAACTACAATGGTGAGGATTCATGTGGAGGAACAAATAGCTAAAACTGCAAGACACACAGCAATTAGTTCAAAGCCTTTCTTTAAACACACTTAAATCTGAGAAAGGTAAAAAAAGATAATGGGAAGGTGCGAGAAAGGACAGTCCAGCAAGAGAGGGAGAGGTTGAAAATTCCAGGGAGGCCATGCCAACCACATCCACATGTGGGCTTGACCCAGACTCGGGTTATAAATGCTTCACAGCTCCAGGGTCCCAGGTTCGATTCCCGGCTGGGTCACTGTCTGTGTGGAGTCTGCACGTCCTCCCCCTGTGTGCGTGGGTTTCCTCCGGGTGCTCCGGTTTCCTCCCACAGTCCAAAGATGTGCGGGTTAGGTGGATTGGCCATGCTAAATTGCCCATAGTGTCCTAATAAATGTAAGGTTAAGGGGGGGTTGTTGGGTTACGGGTATAGGGTGGATATGTGGGTTTGAGTAGGGTGATCATTGCTCGGCACAACATTGAGGGCCGAAGGGCCTGTTCTGTGCTGTACTGTTCTATGTTCTATGTTCTATTGTGGACAGCCTCCTTCGAGGCAATGTCCAAGGTTGTGGGGTTGAAGGTGAAGCCATGCCCCAGAATGGCCGTCTTCGGGGTATCAGACCAGCCAGATCTCTTCATGGGGAGGAGAGCGGACGCCCTTGCCTTTGCCTTCCTAATCACCCGCCGGAGGGGGAGGGAGGGGTGAAAGGAGGGAGCGAGGGAACAAAGAAGCACAGAACCCAACCGTACCCAACACAAAACAGCACACTCGGAACCATGCCACCCCAACTAGACCAGGTTGGAAGAAGCAAAGAAGGCTGGCCAGATAACAGGGGAGGTGGATCAGGAGGGAAGGGGGGGAGTCAGGAGCAGGGGGTCGAGCCAAAACTAGGCACTTGCTGAGAAATACAAATTGTAACAGATGTATATAGTGAGTAATAACCAATGTATATAGTTTCTGCATATGTTCATCTTATTAGGGAAAACCCCTAAAAAACATTTTAAAAAAAAGAAAATTCCAAGCTGACTTGACCTCAAATTTTAAAAATAGTGCTGAGGGGGATAAGCAAAAGAAGAAAATTTAGATCCTTTCTTTGTAATAAACTGGGCCCCACCAAGTCGGTATGCTGGGGATTAAACGGAAAATGGAGTTCTAAGTCTTAAATGGGGAATATGAAATTGAAGGCTGGAGAACAGGAGAATCAGGTAGGATTTATACACAGAGGAAAAGAGCAAACAATGGGAATTAAAATGTGTGCACAAATGGTACAGGGGCAGAGTGGCCAGCACGTGGATGATGTGTTTAAAGGTTTTGTGTGTGAAGGTCAAGTATTTCCATGTGGACAGACTAGAATGGGGAAAGATATTGAGATGCAGGTGCAAGGCAATCTAATGTTGTGGGATAAGATATTTGTTGTCCAGAAGGGGTATCGAAGGAAGAGGTTCTGGTCAGCAGCATTCATGGCGAAACAAGAAAATTCCTTTGGTAAAAATAAACTTAAGGAGTGGCTTCAAGATGGGAGAAGTGGTTGTAGGAATGGTAGAAACATTGTCCATGGCATTGATTCACTTCATTCAAGGGAATGATATAGCAGGATCACAGATAGCAGTGATGCCTACTGTGGTTGAGCAGCCGATAGAAAACTTAGCTACAGAGAAATTGCGAACAGACCATCCGGTGATTTTTCCTGACTGTGTAGTGATAAGATCACTGGCTGGCAAGACAAGACAAAACAAAGAATAGTCCAGCACTTGAACAGGCCCTTCGGCCCTCCAACCTGTGCTGATCATGATGCCCTAACTAAAAGCAAAACCTTCTGCCCTCACTCGGTCCGTATCTCTCTATTTCCCCCCTATCCATGGACCCATCCAGATGCCTATTAAATGTTGCTAATGTGCTGCTTCCACCACATCCTCAGGCAGCGCGTCCCAGGCACCCACCACTCTCTGTATGAAAAACATACCCCACACATCTCCCTTAAACTGTCCTCCTCTCCTTGAACCTGTGCCCCCTTACAATTGACACTTCCACCCTTGGAAAAAGCCTCTGACTGTCCACCCTGTCCATGCCTCTCATAATTTTGTAACCCTCTATCAGGTCTCCCCTCAGCCTCCACCTTTCCAGTGAAAACAATCCTAGTTTATTCAACCTCTCCTCATAGCCAACACCCTCGAGACCAGGCAACATCCTGGTGAACCTCCTCAGCACCCTCTCCAAAGCATCCACATCCTTCTGATAATGTGGTGACCAGAACTGCACGCAATACTCCAAATGTGGCCTAACCAAGGTTTCATACAGCTGCAATGTGATTTCCCAACTCCTGCACTCAATACCCCGGCTGATGAAGGCAATCATGGCATACACCTTCTTAATCACCTTGGCCATCTGCGTCGCCACTTTTAGGGAACTGTGGACCTGCACGCCCAGATCCCTCTGTATGTTAATATTCCTAAGGGTTCTGCCATTTATAGTATAATTCATACCTAGATTTGATCCTCCAAAATGCATCACCTCGCGTTCGTCTGGATTAAACTCCATCTGCCATTTCTGTGCCCAAGTCTCCAATCTATCTATATCCTGTTGTATCCTGCGATAATCCTCGTCACTATCAGCAACTCCACCAATCTTCGTGACATCCGCAAACTTACTAATCAGACCACCCAGATTTTCCTCCAGATCATTTATATAAATGACAAACAACAGAGGCCCCAGCACTGATCCCTGCGGAACCCCACTAGCTACAGATCTCCATTCTGAAAATCACCCTCCCACCGATACTCTCTGTCTTCTATAACCCAGCCAGTTCTGTATCCATCCAGCCAGCCCACCCCGAATCCCAGGTGATTTTAGTTTTTGTACCAGTCTGCCATGTGGGACCTTGTCAAACGCTTTACTAAAGTCCATATAAACTGCATCCACACCCCTTCCCTCATCAATCTCCTTTGTCACCTCTTCAAAAAACACAATCAAGTTGTTTTGTACCTTCCCCGTACAAAACCATGCTGGTGCTGGGGCTGGCTTAGCTCAGTGAGGTAAGACAACTCGCTTGTAATGCAGAACAAGACCAGCAGCGTAGGTTCAATTCCTGTACCAGCCTCCCCGAACAGGCGCCAGAATGTGGCGACTAGGGGCTTTTCACAGTAACTTCATTGAAGCCGACTTGTGACAATAAGCGATTTTCATTTCATTTTTCATTTCACTAACTCATCCATTTTTCTCCAAATGTGCATATATCCTGTCCCTCTGTATCTTTTCCAAAAGTTACCGACCACTGATGTCAGGCTCACTGGCCTAGAATTTACTGGATTATCCCGGGTTCCTTTCTTAAACAAGGGAATAACATTGGCTATTCTCCAATCATCTGAAACCCTCGCCTGTGGTCAAAGAGGATGTGAAGATATCTGTGAGGCCCCGCTATTTCTCCCCTTGCCTCTCGCAGTAACCTGGGATAGATCCTATCCGGCCCCGGGCACCTGTCTACCTTAATGCTATATATTGACTTTCTCCAGAGTGTTCACACACCTACCCCTGAACTCAACATCCGTCATGTCCTTCTCCCACCTTTCAATTGGTCCATTGTCACAAAGCTGATTTGTGTTTGCCCCAGTCTGAACTCGGCTCTGGGGCAGCGGGTGTGGGTTTGGCAACTCCATCCACCCCAATCGGGGGAAATGCATCTGTTCAAGTACAGCTCATAGGAAGCACAGAGTCAATGATCACACAAAGAGACCAATTTCAGGTTTAACGTTCTGAATTGGATGCATGTTTAATGTCTGTCACTGTTATCATTGTCAATTAATCTTGAATTTCTGTTACCATTAACGTTGTCAGTGTTGGTTCAATTTCTGCGACAGTTAATCTTGTTGATGTCTGTTGAGTTTGAGTTACTCTTAACTTCGTCAATCAGATCTATGTTTAAAGTTGTGTTGTGTGTGCATAAGGGGTTGGTGGGAGCCGCTTTCCGCTCACTTGAAAATGAAGTTACTGTGAAAAGCCCCTAGTCGCCACATTCCGGTGCCTGTCCGGGGAGGCTGGTACGGGAATCGAACCGTGCTGCTGGCCTGCTTGGTCTGCTTTAAAAGCCAGCGATTTAGCCCAGTGAGCTAAACCAGCCCCTAACTTTCCGAGATCAGTCGCGCTCAGTCTTTCTGACTTTGCGATCAATGGTGGGTCTCCTTCCTTCCCCATCAGCCCAAAGTCCAGACATGTTTCTAAGAATTTCCTCATTCCCCGTTCAAACACCTTTGCGATCAAAAGTCTCGCACACTAATCTGTGCAGAGGTTTTTATTACAAGTTAATTAGATCTCCAAATAACAACAAAAAATAGAAAATATATTTTCATTTACAATTTTTTACATTTAATAATTCAGAAGTGCCAACAATGAACGTGATGTTTTTGAAAAGTAACGATGGAGAATCTATTGTGAACTTGGCGTGGGTCGTGAGAGGCGGCCATTTTGTAAAAATGGGTCACCGGAAAAAACAATTGAAAAACATTGCTGTAAGGGATTCCCAGTCAATATGGGTGGAGTTAAAATCACCCATCACAACTACCCTGCTTTTTTCACACCTTTTCAGCATCTGACTACAAGAGGGAGTTGCGAGCACAGAATGAAACAAGTGAGGTCAGGCTATCTGATACGATCTTGACCAAGCTGAATGAAGATAAAACAGGCAAAAGGGAAAGAGACAAATGTGTTTAATTGAAAGAGACGGATAGAATTACAAAAGGGTGATTCCAAATGAAAACAAATCTATCAGACAGCTTACTCAGCATTGGAAGCTTTGTTAAAGCTTCCAAGCATTGGAATGTTATGTTAAAGACCAAATACTAATGAGAAAATGGCACCCACCACATATTAGTGCAGAGCACAAATGGGCAG
Organism: Scyliorhinus canicula; assembly: GCF_902713615.1. NCBI lineage: Eukaryota > Metazoa > Chordata > Chondrichthyes > Carcharhiniformes > Scyliorhinidae > Scyliorhinus > Scyliorhinus canicula. The sequence goes on along the minus strand of NC_052173.1, from coordinate 2,312,830 downwards.
AAATACACCAAATTGTATTACCTCCTGAATATAGGAAACAAATTCTACGGATAGCTCATGAAATTCCATTAGGAGGACATCTCAGAATAAAGAAAACTCTTTTTAAAATAACTTTAGAGTGCACAATTATTTTTTTCCAATTAAGGAGCAATTTAGCGTGGCCACTCTACCTAACCTGCACATCTTTGGGTTGTGGGGGTGAAACCCACATAGACACAGGGAGAATGTACAAACTCCACATGGAGTAACCCGGGGCCGGGATTGAACCCAGTCCTCAGCACCGTGAGGCAGCAGTGCTAACCACTGCGCCAACGTGCCACCCCAAGAGTAAAGAAAACCCAAACGAAGATCCAAAAACAGTTTTACTGGCCTGGACTACACAAAGATGTAGGTAACTTCTGTTGAACTTCTCAAATAATAGGGAAACGATAAGCTGAAATAAAACCAGGATCTTTGATTCCTATTCCAGCTTTTAAAGAACATTTTACGAGAGTTCTAATCCACTGTGCAGGACCTTTGTGGCGAACGCAAATCGTTACTTGTTAACTATTATGGATCTCCCCGCGGGGGAGGGTGATACCCGAGTCGGAGATGAGGGGACTGGGCCTGTAAAAGGAGCTGCGCCAGAGGAGGCGGGGCCGGGGCGGGCTTTTTCCCGGTGTCAGAGGAGGGACTGTTGAGGGAGAGGCGTAGCCTCCAGGCCGAATTCGACCTGTTGACCACCAGGAAGGCAGAGGCTCAGTGGAGGAAGGCCCAGGGGGCGATCTATGAGTATGGGGAAAAGGCAAGCCGGATGCTGGCGCATCAGCTTCGGAAACGGGACGCAGCTAGGGAGATTGGGGGGAGTTAAGGATAGGAGAGGGAGTGTGGTGCGGAGTGGGGTTGGCATTAATGGGGTCTTCAGGGACTTTTATGAGGAACTGTATCGGTCCGAGCCCCCGGTGGAGGAGGGAGGGATGGGCCGCTTTCTGGACCAACTGAGGTTCCCGAAGGTGGAGGAGGGGCTGGGGCCGCCGATTGAGCTGGAGGAGCTGGGGTCAAAGGGATAGGGAGCATGCAGTCGGCAAAGGCACCGGGGCCGGATGATTTCCCAGCCGAATTTTACAAAAAATATGTGGACCTGTTGTGCCCGCTGCTGGTTAAGACCTTCAATGAGACAAGGGAGGGGGGGGGCTTTGCCCCCAGCGATGTCTCGGGCGCTGATCTCCTTGATCCTGAAGCGGGACAAGGACCCCCTGCAGTGTGGGTCTTACAGGCCGATCTCGCTGTTAAATGTAGATGCCAAGGTGCTGGCAAAGGTCTTCGCCACGAGAATTGAGGATTGTGTGCCGCAGGTCATCCACGAAGACCAGACGGGGTTCGTGAAGGGGAGGCAGTTGAACGCGAATGTGCGGAGGCTCCTGAACGTTATCATGATGCCGGCGAGGGAAGGGGAGGCTGAGATAGTGGCGGTGATGGACGCCGAGAAGGCCTTCGATAGGGTGGAATGGAGGTACCTGTGGGAAGTGCTGAACAGGTTTGGGTTTGGGGAGGGGTTCGTCAGGTGGGTTAGGCTGTTGTACGAGGTCCCGATGGCGAGTGTGGCTACGAACAAGAGGAGGTCTGAGTACTTTCGGCTGCATCGAGGGACGAGGCAGGGGTGATGCAGGAGGAGGATGAGGCCTCGGTGGAGGAGCTGAAAGGTAAGTGGGAGGAAGAGTTGGGGGAGGAGATCGAGGAGGGGACGTAGGCAGATGCCCTAGGGAGGGTGAACTCTTCCTCTCCGTGTGCGAGGCTCAGCCTCATACAGTTTAAGGTGCTGCATAGGGCTCAAATGACAGGGACAAGGATGAGCCGTTTTTTTGGGGGTGAGGAAAGGTGGGTTAGGTGCTCAGGGAGCCCAGCAAACCACACCCATATGTTCTGGGCATGCCCAGCGTTGGAGGAATTTTGGAGGGGCGTAGCAAGGACGGTGTCAAGGGTAGTGAATTCCAGGGTTAAGCCAAGCTGGGGGCTCGCAATATTTGGGGTGTCAGATGAGCCGGGAGTGCAGGAGGCGAAAGAGGCCGGTATTCTGGCCTTTGAGTCCCTGGTAGCCCGGCGGAGGATTCTTCTTCAGTGGAAGGATGCGAGGCCCCCAAGCGTGGAATCCTGGATTAACGACATGGCGGGGTTTATCAAATTGGAAAGGGTTTTCAAATTGCAAGGGTTTTTCAGGCAGTGGCAATCGTTCCTAGACTTCCTGGCAGAACGGTAGATAATGGTCAGCAGCAGCAGCAACCCGATGGGGAGGGGGTTCTATTTTATTTCTGTTTTACTATATTGGGGGATCTGAGGGGGTGGATATATTGGCTGTGTTTGCTGTGTGTTTTGACGGGTGTTAATTTATTATTTGTGTATAGGAGGAGGGGGGCATTGAGTTGTTTTGTTCTGTTTTGTATTTAATTCTCTTGGGTTCCTTTTACATTTTGTTGTTGATATTTTGTGAAAACTTTAATAAAAATTATTTTTTTAAAAAAACTATTATGGATGTATCCACTAGGTTTCCTGAAGCCATACCATTCAGAACCATTACAGCCTGGAATGGGGAAGAGGAATTAAACAAGTTCTTTACTCGATGTGGCTTACCGAAGGACATGCAATCAGATCAAGGGTTAAATTTCATGTCAAGGCTATTTAAAGAGGTCATGACTAGCCTGGAGATAAAACAGCACAAATCATCAGCATCGCATCCAGAGTCACACGGCAGCACAAGTGGCTAGCACTGTGGCTTCACAGCGCCAGGTTCGATTCCCCACTGGGTTACTGCCTGTGCGGAGTCTGCACGTTCTCCCCGTGTCTGCACGGTAGCATTGTGGATAGCACAATGGCTTCACAGCTCCAGGGTCCCAGGTTTGATTCCCGGCTGGGTCACTGCCTGTGTGGAGTCTGCACGTTCTCCCCGTGTCTGCGTGGGTTTCCTCCGGGTGCTCCGGTTTCCTCCCACAATCCAAAGATGTGCAGGTTAGGTGGATTGGCCATGCTAAATTGCCCTCAGTGACCAAAAAGGTTAGGAGGGGTTATTGGGTTACGGGGATAGGGTGGAAGTGAGGGCTTATGTGGGTCGGTGCAGACTCGATGGGCCGAATGGCCTCCTTCTGCACTGTATGTTCTATGTTGTTCTAAATGTTCTATGTTCACAGGGAGCATTCGAGAGGTGACATCATACTTTAAAAATCATGAGAGCGTATCGCCAAGATTATCCTCATCATTGGGATAAAGGGTTTCCATTTTTATTATTTATCATTAGGGATGCATTGCATTATTCTATCAGATTTAGTCCTTTTGAATTGTCCTATGGACATCAAGTTTATAGAATCACTGAAATTAATCCAAGAAAAATTATTAAGCAAGAAGTGCCAAATTTCAGAGAAAGACTGAATGGGACATGTGAGGTGGCAAAGAAGCATTTAAATACAGCACAGCAGGGAATGAAAGCAATGGCTGATCGCAAAGCACAGGCTCAGTTTTATAGCTGGGGGGAAAGTGCTCGCGTTATTACCGGTGTCAGGCAAACCACTGATAGCCAGCTTTACTGAGCCGTATTACATCAAAAGAAAGTTGAGCACGGTAAATCATCTAGTATGCACAGGTAGACAAAAACTGCACAGAGTGTCATATCAAAATACTTTCAAAGTATTAGGATGAGGACAAGCATGAGGTCCTGATAATAATGAAATATGGAAAAGAAGAAGGGTTACATTCTTACAGTGACTTCCCTAAAAGTAATTTGGGTAATAAGGAAGTCCTGAAAAAATTAAACAACTGGTTCTGCCAGATAAGAACCAGAGTGAATTGAAATAATTCCTGCTGTCCTATAAATGTATTTGTGGGGATAAATGATGTAGAATGGAGGTAGCAATGCATGATGTAGATGTGGGGGACACGGTTCCGATAAAGCAATATCCATATAGGTTAAATCCAGAAAGATTATAACGTGTGCAGAAGGAAAGTGAATATATGCTCCAAAATATAATTATTAAATTGGGTTCTAGTGACTTGAGGCGGGATTCTTCCCACCCTCCGCAAGAACATCACGGGTGAGCGGGCGGACAAGGCCGGAGAATCCTACCCTGGGTCTCCCCTATGTAATTGTGCTGAAGTCAGATGGAACACAAAGGAGATCTCTGCATTTGTGTTGCCAAATGGAGTTCTCCCAGTGAGCCAGAGAAGACACAGCCAGAGTGAGACACAGCCAGAGAGAGACACAACCAGAGTGAGACACAGCCAGAGTGAGACACAGCCAGAGTGAGACACAGCCAGAGAGAGACACAGCCAGAGTGAGACACAGCCAGAGTGAGACACAGCCAGAGTGAGACACAGCCAGAGAGAGACACAGCCAGAGTGAAACACAGCCAGAGTGAGATACAGCCAGAGCAGGCACAGCCAGAGTGAGACACAGCCAGAGTGAGGCACAGCCAGAGTGAGACACAGCCAGAGTGAGACACAGCCAGAGTGAAACACAGCCAGAGTGAGATACAGCCAGAGCAGGCACAGCCAGAGTGAGACACAGCCAGAGTGAGACACAGCCAGAGTGAGACATAGCCAGAGTGAGACACAGCCAGAGTGAGACACAGCCAGAGTGAGACACAGCCAGAGTGAGACACAGCCAGAGAAGACACAGCCAGTGTGAGACACAGCCAGAGAAGACACAGCCAGAGTGAGACACAGCCAGAGAAGACACAGCCAGAGTGAGACACAGCCAGAGTGAGATACAGCCAGAGAAGACACAGCCAGAGAAGACACAGCCAGAGTGAGATACAGCCAGAGTGAGACACAGCCAGAGTGAGACACAGCCAGAGTGAGACACAGCCAGAGTGAGACACAGCCAAAGTGAGACACAGCCAGAGTGAGACACAGCCAGAGTGAGAAACAGCCAGAGTGAGACACAGCCAGAGGAGACACAGCCAGAGTGAGAAACTGCCAGAGTAAGACACAGCCAGAGTGAGGAGTGAGATACAGCTAAGAGTGAGTTTGGGAATTTGAAGCTAGATGGGAATTCAAAGCTGGGTAGGGGGGGGGGGGGGGGCGGGGAGGTGCTTTTTAACCCTGGTAAGTGACTGGTAAGTAGGTTTTCCTTCTTTTTATTTTCATTGGTATATTTATTTATTTTTTCTTCGTGTTTTTTTTTTAAATTGTAGTTGTTGAAGTTAACCAAATGTTTAAGAGAGGAGATCCCAGACCCGTGTCATGCTCCTCCTGTGCGATGTGGGAGCTCAGGGACACGTCCACTGACCCTGGCTCCTTCACGTGCAAGAAGTGTGTCCAGTTGCAGCTCTTGTTAGACCGCTTGACGGCTCTGGAGCTGCGGATGAACTCACTTTGGAGCATCCGCAATGCTGAGGACGTCGTGGATAGCACGTTTAGCGAGTTGGTCACACCGCAGGGGAAAGTTGCTGAGGGAGATAGAAAATGGGTGACCAAAAGACCGAGTAGGAGTAGGAAGGCATTGCAGGTGTCCCCTGCGGTCATCTCCCTGCAAAACAGATATACCACTTTGGATACTGTTGGGGGAGATGGCTCACCAGGGGAAGGCAGCAGCAGCCAGGTTCATGGCACCGTGGCTGGCTCTGCTGTACAGCACGGCAGGAAGAAGAATGGCAGAGCTATAGTGATAGGGGACTCGATCGTAAGGGGAATAGACAGGCGGTTCTGTGGACGCAATCGAGACTCCAGGATGGTATGTTGCCTCCCTGGTGCAAGGGTCAAGGATGTCTCGGAGCGGCTGCAGGACATTCTGGGGGGGGGGGGGGGGGGGGGGGGGGTGAACAGCCAGCTGTCATGGTGCACATAGGCACCAACGATATAAATTATAAACGGGATGAGGTCCTACAAGCTGAATTCAGGGAGTTAGGAGTTAAACTAAAAAGTAGGACCTCAAAGGTAGTAATCTCAGGATTGCTACCTGTGCCACGTGCTAGTCAGAGTAGGAATGTCAGGATAGATAGGATGAATGCGTGGCTTGAGAGATGGTGCAAAAGGGAGGGATTCAAATTCCTGGGACTTTGGAAACGGTTCTGGGGGAGGTGGGACCAGTACAAACCAGACGGTCTGCACCTGGGCAGGACTGGAACCAATGTCCTGGGGGGGTCTTTGTAGAGCTGTTGGGGAGGGTTTAAACTAATGTGGCAGGGGGATGGGAACAAATGCAGGAAGTCGGAAGGTAGTAAAACAGGGACAGAAGCAAAAGGCAGTAAGGGGGAAAGTGTAAGGCAGAGAAGCCATAGTCAAAAATCAAAAAGGGTGACAGTACAAGGTAGAGTGACTGAGGGGAGCTCAGTGAATAGGCCCAGCAATACTAAAAGGAATAAAACGGGAAGTAAAAACATAAATGGAAAGCGATGCGGCAGGTTGTTACATGAAGATATGGGGTCAACGACAAGGAAAATTAGGAGAAAAGTTAAGAGGAAATGTAACTTAGGAGAGGTTACTGATCGAGGTGTTAACATTCAAAACAGAGGTATAAAAGCCAACGTAAGAGTACTTTACCTGAATGCTCGTAGTATTCGGAATAAGGTAAATGAGTTGATGGCGCAAATCATCGTGAATGACTGATTTAGTGGCCATTACTGAAACATGGTTAAAGATGGTCACGACTGGGAGTTAAATATCCGAGGGTATCAAACTATTCGGAAGGACAGAGTGGATGGTAAGGGAGGTGGTGTAGTTCTGTTATTTAACCAGCCAGGGGCTAGTTTAGCTCACTGGGCTAAATCGCTGGCTTTTAAAGCAGGCCAGCAGCACGGTTCGATTCCCGTACCAGCCTCCCCGGACAGGCGCCGGAATGTGGCGACTAGGGGCTTTTCACAGTAACTTCATTGAAGCCTACTCGTGTCAATAAGCGATTTTCATTTTCATTAAGGATGACATCCGGGCAATAGTAAGGGATGACATCGGTGCTATTGAGGATAAGGTTGAATCCATTTGGGTGGAAATCAGGAATAGTAAGGCGGAAAAGTCACTGATAGAAGTAGTCTATAGGCCACCAAATAGTAACATTATGGGGGGGCAGGCAATAAACAAAGAAATAACTGATGCATGTAGAAATGGTACAGCAGTTACCATGGGGGATTTAATCTACATGTCGATTGGTTTAACCAGGTCGGTCAAGGCAGCCTTGAGGAGGAGTTTATAGAATGTATCTGCGATAGTTTCCTAGAACAGTATGTAATGGAACCTACGAGGGAACAAGCGGTCCTAGATCTGGTTCTGTGTAACGAGACAGGATTGATGAATGATCTCATAGTTAGGGATCCTCTCGGAAGGAGCAATCACAATATGGTGGAATTTAAAATACAGATGGAGGGTGAGAAGGTAAAATCAAACACTAGTGTTTTGTGCTTAAACAAAGGAGATTACAATGGGATGAGAGAAGAGCTGGCTAAGGTAGACTGTGAGCAAAGATTTCATGGTGAAACAGTTGAGGAACAGTGGAGAACCTTCCAAGCGATTTTTCACAGTGCTCAGCAAAGGTTTATACCAACAAAAAGGAAGGACGGTAGAAAGATTGAAAATCGACCATGGATATCGAAGGAAATAAGGGAGAGTATCAAATTGAAGGAAAAAGCATACAAAGTGGCAAAGATTAGTGGGAGACTAGAGGACTGGGAAATCTTTAGGGGGCAACAGAAAGCTACTAAAAAAGCTATAAATAAGGGTAAGATAGATTATGAGAGTAAACTAGCTCAGAATATAAAAACAGATAGTAAAAGTTTCTACAAATATATAAAACAAAAAAAGAGTGGCTAAGGTAAATATTGGTCCTTGAGAGGATGAGAAGGGAGATTTAATAATGGGAAATGAGGAAATGGCTGAGGAAGTGAACAGGTTTTTTGGGGTCAGTCTTCACAGTGGAAGACACAAATAACATGCCAGTGACTGATAGAAATGAGGCTATGACAGGTGAGGACCTTGAGAGGATTGTTATCACTAAGGAGGTAGTGATGGGCAAGCTAATGGGGCTAAAGGTAGACAAGTTTCCTGGCCCTGATTGAATGCATCCCAGAGTGCTAAAAGAGATGGCTAGGGAAATTGCAAATGCACTAGTGATAATTTACCAAAATTTACTAGACTCTGGGATGGTCCCGGTGGATTGGAAATTGGCAAACGTGACACCACTGTTTAAAAAAGGAGGTAAGCAGAGAGCGGGTAATTATAGGCCAGTGAGCTTAACTTCGGTAGTAGGGAAGATGCTGGAATCTATCATCAAGGAAGAAATAGCGAGGCATCTGGATGGAAATTGTCCCATTGGGCAGACGTAGCATGGGTTCTTAAAGGGCAGGTCATGCCTAACTAATTTAGTGGAATTTTTTGAGGACATTACCAGTGCAGTAGATAATGGGGAGCCAATGGATGTGGTATACCTGGATTTCCAGAAAGCTTTTGACAAGGTGCCACACAAAAGGTTGCTGCATAAGATAAAGATGCATGGCATTAAGGGTAAAGTAGTAGCATGGATAGAGGATTGGTTAATTAATAGAAAGCAAAGAGTGGGGATTAATGGGTGTTTCTCTGGTTGGCAATCAGTAGCTAGTGGTGTCCCTCAGGGATCGGTGTTGGGCCCACAATTGTTCACAATTTACATAGATGATTTGGAGTTGGGGACCAAGGGCAATGTGTCCAAGTTTGCAGACGACACGAAGATGAGTGGTAAAGTGAAAAGTGCAGAGGATACTGGAAGTCTGCAGAGGGATTTGGATAGGTTAAGTGAATGGGCTAGGGTCTAGCAGATGGAATACAATGTTGACAAATGTGAGGTTATCCATTCTGGTAGGAATAACAGCAAAAGGAATTATTATTTAAATGATAAAATATTAAAACATGCTGCTGTGCAGAGAGGCCTGGGTGTGCTAGTGCATGAGTCACAGAAAGTTGGTTTACAGGTGCAACAGGTGATTAAGAAGGCAAATGGAATTTTGTCCTTCATTGCTAGAGGGATGGAGTTTAAGACTAGGGAGGTTATGCTGCAATTGTATAAGGTGTTAGTGAGGCCACACCTGGAGTATTGTGTTCAGTTTTGGTCTCCTTACCTGAGAAAGGACGTACTGGCGCTGGAGGGTGTGCAGAGGAGATTCACTAGGTTAATCCCAGAGCTGAAGGGGTTGGATTACGAGGAGAGGTTGAGTAGACTGGGACTGTACTCGTTGGAATTTAGAAGGATGAGGGGGGATCTTATAGAAACATATAAAATTATGAAGGGAATAGATAGAATAGATGCGGGCAGGTTGTTTCCACTGGCGGGTGACAGCAGAACTAGGGGACATAGCCTCAAAATAAGGGGAAGTAGATTTAGGACTGAGTTTAGGAGGAACATCTTCACCCAAAGGGTTGGGAATCTATGGAATTCCTTGCCCAGTGAAGCAGTTGAGCTCCTTCATTAAATGTTTTAAAGATAAAGATAGATAGTTTTTTGAAGAATAAAGGGATTAAGGGTTATGGTGTTCGGGCCGGAAAGTGGAGCTGAGTCCACAAAAGATCAGCCATGATCTAATTGAATGGCGGAGCAGGCTCGAGGGACCAGATGGACGACTCCTGGCATTTCCCACAGAAAGGCTTAAAAAACAGACTTCCATAGGATATTCTTACACATTTCCATCTGTTTGAATTGCAGTCTCTTACCTAAGGAAGAATATACTTGCCCTGACAGGGGGGCAATGAATGTTCGCGAGATTGATTCTTGGGATAATGGGGCAGTCCTTTGAGGAAATAGAGTAGAATGAATAAAGATGGCAGCACGGTAGCATGGTGGTTAGCACAATTGCTTCACAGGTCCAGGGTCCCAGGTTCGATTCCGGCTTGGGTCACTGTCTGTGTGGAGCCTGCACATCCTCCCCGTGTGTGCGTGGGTTTCCTCCGGGTGCTCCGGTTTCCTCCCACAGTCCAAAGATGTGCAGGTTAGGGTGGATTGGCCATGATAAGTTGCCCTTAGTGTCCAAAATTGCCCTTAGTGTTGGGTGGGGTTACTGGGTTATGGGGATAGGGTGGAGATGTTGACCTTGGGTAGGGTGCTCTTTCCAAGAGCCGGTGCAGACTCAATGGGCCGAATGGCCTCCTTCTGCACTGTAAATTCTATGAAAATTCTATGAATCTATATTCTCAAAAAATGAGAGGTGATCTCATTGAAATGGATAACATTTGAAGACAACTTGATAGGATGGGTGCCATTTCCCCCTAGAGAGTCCAGAACTAGGGGTCATAGTGTCAGGAAAAGATTTTTAAAAAAAATTTAGATGACCCAATTCATTTTCCCAATTATGGGGCAATTTAGCGTGGCCAATCCACCTGCCTTGCACATCTTTGGGTTGTGGGGGTGAAACCCACGCAAACATGGGGAGAATGTGCAAACTCCACACGGACAGTGACCCAGAGCCGGGATCGAACCTGGGACCTCGGCGCCGTGAGACAGTAATGCTAACCACTGCGCCACCGTGCTGCCCCCGTGTCAGGAAATGATGAGATATTTCTTCAGTCTGAAAATTGTGCATCTTTGAAATTCCTTACCACTGAGACTGTGGACACTGAGAGTTGATGAGTACATTCAAAACTGAAACTGGTAGATTTTTGAGCACTTAGGAATTAAGAGCTATTGGGATAGGTGGAACAATGGAATTGAAAAAGAATATCATCCATGATCTCAATGAATGTTTAAGGAGCCTCAAAAGGCCACTCAACCCAGCCCTGCTCCTTTTACTTATGTTCTTTAGAACACAGAACACAGAACAGTACAGCACAGAACAGGCCCTTCGGCCCTCGATGTTGTGCCGAGCAATGATCACCCTACTTAAACCCACGTAACCCATATACCCGTAACCCAACAATCCCCCCATTAACCTTACACTACGGGCAATTTAGCATGGCCAATCCACCTAACCCGCACATCTTTGGACTGTGGGAGGAAACCGGAGCACCCGGAGGAAACCCACGCACACACGGGGAGGACGTGCAGACTCCACACAGACAGTGACCCAGCCGGGAATCGAACCTGGGACCCTGGAGCTGTGAAGCATTGATGCTAACCACCATGCTACCGTGAGGCCCCTGCTACCGTGAGGCCCTTATAAGGGATGAGGCAGGAAGACCCCTAAAAATAGGGGCAAAACCCTCCAGGGACATGTGAGCTGCCTATTAGAAAACTGTGAATGGACAACTTGCTGTTTTCCACACACTTTGGTTCCATGTTGCGGCTTGATGCACGATCAATTACGACGAGACGAGACTAGAATGTAATCGAGGCTTTATTACACGGAGATGTGTGGCCTCCTACAGCAGCTGGCAAAATGGCTGCTGTATGGGGAGCACACACATTTATACTCCGCCTACTGGGCGGAGCCAGCAGGCAGGGAACTACCCCCGTACCTGTAGTACAGGGGCCTTACCGAGTATAATGTGACGACCACACGGTTGAACATTTCAAGACTGTGCCAAAGGATGATGGTGCCCTCTGCTGGTTGCAAAGTGTAAACTATTGTCAGCTTTCCACACTGCCACACATCGCAGTTGAACAGGTCAGAGTGTTCTGCAAAGATAACTCAGCGTACTTGTTTTCAGTGATTAATATCATTTAATATTCAGCAACAAGGAAAATAGTCTTAACTAACTGAAAGGTGTGCAGTGTGCTTCGACGAATGAATTTTGAGGTTAAATAAAGATTTAAAAATCTGCAGTACTAGAACACAGAACATTACAGCGCAGTACAGGCCCTTCGGCCCTCGATGTTGCGCCGACCTGTGAAACCCCTCTAAAGCCCAGCTACACTATTCCCTTATCGTCCATATGCCTATCCAATGACCATTTGAATGCGTTTAGTGTTGGCGAGTCCACTACTGTTGCAGGCAGGGCATTCCACGCCCTTACTACTCTCTGAGTAAAGAACCTACCTCTGACATCTGTCCTATATCTATCTCCCCTCAATTTAAAGCTATGTCCTCTCGTGCTGGACATCACCATCCGAGGAAAAAGGCTCTCACTGTCCACCCTATCTAATCCTCTGATCATCTTGTATGCCTCAATTAAGTCACCTCTTAACCTTCTTCTCTCTAACGAAAACAGCCTCAAGTCATAGAACATAGAACAGTACAGCACAGAACAGGCCCTTCGGCCCTCAATGTTGTGCCGAGCAATGATCACCCTACTCAAACCCACGTATCCACCCTATACCAGTAACCCAACAACCCCCCCCCCCCCCTCCTTAACCTTACTTTTTAGGACACTACGGGCAATTTAGCATGGCCAATCCACCTAACCTGCACATCTTTGGACTGTGGGAGGAAACCGGAGCACCCGGAGGAAACCCACGCACACACGGGGAGGACGTGCAGACTCCGCACAGACAGTGACCCAGCCGGGAATCGAACCTGGGACCCTGGAGCTGTGAAGCATTTATGCTAACCACCATGTCAGCCTTCCGCCATAAGATCTTCCCTCCATACCAGACAACCGCCCAACTTATATACAGGTACTACACACCTTCCCAGAAATCCCCACAGCCGACTCCCGGTTTCCTGCTGCTCAAGCAAAAAAAAAGTTAGTTGAAAAACAAAGGCCGCTTCTCCTGTAAGGTAAGTTTTTAAAGCGGGAAACTTACCTTCCCGACAGACCCCTGGTTACTGCTCTCGTTGCTACCGCTTAATAACTGAACTAACTTTCAGTTCCTTAAGACTATTTTCCTTGTTGCTGAATATTAAATGATATTAATCAGTGAAAACAAGTACGCTGAGTTATCTTTGCAGAACACTCTGACCTGTTCAACTGCGATGTGGCAGTGTGGAAAGCTGACAATAGTTTACACTTTGCAACCAGCAGAGGGCACCATCATCCTTTGGCAAATGTTCAGCTGTAACATGGAACCAAAGTGTGTAGAAAACAGCAAGTTGTCCATTCACAGTTTTTAAAATAGGCTGCTCACATGTCCCTGTTTGAAATGAAATGAAAATGAAAATCGCTTATTGTCACGAGTAGGCTTCAATGAAGTTACTGTGAAAAGCCCCTAGTCGCCACATTCCAGCGCCTGTTCGGGGAGGCTGGTACGGGAATCGAACCGTGCTGCTGGCCTGCTTGGTCTGCTTTCAAAGCCAGCGATTAGCCCAGTGAGCTACACAGCCCCATTTGATCCACCTCTAAGCTTGTAATGGAGCCAGAGAGTCTGGAGAGAGGGATAATTATACCCATGAGCAATATAAATTAGTCATATCGGTTGCAGAATCAAAGAGCTGTGTTGAAAGGAAAACAGTTTGCCTGCATTTCTGTTTGTAGCATCCCAAAGCATGCCACATTGCCATAGGCATAGTAACTCAGGGTGGCGCCTTTGAAGTTTCTTTTGTTTAATTTACCTGTGTGTGTTTGCTAACAAAAGCAGGCAGTTCAGTTCAGGTGTCGTGGGGGAAAAGCACCTGGAAGATTTACTCTCGCCTGTAGCATGTGGGAAGAAATCTATAGTGGTCTTCATCACCATAGGAGGGCTGGTGGCAGAAAGCAGTCTATTGAATAGTTGGCTTGGAAAGGAGTTGTAGAGAAATCTGTAGGAGCAGACTGGGAAATATCAGTCGCCATACGTCCAAACCTACGTGTTATAATCTGCACTGGTCTTATGGGGTGCGGATGGTTCACTACCCCGTGGATCTTGTAGCATACGAGCTCACCCGATAAGGGGGTGGGGGATCCTTAACAATGTTCACTTGAAGGGCAGCACGGGGGCGCAGTGGTTAGCACTGCTGCCTCACGGCGCCGAGGTCCCAGGTTCGATCCCGGTCACTGTCCGTGTGGAGTTTGCACGTTTTCCCCGTAACTGCGTGGGTTTCACCCCCACAACCCAAAAATGTGCCGGGTAGGTGGATTGGCCACGCTAAATTGCCCCTTAATTGGAAGACTGGATTGGGAACTCAATGAGGCAATAGGCAGTTCAGTCCGAAGAAAGTGCAGAGCGAGGTGTGCAGGGGTTACCCTCTGCATGGGTTTCCTCCGGGTGCTCCGGTTTCCTCCCACAGTCCAAAGATGTGCAGTTTAGGTGGATTGGCCATGATAAATTGTCCTTTAGTGTCCAAAAAGGGTAGGAGGGGTTATTGGGTTATGGGGATAGGGTGGGAGTGAGGGTTTAAGTGGGTGGGTGCAGACTCGATGGGCCGAATGGCATCCTTCTGCACTGTATGTTCGATGTATGAATGGAGGCGAATGCCTTCCCTGCGGGAGTCTTCCTCGGAGTCTGTAGCAGGGGAGGTCAGGTCACTGTGGGGCTTGTGGTTGTCACTCCCAGCGGAAGTGCAGGTTGCCGGTGACCCATAGCCTCAGGAATAGCAGACTGAACACAAACAGCATTGCCAAAACTTTGGCATCTACATTCAGCAGAGAAATGGGTCTTCACCTGGCCCTTATCTTTCTTTCGCAGTAACACAATGGAAGCCTGCCCCATTGTTTATGGCAAGAGCCCCTGTCCATCGAATCTGCCCGCCATCGGTGCAGCGAGCTTGTTTTTAAATTCGGCTGGGAACCCATCTGGCCCTGATGCCTTCACTGCCTGCATCCTCCTAATTGCCCCCTTCGCCTCTTGCACAGTCACCGGCTCTTCCAAGCCCGCCCTATCCTCCTCTCCCAACCTTGGGTACGCTAACCCATCCAAGAACTCCCTCATCTCCCGTTCCCCCTCTGGTGGCTCTAACCTATATAGGTCTCTGAAAATTCTTCAAATACTTCATTAACCTGCTTCGGAGCCACCACCAACTTCCCCTCCTTATTCAGTATCCGAACTATCTCCCTCTCCGCTGTCTACCTTTGAAGTTGGCCAGCCAGCATGCATCCTGCCTTCTACCCACACTCATACACCGCCCCTTTCACCTTTCTTAGTTGACGTACCGCTTTCCCAATGACAGCTGATCAAACCTCGCTTGTAGCTCCTTCCTCTTAACCAGGAGACCCGGGTACGTGCCCTCAGCAAACTTCCCATCTAAATTTATTGTTGCAAGTAGGCTTACATTAACACTGCAATGAAGTTACTGTGAAAAGCCCCTAGTCGCCACATTCCGGCACCTGTTCGGGTCACAGAGGGAGAATTCAGAATGTCCACATTACCTAACAACGTCTTTCGGGACTTGTGGGAGGAAACCGGAGCACCCGGAGGAAACCCACGCAGACCCGGGGAGAACGTGCAGACTCCGCACAGACAGTGACCCAGCTGGGAATCGAACCCGGGACCCTGGCGCTGTGAAGCAATAATGCTAACCACTGTTATACGGCACCTTGTCAAAGACCTTCTGGAAACCTAAATAGATCACGTCCACTGTTCCTTTGTCTAACTTCCACGTTACCTCCTCAAAGAACTCTAGATTTGTCAGACATGACCTCCCTTTGACAAAGCCGTGCTGACTCAGTCCTATTTTGTCATGCACTTCCAAGTAATAATGGCCTCGAAAATCTTACCAATTCACTCTCATGGTGTGAGTGTCTCTAGCAAGGCTGGCATTCATTGGCAATTCTTAGCAGCGCTGAGAAAGAGGAAGTTGACCTTCTGTTTGACACAGTTGGATCAATCATGTTGACGTCGGACTGGAGTCACATATGGACCGCAAAAGAATAGTCGAAGAACAAAGGAATAAGGGGTTATGGTGTTCGGGCGGTGATGAAACCATCAATTCACCAGACACGTGTTTCCGATATGAATCTAGGCTTTAATCGACTTACTTCAGAGCCAGCCTGTTACCCGTTGATGAACTCTTAGTGAACTCAGGCTGACTCTGGACAGGGGTATTTATACAGCTGCACTAGGGGGAGGAGTTGTGGGCGGAGCCAAGGGTGGAGCCCAGTACAAGTTCTTGAGTACTCCCAGCGCTACTCCCCCTAGTGGTAGGATAGCGCTACTGCGCTTACAAAGACAGTGTGAATTCTCATATATATATATATTACATTCACCACAGGCGGGAAAGTGGAGCTGAGTCCACAAAAGATCAGCCATGATCTCATTGAATGGCGGAGCAGGCTCGAGGGGCCAGATGGGATTATTACACCAAGCCTCCAAAATTCTACTTCTCTTCTTCGGCAGTCCTTTGGGATTGAGGATGACGTGTTTCAATTCCAGCTCAATGGATTCAAACGGATCTCGAATAACGACGAGTCAGAATACAGGAGGGAGATAGAGAACCTAGTGGAGTGGTGCAGCGACAACAATCTCTCCTTCAATGCCAGCAAAACTAAAGAGCTGGTCATCGACTTCAGGAAGCAAAGTACTGTACACACCCCTGTCAGCATCAATGGGGCCGAGGTGGAGATGTCATGTCCACATTAACCCTTACCAACTTTTACAGATGCACTATAGAAAGCATCCTCTCGGGCTGCATCACAGCCTGGTATGGCAACTGCTCGGCCCAGGACCGCAAGGAACTTCAGAGAGTCGTGAATACCGCCCAGTCCATCACACAAACCTGCCTCCCATCCATGGACTCCATCTACACCTCCCGCTGCCGGGGGAAAGCGAGCAGCATAATCAAGGATCCCTCCCACCCGGCTTACTCACTTTTCCAACTTCTTCCATCGGGCAGGAGATTCAGAAGTCTGAGAACATGCACGAACAGACTCAAAAAAAGCTTCTTCCCCACTGTCACCAGACTCCTAAATGACCCTCTTATTGACTGACCTCATTAACACTACACCCTGTACGCTTCATCCGATGCCAATGCTTATAAGGGGCTAGTTTAGCTCACTGGGCTAAATCGCTGGCTTTGAAAGCAGACCAAGGCAGGCCAGCAGCACGGTTCAATTCCCATACCAGCCTCCCCGGACAGGCGCCGGAATGTGGCGACTAGGGGCTTTTCACAGTAACTTCATTGAAGCCTACTCGTGACAATAAGACGATTTTCATTTTCATTATGTAGTTACATTGTATATCTTGTGTTGCCCTATTATGTATTTTCTTTTATTCCCTTTTCTTCCATGTACTGAATGATCTGTTGAGCTGCTCGCAGAAAAATACTTTTCACTGTACCTCGGTACACGTGACAATAAACAAATTCAACATCCAACATTCGGAGATGGCTGATAAACAATATTCACTCGATTCTTTTCCATCCATCGGCAGAATGAATATTGTTATGTGCACCAATTTCGAGTTGGTGTGGAAAGAAAGAAAAAAACTATTTTTGAAATACCGGTTTCATATTTATTTTTACCGTAGATACAGAAGAAAGAATATTAAAACGAGTGATAATTAACATGATGCACTGTTTCTTATTAATTAGATATGAAATCAAATTAAATCAAATTTTCTTGACATGGGAAAATATTTTATTAGTATTAATGCAGGAATTAAAATAATTTTCACACTTTATGCTTGAAAGGACTAACTCTTAATAACTCATCTCTTGCTTACCTCTTCCTGCCTCTAGCTCACTGCCTCTCCTAACTTGTCACTTCCCTCCTAATCCTTCCCGGCACACCACCTCTCCGACTTGCCACCTCTCCCACTTCCTGCTTCCCTCCTGCTGACCGCTTTTCCTGCTGACCACTTCCCTCCCACTTGCCACATCTCCCGCCTCACTGGTTCCTCTTGAACCCTCCGGCTTGCCATCTCCCCCAACTTGTCCGGCTTGCCATCTCCCCCAACTCGTCAACCTGCTTCCCACAGAGTGGCCCTCCTGCATCTCAGTGGACTGCAAGATTGAAATCTAGTTCGTTCACTAACCGTGACCCCCAGGGGCTGGTTTAGCACAGCGGGCTAAACAGCTGGCTTGGAATGCAGAGCAATGTCAGCAGAGCCGGTTCAATTCCCGTACCAGCCTCCCCGAACAGGCGCCCGAATGTGGCGACTACAGTAACTTCATTGAAGCCTCCTGTAACAATAAGTGATTTTTATTATTATGCATAAGATTAAATACATTTATTATGTGCCGAATATGTCGGAACGCGTTATAGAAAATTCTTCATCCTTTATATATTAATAGAAGTGTCATCAACAGTGTGGTGGTGGGGGGGCGGGGGAGAGGCTGCAGCTATCAGAGCCTGGTAGAACAGGTTTCGGTGCCTAGGAGGGGTGAAACGTTGGGGGAGGGGACCGATACTGGGTGGGGTGATGTCAAGAGGAAGTGAAAGGGAGGATTCTGGGAGGGGCTCTTTGGTAACAATGGGACGGGGTGGGCCTGGAGTTACGAGGATGGTGGATAGGAGGGGAGGGGGAGGTGAGCGATCCCCAGATAAGATAGTTACGTGGAAAGTGAGGGGTTTGTTGGAGAGAGATTTCTCAGGATCATCTGGGGGGGGGGGGGGGGGGGGTAGTGCTTGTGAACTTGGAACCTGGGCCCCTAGAAGCCTTTCTCGGGGGATCGGACCGGCTCGGGCGGTGGGCGAATGCAGGGGTAAATGTTAGCCTTTGTGGGCAGCACGGTGGCGCAGTGGGTTAGCACTGCTGCTTCACGGCGCCGAGGTCTCAGGGTCGATCCCGGCTCTGGGTCACTGTCCGTGTGGAGTTTGCACATTCTCCCCGTGTCTGCGTGGGTTTCGCCCCCACAACCCAAAGATGTGCAGGGTAGGTGGATTGGCCACGCTAAATTGCCCCTTAATTGGAAAAAATGAATTGGGTACTCTAAATTTATATTAAAAAAATAAGATGTCAGCCTTTGCCTCGCTGATTACCTGGAGGCTGTCCTGTTAGGTTGAGGTTAGCTTCTCAATCATGTGACACGGCTTGGCGGGCGGGGAGAGAACCTACTTGAATTTCATTGCCTCCCGGGAACAAAGAACAAAGGACAAAGAAAAGTACAGCACAGGAACAGGCCCTTCGGCCCTCCAAGCCCGTGCCGACCATGCTGCCCGTCTAAACTACAATCTACTACACTTCCGGGGTCCGTATCCCTCTATTCCCATCCTATTCATGTATTTGTCAAGATGCCCCTTAAACGTCACTATCGTCCCTGCTTCCACCACCTCCTCCGGCAGCGAGTTCCAGGTTCCCTCTGTGTAAAAAAACTAGCCTCGTGATTGGGAAGGCGAAGTCTCGGCCAAAGGGGGTGAAGGAAGAGTTTCACAATTCATGGGGGCTGTTTATTATGCACTTCCGAGAATTGGTTGCCATCGAACATTGGGGGGGGGGGGGTAAGGTTTGCGGCATTGTTGTCTTTGGTTACACTGTTCGGATTGTTAATTTGTATTTTTCTTACCTGGAATGTTTGGGTGAATATTGGGCGGGGGGGGGGGAGGTTTGTGTATGGGGGATTGCTGTTGTATTTGTTTCTTCTTTCCTTCGGTTGTTTATTGTTGAAAATGTGGAGAATAAAAAGACTTTTTAAAAAAGTGTCATCAACTTCAAATGGCCAGAAGAAAATAAAGATTTCCGCTTTGGACACAGAGGGAGCGCGCGGCTCTCACACTCAATGTTGCGAGCAATCAGCCACCCACCTCACTTCACTCGCCCTCGCTTTACGCCCTCAATTCACTCACCCTCGCTTTACGCCCTCGCTTTACGCCCTCACTTCACTCGCCCTAGCTTTACGCCCTCGCTTTACGCCCTCGCTTTACGCCCTCGCTTTACGCCCTCGCTTCACTCGCCCTCGCTTTACGCCCTCACTTCACTCGCCCTCGCTTTACGCCCTCGCTTTACGCCCTCACTTCACTCACCCTCGCTTTACGCCCTCGCTTTACGCCCTCACTTCACTCGCCCTCGCTTTACGCCCTCACTTCACTCGCCCTCGCTTTACGCCCTCGCTTTACGCCCTCACTTCACTCGCCCTCACTTTACGCCCTCACTTCACTCGCCCTCGCTTTACGCCCTCACTTCACTCGCCCTCGCTTTACGCCCTCGCTTTACGCCCTCGCTTTACGCCCTCACTTTACGCCCTCACTTCACTCGCCCTCGCTTTCCGCCCTCACTTCACTCGCCCTCGCTTTACGCCCTCACTTCACTCGCCCTGGCTTTACGCCCACACTTTACGCCCTCGCTTTATGCCCTCGCTTCACGCCCTCACTTCACGCCCTCACTTCACTCGCCCTCGCTTTACACCCTCGCTTTACGCCCTCACTTCACTCGCCCTCTCTTTACGCCCTCACTTCACTCGCCCTCGCTTTACGCCCTCGCTTTACGCCCTCACTTCACTCGCCCTCGCTTTACGCCCTCACTTCACTCGCCCTCGCTTAATGCCCTCACTTCACTCGCCCTCGCTTTACGCCCTCGCTTTACGCCCTCGCTTTATGCCCACGCTTTACGCCCCTCGCTTTTATGCCCTCGCTTTACGCCCTCAATTCACTCGCCCTCGCTTTACACCCTCGCTTTACGCCCTCACTTCACTCGCCCTCGCCTTAATGCCCTCACTTCACTCGCCCTCGCTTTACGCCCTCGCTTTACGCCCTCACTTCACTCGCCCTCACTTTACGCCCTCACTTCACTCGCCCTCGCTTTACGCCCTCACTTCACTCGCCCTCGCTTTACGCCCTCGCTTTACGCCCTCGCTTTACGCCCTCACTTCACTCGCCCTCGCTTTACGCCCTCGCTTTACGCCCTCGCTTTACGCCCTCACTTTACGCCCTCACTTCACTCGCCCTCGCTTTCCGCCCTCACTTCACTCGCCCTCGCTTTACGCCCTCACTTCACTCGCCCTGGCTTTATGCCCACACTTTACGCCCTCGTTTTATGCCCTTGCTTCACGCCCTCACTTCACGCCCCTCACTTCACTCGCCCTCGCTTTACATCCTCGCTTTACGCCCTCACTTCACTCGCCCTCGCTTTACGCCCTCACTTCACTCGCCCTCGCTTTACGCCCTCGCTTTACGCCCTCACTTCACTCGCCCTCGCTTTACGCCCTCACTTCACTCGCCCTCGCTTAATGCCCTCACTTCACTCGCCCTCACTTTACGCCCTCGCTTTACGCCCTCGCTTTATGCCCACGCTTTACGCCCTCGCTTTATGCCGTCGCTTTACGCCCTCAATTCACTCGCCCTCGCTTTACACCCTCGCTTTACGCCCTCACTTCACTCGCCCTCGCTTAATGCCCTCACTTCACTCGCCCTCGCTTTACGCCCTCGCTTTACGCCCTCACTTCACTCGCCCTCGCTTTACGCTCTCGCTTTACGCCCTCGCTTTACGCCCTCACTTCACTCGCCCTCGCTTAATGCCCTCACTTCACTCGCCCTCGCTTTACGCCCTCGCTTTACGCCCTCACTTCACTCGCCCTCGCTTTACGCCCTCGCTTTACGCCCTCACTTCACTTGCCCTCGCTTTACGCCCTCACTTCACTTGCCCTCGCTTTACGCCCTCACTTCACTCGCCCTCGCTTTACGCCCTCGCTTTACGCCCTCACTTCACTCGCCCTCGCTTTACGCCCTCACTTCACTTGCCCTCGCTTTACGCCCTCACTTCACTCGCCCTCGCTTTACGCCCTCGCTTTACGCCCTCGATTTACGCCCTCACTTCACTTGCCCTCGCTTTACGCCCTCACTTCACTTGCCCTCGCTTTACGCCCTCACTTCACTCGCCCTCGCTTTACGCCCTCGCTTTACGCCCTCACTTCACTCGCCCTCGCTTTACGCCCTCACTTCACTCGCCCTCGCTTAATGCCCTCACTTCACTCGCCCTCGCTTTACGCCCTCGCTTTACGCCCTCGCTTTATGCCCACGCTTTACGCCCTCGCTTTATGCCCTCGCTTTACGCCCTCAATTCACTCGCCCTCGCTTTACACCCTCGCTTTACGCCCTCACTTCACTCGCCCTCGCTTAATGTCCTCACTTCACTCGCCCTCGCTTTACGCCCTCGCTTTACGCCCTCACTTCACTCGCCCTCGCTTTACGCCCTCGCTTTACGCCCTAGCTTTACGCCCTCACTTCACTCGCCCTCGCTTTACGCCCTCGCTTTACGCCCTCACTTCACTCGCCCTCGCTTTACGCCCTCGCTTTACGCCCTCACTTCACTTGCCCTCGCTTTACGCCCTCACTTCACTTGCCCTCGCTTTACGCCCTCACTTCACTCGCCCTCGCTTTACGCCCTCGCTTTACGCCCTCACTTCACTCGCCCTCGCTTTACGCCCTCACTTCACTTGCCCTCGCTTTACGCCCTCACTTCACTCGCCCTCGCTTTACGCCCTCGCTTTACGCCCTCGCTTTACGCCCTCACTTCACTGCCCTCGCTTTACGCCCTCACTTCACTTCCCCTCGCTTTACGCCCTCACTTCACTCGCCCTCGCTTTACGCCCTCGCTTTACGCCCTCACTTCACTCGCCCTCGCTTTACGCCCTCACTTCACTTGCCCTCGCTTTACGCCCTCACTTCACTCGCCCTCGCTTTACGCCCTCGCTTTACGCCCTCGCTTTACGCCCTCACTTCACTTGCCCTCGCTTTACGCCCTCACTTCACTTGCCCTCGCTTTACGCCCTCACTTCACTCGCCCTCGCTTTACGCCCTCACTTCACTCGCCCTCGCTTTACGCCCTCGCTTTACGCCCTCACTTCACGCGCCCCTCGCTTTACGCCCTCACTTCACTCGCCCTCGCTTTACGCCCTCGCTTTACGCCCTCGCTTTACGCCCTCGCTTTACGCCCTCGCTTTACGCCCTCACTTCACTTGCCCTCGCTTTACGCCCTCACTTCACTTGCCCTCGCTTTACGCCCTCACTTCACTCGCCCTCGCTTTACGCCCTCACTTCACTCGCCCTCGCTTTACGCCCTCGCTTTACGCCCTCACTTCACGCGCCCTCGCTTTACGCCCTCACTTCACTCGCCCTCGCTTTACGCCCTCGCTTTACGCCCTCACTTCACTCGCCCTCGCTTTACGCCCTCGCTTCAGTCGTGCCAGCTGGAACAATACGACACGGATGAAAGTCAGCAGAATGTAGCGGCCCTGCACGTGAGCAACGGTCACCAAAATGTCTCTACTGTCGCACCTTCTCAGAACTCGTGTCAGCCTGGATTACACACAGGTTGTGTGAGTGGGGTTTGAACCAACCACCGACTGACTCAGAGCCACAGGAGTATTTGAGGTGAGGGAGTTGCACCATTTCAGGAAAAAGAGAATAAATGAAACATCGAAATGACGTTGTGTCTAATGTCGCAGAGTTGTGTTCCCGACAGCCCAGTTGTTTCAGCTGTACCAGAGAGATATGTATATAATGTAAACAAAACTCTGTTCGAATGTTCCTTTTTAATGAATTAATACGGCTTCCAATAAACCTCCATCACCAGCGAATCAAAGATCTGAATTGAACCCATGACGTGCCCTGTCCTGCTCTGGGCTCTTAACAAAGAACAAAGAAAATTACAGCACAGGAACAGGCCCTTCGGCCCTCCCAGCCTGCGCCGATCCAGATCCTTTATCTAAACCTGTCGCCTATTTTCCAAGGTCTACTTCCCTCTGTTGCCGCCCGTTCATATACCTGTTTAGATGCATCTTAAATGATGCTATCATGCCCGCCTCTACCACCTCCGCTGGCAAAGCGTTCCAGGCACCCACCACCCTCTGCGTAAAAAACTTCCCACGCACATCTCCCTTAAACTTTCCCCCTCTCACCTTGAAATCGTGATCCCTTGTAACTGACACCCCCACTCTTGGGAAAAGCTTGTTGCTATCCACCCTGTCCATACCTCTCATAATTTTGTAGACCTCAATCAGGTCCCCCCTCAACCTCCATCTTTCCAACGAAAACAATCCTAATCTACTCAACCTTTCTTCATAGCTAGCACCCTCCATACCAGGCAACATCTTGGTCAACCTCCTCTGCACCCTCTCCAAGGCATCCACATCCTTCTGGTAATCTGGCGACCAGAACTGCACGCAGTATTCCAAATGTGGCCGAACCAAAGTCCGATACAACTCTAACATGACCGGCCGACTCTTGTACTCAATGCCCCGCCCAATGAAGGCAAGCATGCTGTATGCTTCTTGACCACTCTATCGACCTGCATTGCCACCTTCAGGGTACAATGGACCTGAACTCCCAGATCTCTCTGTACATCAATACATCATCTGTGTCGGACTAGGCAAAATATAGGAAAGAGAGCAAGGGTTTAGCTCAGATTGTTCGGATACTGGACCAGACTCCGAGTTTTTTGTTAGAATACCGAAAGCGAACCCTAAACTATTTTTATATTTGTAAAATTGTGAGGAAAGGATACTTCACCCAGGAGTTATAACTCTGACCAATCTTTTATGTTAAAACAAACTTTAATTTAAACACAGAATTACCCAGATTAACATCAAAAAATAGCTTTACCATTAACAGTGAAATAGTTCTTAAACAAAAGGAAAAACCTTGAACTTACTATCTATACCTGCCACTAACTCCAATTAAGCAACCCAATACAATCCAAATGCCACTTATAAATAAAGTTAACAAAACAGGTAACTTGCTCAGCTGCTGTGTAGAGATTTTTGGAGAGAGTTCCTTGCAAGAACAGGGGCAGGATTCTCCGACCCCCACCCCCCCCCCCCCCCCCCCGCCCCCCGCCGCCGGGTCGGAGAATCGCTAGGGGCCGGCGTCAATCCCGCTCCCGCCGTGTCCCGAATTCTCCGGCACCGGAGATTCGGCGGGGGCGGGAATTGCTCCACGCCGGTCGGCGTGCCCCCCACGGCGATTCTCCGGCCCGCGATGGGCCGGAGACCCGCCACTGTCAAGCCTCTCCCGCCGGCGTGGATCAAACCATCTTACCCGCGGGAGCAGGTGGCGCGGGCGTGCTCCGAGGTCCTGGGGGGAGGGGCAGGGCGATCTGGCCCTGGGGGGGTGCCCCCACGGTGGCCTGGCCCGCAATCGGAGCCCACCGATCGGCGGGCGGGCCTGTGCCAGGGGGGCACTTTTTTCCTTCTGCCTTCACCATGGCGGAGGCGGAAGTGACCCCCTCCCCTGCGCATGCGCCGGGATGACGTCAGCAGCCGCTTACGCTCCGGCGCATGTGTGGATTTCCGCCGGCCGGCGAAGTCCCTTCGGCCCCGGCTGGCATGGCGCCAAAGGCCGTTCCCGCCAGCCGGCGGAGCGCCAACCACTCCGGCGCGGGTCTAGACCCTCAATGATAGGGCTTGGCCCCTAAAGGTGCGGATTTGGGGCGGCCCGATGCCGGAGTGGTTCATGCCGGGACCCTCCACCCTGCTGAGTAGGGGAGAGGGTAGAAAATGCTGTTCAATCTAAAATCCAATAACAGACTGAAAAACTACAGACAGACCCAGCTCCTCCCAGTAATGACATCATTTGTATCCCACTAAGTTCCATGACCTGCTTAGCTGGGACTAACTACCACTCTGGTGAGGCGGTGGCATAGTGTTATTGTCACTGGACACCTAAACCAGAGACCCTGGGTAAAGCTCCAGGTTAGGAGGGGTTACGGGGATGGGGTGGAAGTGAGAGCTTGAGCGGGTCGGTGCAGACTCAATGGGCCGAATGGCCTACATCTGCACTCTATGTTCTATGGGGACGCAGGTTTGAATCCCACACTGCAGATGGCGAAATTTGAATTCAATAAAAATCTCATAAAAACCCA